>NC_041394.2:210940762-211540762 GCF_900747795.2 Erpetoichthys calabaricus | reverse complement strand
GTCAAATCAACGAAGCTAACTTTAAAGAGAGTCAAACTAAAACAGAATGGCGAGTTTTGTCACCGTTTACAGCCGATTACCGTCCTCTACCCCTGAATTTCAATAAAAGTTGACATCTACCCTGAAAGAGTTAATTTCCCATTTATGTATGTATATATTCATTTATTTTCAGTGTTGCCCCCTTGTTTTTCCTGGCACCACTAATGTTTTTTTGTTCATTGTCAGGACACAGTGAGTCATTACTAGAGGCGTGGCTTAGGTCATCGCTCATTGTGACATCATTAATGCTACAGTTTATAAGCCAGCAATGCCTAGGGAACAATGGCCAAACGAACTGAAAAACTCTAAACAAGAAAGGATAAGTCCTTTCATGTGAATACCTAGTTTTCTGGTTAAACAACTTAATTGTTTATTTTCTTATGTTGAGATTCTTGTCTTATGTTTTGAGTTTTTGTTGTTCGTTCATTTTGCCTTCCTGGGGGGTATTTTCCGTACGTCGCTTAAATCATCCGAGATCAGATGCCTCTTCTTGGATGAGTTAATGCCGGTGAAACTCATGCAGGATAAGTCGGTTTTTCAAATGCAGCCGCGTGGTAGATTAGTCTAGCTGGATCTAATCATCCGAGATGAATGCGCGCGCCCACGCTGATTGAAAAGCCCATATATATTGAGTCTAGAAAACATGATCAGCAAGTCTTTGATAGGCTGTAACAAAATGACGAAAGAACGGGCACATTTTTTTTTTCACACAAGCGGAGCAAGACCTTTTATTCGAAGGCAAGACAATAATAAGAAGGCAGACAATAATAAGAAGGCAGACAAGCAAAAAACAGGTGGAGGTCCACACGGTCCAGACCTAACCCCTGCAGAAGAGTTGGCTCTCCAGCAAAATGCCCATCGCCCTGTTTCTGAGGGCATTCCAGGGGGAAGCTCCTCCTCAGAACCAGTAACAGGATGCAATGTTCACTTAATTTCAGGTAAAGGATGGTCATTGCATATATTTGTCCTCAATGTGTGCCATAGGTAGGTTCCATATAGCCCTCTTTTTTAGATGGTTCAGTTGCAGGGAATGTCATATCCCTAGAGCCTGTGTCTGACCAACAAGACATTGACAAAGGTCAAATATTTGATGAAGACACTGTGTCTGATTATTCATCAGGAGGAGAGGTACATTTTCCAAATGTTTGATCAAACTCCACTGTGATCAGTCCCATGTGCCCCAATCACATTTGGAAACCCTGGGTAATGAGAATGTTAGGCTGATTGTGAGATTCTTTATGGAACTGTGGGTGTTTTTACCTGTGTATTACTTACCTGCAATGGCATGAAATGCCTCTTCTGTCTGAACACTCCGGTGTCCAGGAAACACTATGAAAACCTAAAAGGAAATATCCATCCATCCATTTTCCAACCCGCTGAATCCAAACACAGGGGCACAGGGGTCTGCTGGAGCCAATCCCAGCCAACACAGGGCGCAAGGCAGGGAACCAATCCCAGGCAGGGCACCAACCCACCGAAAGACACACACACACACACACCCACCCACATACCAAGCACACGCTCGGGCCAATTTAGAATTGCCAATCAACCTAACCTGCATGTCTTTGGATTGTGGGAGGAAACCCACGCAGACACGGGGAGAACATGCAAACTCCACGCAGGGAAGACATGGGAAGCGAACCCAGGTCTCCTAACTGAGAGGCAGCAGTGCAACCACTGCGCCACCATGCCACCCCCGAAGGAAATATTTCAGAGCCAAACAGACTTTACGAATTGCCTGGCAAACTGCACTTTTAGATAGATTTTCCGCATAGCATACAGTATGTAAAAAAAAGTGCCGCTTGCAAAAAACCTCAAAGCAATGCATACTGTCTGTGTGGTTGTGAGAGCCCGACTTCGCCGAGTTTAACTTTGAATATAAGGTCCTAATAAATTTTTGAGGTTCAATATTCCCTCTCAGCTAAAGCGGTATCTTTCGAAAAGAATTTCCTCCGGGAGCAATAAAGGATCTTGCCAATCGTGCAAACCCCTCTCTATATGAAATTCTCTTCTTATAATTTGCTTACCGATATCAATTGGTCGCTCATTCAT
The DNA here is from genome assembly GCF_900747795.2 of Erpetoichthys calabaricus. Classification (NCBI taxonomy): domain Eukaryota; kingdom Metazoa; phylum Chordata; class Cladistia; order Polypteriformes; family Polypteridae; genus Erpetoichthys; species Erpetoichthys calabaricus. Next base: position 211,538,671 of record NC_041394.2, on the reverse strand, counting down.
GTACGGCGAAGTCATGGCTGAATGAATTCCACGCACGGACACTGATTAAGTGTGTGAGCTAATCCTTGTTTACATAGAACAAACCTGCTCCGAGCAGGTTTGAGGATTTGGATGTGTTGCTATGACAACGCTTCCAGCAAGAGTTTTGAAAAACCGACAGATTCAGGATCATGCCAAATCGTCAATAATTACATCCGGCTAAACGAGTAATCCACGTACAAAAAATACCCCCCTGGTGTTGACTCCTGCTAGTTTTATCTAATGATCCTTGTTCTCTTTCTTTTGGTCTACTAACTTTCATCTATGGTAGAACATTTGGCAAGTGTTTGATCCCATTTATATGAGCAACTACTCCATTCTTCTAAGTCTCAGCTCCCTTCTGTTTTTCTTGTCAGCTTATAGCAAGTGGTTCATGCATCCTTCTGTACCATAAAGGCACCTGCACAGGAAACCATTTTGAATTATAGTTCTCGCCCTGGAGCGTTCCCGTCTGAGATTTTAGTTTTTTCCCTGATTAAAATACCCTGAATATTTGAAAAGTCTGGATTATGGCCCATGCTTTCTCTGGCTCCCCACAGGGAAATAACATTAGTCAATGACAGATTTCCTTTTTATGACTCCTGCTTGGGTCTTTGACAATGATTCAGTCTAGGGCATAGTTACTTGACCTCTTCCATTCAAGTAAATAACATCACTATCAAAGAACAATAATTACTATTTCTATTTATTTTTAGTCACTCAGCTAGATCTCATCATACAGATACAAAAACTAAACAGAGAGGAGATGATTCAATCATTTGGTAAAGTGAGGAAAAATAAATTTCAAAGCTCCATAGTATATCAGTTGCCTCTAAAGCAGCTCCATTAAATTGCTAAAAGATCTGTAGCACATTTTGTAATATTGCAGAACTTACAGTAATTAAAAAACAATGTAAATTTTTAAAATTACTAAACAGCCTCAGATCAAGGGAAAACCCATTATACTAAAATAATCCCAAAAAAATCTGCAAAACTATAAAATTGGTGAAAAATAATGTAATTCATGTATTTGTTACAAATGATGATGTAGACCAATGCACTTAAATTCAATACCTGCAAATCATGTTTTATTTATGTTAAAGATCTGATGCAAAACCAAATAAATTATAAAAAATATATATATAATTATTTTATGAGGGTTTACTACATGTTTATTTTTAAATCTATCACATTAGTCATCAGTTCATGATTAATGCCTTTAAAAACCTTGGCATAACTGATTAACTAGTGAATAGTGTTTTAAAATTGCACATATTGTTTCAAAAGAATAAGACTTTTCTATCCAGAATATATTTGTTTTATTTGGTGACTACAATGTTTAAAATATGTCATATTTTTTTTTATTTTCCAACCTCCCTGTTTCCATGCAAATAATATTATGGGCTGAAGTCTGTTTCACTAGCACTAAGCACAAGACCAAAACCAAGCCTGAATGGTTGACGTATTAACACACTAACATACATTCATATTGGGACAATGTTAAATTGACAGGTAAACATAAATATATTTCTTTGAGATGTGGAAAGAAAAACACAGTACCCATAAAAAAAAAAAAATTAAGACACCCAGAAAAATGCACCAATCCTGTTCACACTGCAGTGAGGAGAGGAATCAGATCTACTCTCTGAAGCTGTGAGACAACGATACTAACAACTGTGCCATTGTGGTGCTAGACAAAATCCAGCTTAATGAAAGGATAAGTATCTTTGTCTGTCTGGTTGCTTTCTGCTATCCAACAGATGGTGCATCACAAACATTAGCACTGCTTTTACAAATCCTGTACCAAATGTTATGTAACAGAGACATAGGAACAGGAGGGACACACTGAGGTCTGTGTTGATTACCTAGATTTCAACCCATCTTCGACAGTAGCAGATTTAGCTGTAGAAAAAATTGATATATACCAACAGGTCCCATGGAAGAAGGACTTGCAAAACAGTAGTGGCATACACAAAAAATACTTTTGAAATAAGAATGAGTTGAACTATTTTCAAAGATCAATATTTAACAGCAGAAAGGGTTGTGCTAATTAAATTAAATATATGATCCAGGACAGGCAATGCAAGTATTGCTTTATGAAGATTAGAAACAACTCAAAATCATTTAGCAAATGTTTAAATTGAAAAAAAAAAACTATATATTCAATTCAAATGTAGAGAGACACAAGACACTGAAAACGTAACAATATTACACTTAACAACAAAATTTAGAATTCATCACCCTAAACAATTATAACATTCACAGATTAAAATGGTGGTTTGTCTTCAACACTGGGCTTACCCTCTTTAACATTTTTCACCTTTCTTCACATATTATTCTCACCATTTTTCGCCTCACCATGCACATTAACAACTACTAGTCATGTAGTGAGTAATTCTATCTTGTGGTGTAAAAACTTATGTTTGGGTTAATAGTTTTAAAACTGCACAGGGACTTTTCACAGAGACTGAAAAAACACCAGTCTTGTGTTTATACAGTTCACAGTACATTTTATGGATCAGCACAGACGTCCAGTAAAATGAACCCATATGATTCAGATTCAGGCAGCTGTTTTTTCCCCAGTAATGCCATGTCAGGTATCGCTGTCCTAGTCTGCAAGAGTGTTTAGACCTCCCAGTGTGACTGCGTAGTCAGTACCTTTTTACACATTATAGTAAACCCACAGGCTCTAAAAAATCCAAATGTTACAAAACAATTTTAGATGGACACACTCATAAAGCAAAGATTTTCCACTCTGAACCTGAAATCTGATTGAGACAATGTGTTTTTCAGTATTATAAATTCTAGGCAGGGAGTTGTCAGTGTTTCTGTACTAGGGAAAGTTATACTTTTGTTATACTAACCATCTTTGGATCCCATCTAGTAGTAGTGTGTATTTCTGAAATTGCAAAGGAAAACCACTTCTTGGAGCACAAAGTGGCCAACAAGGTATGTCAGTGGCTTACCATGCACAATATATAAGTTGAGCTTGACAGTATCTGTCCATTAACATTATCACTGAGTCAGACAACAGAGAAGAGGAACACAAAAACTCCTGTCAGCATCATGAAATGTGGGGTCCATGGTGTGTTATAAAAGACAATGTCCAAAGACAAAGTCAGATACAGTTACAGTCCTGGAGACCTAGGCCAACTAGCTGCCCAGCGTGTCCTGGGCATTCTAAATATAGTTTGTGTTGGGCTATCCAATCTGACAACACTATCTTCTCATATTTTGATTCAAATTTATTTTGATTCATATTTATCCTTGTATCACAGATGTCTTTCCAGTTGGTGGAAAAAGAGTTTGGATGAGCAGTACCATCAAGTGCTACGTCAGGACACAGAGAAAAGAAACAGAATACAAGAGAGTTGGTTGTTATTTAAAATTATTGTATTATATTTTTGCACACATCACTAAATGACAGAGATACAATATGTAGAGTTAACCAGCAGCTCTAGTCAGGGTATGCTAGACTTAAGTAGTGACTCCTGAGACTGAATTTAAAAGCTGAGACTGAAGTGGCATCTCTTGTATAAGCAGGCAGATCCTTCTACAACTTTGGGGCCCTATAACTAAAAGTTTGACCTTCCACTGTAAATGTATTAATTTTGGAAGCTTTACTAGTCTGGCATTTTGCGATCTTAATGCGACCACTGGTTTGTATGTAATGATAAGTTCAGATAAGTAAGCAGGGCTTTGGCCATTTAAGACTTTACATGTGAGGAGCTGCATTTTGAAATCAGCTCTAAACTTAACTGGAAGCCAGTGCAAGGACTTAAGTACTGGAGTTATTTATGTGTTTGTACTTCCTCGTTCTTGTAATGATGCTTGTAGCAGCATTTTGAATAAACTGAAAGCTGCATAAAGAATGATCTGAACAGTCTGTAAACAATGCATTGTAGTAGTTCATCATACTGAAAATAAATACATGAATTAGTTTCTCACTATCCTGTATATTTAGAAACTGTCTTCATTTTCTAGTATTTTTAAGCAGGTTTAAGTTATGTTTCAAAGATAATGCTGCTTCAGCAAAACTAATGGCTAGTTCAAATGAGCTAAAAAGTTACAGAAAATTATTGCAGTTTTCACCATACCCCCCACTAAATAGCATTTCTGTTTTTTCATTACTCAGAGATAAGTAGTTCTCAATCATCCACACTTTCCACTTACTGACACAATTAATGAAGGACACAACTGGGGAAATGTCACTTGGTTAAAGAGAAATGTATAGCTGGCAATCTTGGGGATATGAGTGAACACAAATGTAATGTTTTATAATTATAGTTCCCAATGGAAGTGTATAATGTGAAATCAGCCCTGCTATCCACTGACATCTTGTCTAGGGTTCCTTCTTGTCTTGTGCCCAGTGTAGCCAAGATAGGCGGTAGCCCCTTGTGATTCTGAAATGGCTTTAGAGGGTTGGTAAATATTATGTTATGTTGGGCACTAAAAAGAATTACAACAAATTGCAGCTCTAAAGTAATTACACCTGCTCAATACAGATAGACTAATTTAATTGCATGTCTTCTGCACTAGAAGAAAGTATTTTAAAGGACAAAAAAGCAAATGTTTACATGCCTTGTATTTCAGATGTCTTGTCCAGAATTTCTACACACAACAGTATAAGTACTTCAGGTTTTTAGATTATGAAGAACAGTTTTTAACTATTCACTATTTCATTTCATTAAAGCGATCATCTAAAAATGTAATCAAAATATTTTATACAAAAATATACCTCACTATTAATAAGGTATTAATAGTTAAAATAATAATTAATAGTACAGTTAAAACAGTACAGATTTTAAGAAAATATGCAGCAAAAAATGACCACTGAAGTACTTTTTTAATTACAAATGTTCATAGCCTGCATATAAATGTAAATAAAATGTAATTCCTTCAGGTCATAATGTATATGGTTCTTATTGCATGAAAGAGTAAGTGCCCTCAGTAATCTCCATATTTTACTAACATCCTGAACACTTATCAGTCGGATTTCTTGTCCTTTTTCTTGCAAAGTAACACTGCAGTAATAAAAAAATATATATCAGCCTTTTAAGGTATTATAATGTTAAATATACTATGTAAGCGTGAATTCTCTCAGACTGTATACTGTAAAATGCCAGAAAGTGTCACATATTTAATACCAAGTTCCCATTTCAATAGAGCGTATTTGTTTTTTTAGAACATATGCTTTTTCCATCTTCATAATTCTACAATTTCTTCTTGTTCAGACAGTAGAAAATAAAATTAATCTGTCTGTATCTAGCAGATTTGATTACTCTGAAAGGTAAGATGTATCACTATGTGGTTTACAAAGCTTTGAAGCCTTGGGAACATTTTTATTTACAGTATTTATTCATTTTCCAAACAAGATTATTGCAGTATTGGGTCATATGGTCTGGAGTCTGTCCTGGAGTCATCAGGTTCACTGAACAAGTTCATAGCACAGCACACTCATTTAACAAATGACTTCACATTTCTGTCATCGAATAACTTAACCTTCCAGTCTTTGCTGTCTGGAGGAAACTGGGATACCTGGAGAAAACCCACTCAAACATAAGGAGAATATGCAAACTCCACAGTACATACACAGGTAACTGAACACAGGACTCTGGAGCTATGAGGCGTTAGCGCTAACCACTGTGTGGCGCCCTTGGAAACATTATGAAAATTAAATAATGAACGCGAGAAAGGTTACAGTAATTTCTGAATGAGAGATATTCTTTGCTCTTCCACACACTTGTGCTTTCATTAAAATCAAGATGAAATGGCATGAGAGCTCTCCAATCAGAGTTCCACAAGACGGCCACTTGTTACTAATGCGGTTTGCAGAGAGCAGGGTTTCAGTTACAAGCTAACTTTTTTAATCATTACATTTCAAAACAATTAGCAAGTTGAAGATGAGTCAGACACCTACAGCCATTCCAACATTTCTGGGTATTTTATCTTACAGGGAGTAAACATGAAGGTGGCCAAAGATAGCAATTCAAATTGTAGTTCAATGGAATTAAAAAGTAGCAAAAAAAGATGCCGCCTAACTTCTTGGATAATAAAAATGTAGTGTTATTCATATTAAAGGACCTTAAGATTGTTGCATTATTATAAGCATTTGTCCACTTATTTCTTGGCCGTGGTTTGTTAATGCATTTTAAAATGGGCCAGCATGATGGTTAGTACTTCTGCCTCATGGGCCCAAAATGCTGGCTTCTACTCTCGTTTTTTTTTTATGTTTCCATATTTTCCCTGTGTCTGCCTCAGTTTTCCTCTCACATCCCAAAGACATGGATGACAGGTGATTTGGTGACTGTAAATTGTCACTGGGCTTCTGTGTGAGTGTCCCTGCTAAAGGACCAATTCCCCTGTTCAGGGCTGGTTTGTACCGTATGCCTGATTTCTACCCTAAGGGAATAAGCCGATTTCATAATAAATCAACCAATGGATTTTTGAAATGTTGTGATCTTCTAAATCTTTCCTAACTTTGTCATTTTTTTAATATGCTTGTTTTGTAGTGAAATAAATTGTATAGCTAATTAACTAATTATACATAGTGGAATATATATTTTAATGCATGTTTTCTTTCATTATGAATGGGTTAAGTGAGGTATGTGATTCTTAGTCTGTTATTTGGCAAATGCAATATTAAAACAAACTGAACAGACCTTGTTTCTTTTTCAGACTTCCAATGTGTTTTATTGAGCCATTTAGAGTTAAGATATTGAATCAGAAGCTGGAAGGTTACAAGCTCTTTTTCCACCTCTCACTCACTACATGACCCTGAGCCATTCATGTAAACATAGAAACAGTTGTTTTATACTTATGTACAGTACATGAATCTAGCTTGCATTGAAGCATCAGGCAGATGAATAATTGCATAAAATCTATTGAGAACATTAGCAGGTGACACTAGTCGCACATGGCAGCCTGCAAAGATAAAGATCTCAAACAGTTCATTGCACTATGAGTTTAATTTGTCTTGCAGAGGGTGCAGTATGTTCTTTAAACGATGACTAGATACCAATAATTTGCGCTGTGCAGAGCAGAAGAAACAAAACAGTATAAGGCATGAGCCACATAGTCTGATTGAATTCGGTAAATGTTATCTCTATGCTGATTTAGGTAAGGTGCAAGTCTGGGTCTTTAATACAGAAGTTTTTTGTCTCTTTGCTTTGTGACTGTTTCCTTTCCTGTTAAACCTTTCCCAGTGTGTGTGATGTACAAGTAAAGGCTCAATTATTTTATTTTCCCACCTGTCATGTCAGTAGAAGATGAGGAACTCTGCCAACGTATCAAGCTGCCTCTACAATTTTTATTCACCTATACCTGAATAATTGAGCATGTGTTGCACAGAGCCACAGACTTTTAATAAAACATTAATAGCTTTAGAAAGATTCTCACTTTCACTTGTCCAGATGGGCATCCAGTGCTGATGTTCTAAAACAACCAATTATGAAGACCCCGACTATTATACACACTGAAGACTTTGGGTCTTGCTTGCTACATTTATGTTCAGCAAAGAACATAATATCCTATAATGAACAAAAGCTTCTGTTCATTTTACAAGCAATTTAAAAAAAAATTCAAAATTTCTTTTTTAGTTATAGAGTAGTGCATATAAGTGGTTTGCTCTTCTGCGACACAGCTCCAGTGTCCTAACAATGAAATCTGACCTTGGAGTGGTTCACAAGTCTGCATAGGCTTTTCTCTTTTCTTCTTACATTCCAAAGAACTGCAGACTAAGCTAACTGGAAACTGTGTATTGGCCTAGTGTGAATGATTATGGCTATGTTCATGAGCATGCCCTGCAATGGACTGGCCTTTCTTTCCAGGCTTGGTTCCCGTCTTGCACTCGGATGAGAGCCAGGATCAGCTCTAACTCCCTGTAAACCTAAATTAGATAAGAAAGGTTGAAAATGGATGTCCTCAGATACATTTCTACAAGCTAAAAAGTTGTTTTCTAGATGAGCCCTAGTCATGACATGAACACTGCATCCTTCTGTATATTCAACCCTGTGGTAAAATGACAGGATATCATCATTGTTTCTAAGATAGCTTTTCATTTTTACTTTATTGAGATTACACTTCTATATGTAAAATATTCCAATCAAAAATTAAAGCAATACAATATATCCAGAAGAGAGTAAGATGCTTTAAATCATAATCAACACAGAACCCCACCCTACACAGCAATGATCAATGAGCTGGGAATAGCATTTTATCTTCTCTACCTTCCTCTAACATAATAAACATTAACAGGTCTAATTTAACAGACATTTTTTAGTAAAATTCCCCTAGACAGACACCAGGACCTATAGCTGTCCCCACTTTGCAAAGAATTTATAACTTCTTGGATTTTTAACAAAGTTTTGTCCAATTTTTCGACAAGCAGTTTGTTGAGCTGCAATAATTTTGTTTTTCTGATGCGTTCATAAGCCTAGGTTTCTCTTATTTACATTCTGATATGTGAGACTAAAAATATTCTATAAATTTGTTTTTATTTTATATGAATGCCAGCTTTTTACAAGTCATTCACCCAGTCACCATGCTGTATGATTACATCTGATAGGATGCATTTGAAATTGTGCAAATGCTCTAAATGAACCTAAAATGAGATAATAATCATAACTAGCAGGGTGGGAAATATAGAATGACATCTTTAGATATGTTAATGACTTTCTAGTGTCACTTAAATCAGGCTTGGGTGACACTGGAAACAGTGGTTAAGCACACAAAGTTGTTCCATCTTGTCACCTACTAGCAATGCCAATGCTGCACTACTCCTCACCATATACCGCTGACGTTTAAGGTCTTAAGTAGCACCTCACAGACAGCCAGTTGCTGTTCTCTGGTACATGGACACATACTGCATATTCCTTTCCTTTTGCAGAGCCTACTATTCTATTAGCTTTATTGTACCCAGCAATTCATAAGTACAATAAATATGCTGATATAAAAAATTTACGAAGTTGTGGAATATATATATTGACACATCAGTCTATCACAGGTCCATATATATACATCCTGCAGTTTCTCTCAGTCTTTAAAGTCTAGGTAAAATGAAGTAGAATGGCAAAAAACATGGACCATAGAATCAGGGGGACACCTGGGCCTAGATTTGTGCTATATTTGGCCTACTGTATTCTTTGTTTTTACATTTAATATACTGTAACCTATCTAATGAGATCCATTCTACCAGAAAGTTGCATGATGATCATGTGTGAATCTATGAGTTTCATTGTACTCTGTACACATGACGATAAATCAGAACTGGACTGATGACACTGTGTCAAATCAAAACTTGTACTTTAGCATTGTGAAGGAGTGATCCCACCCCTCCCATGGTAACTCTTTGTCCCAATTCCATCTAACAAAAGGTGCTGTAGCATCCAAATCTGTTCTGACAGGTTCTGTAGCCGCTCCTACACCTTGGCTGTGCAGACTCTAAACTATGTGCTGCCCCCTTTCACTCAGATCTGACCCTAGTAGTGAATTTATATACAGTACCTTTGTTACACTTGTCACTACTGTTGTTTTTTTATTATTAGTTTTGCTGTTATTATTTATTTATTACTATCTTGTTCTAGTAGGCGGAGTGGTGGCTCTGAGGCTAGGGATCTGTGTTGGCACTCAGAAGGTTGCCGGTTTGAATTCCGTAAAAGCCAGTAGTAATTCCACTCCATTGGTCCCTTGAGTAAGGCCCTTATCCTGCAATTTCTCCATCCTGGGTATGACATTAACCTGCATCCAGCCCTGCAAGCAGGTCCTTCCAACTTGCAGGGAGACCTTGGGAATTGGTGGCAGGGTAAAAAACCTCACACTGCTCCATTCCATTCAAACTAGTGTGGGGCTGAGGTGTCACCTGTTGCATAGCTGCACTCGGGTCCTCATTTGGAATCCCCATGTCGTTCATCATGTGGTGGGTGTGGCAACGCTGTATATCAGTGTATGCTTCCGTCCTCTCCCTCTGTCTAGTTCAAATTATTACTATCTATTCAATTACCCATTATTTTTTTAATCATTTATCAATTTATAGTATATTATACTGTAGTTCTCTACTTGTCTTCCACTTGTCCTGTGTTTATGTATATGTTGCACCACGGAACTGGAGATTGTTATTTCATGCCACTGTATGCTGTAATACTGTGTATGAATGGAATGACAATAAAGCCACTTGACTTGACTTAAAGAATCAATGCCAATGACTTCCTTTTCATGGCCACCAAATTTGCAGTGCCAATCAACAGTCTTTCTGTGGCATGAATTGTGCATGTATGATAAGAAATATACTGAGGAAATGCAAAATTGCAGATTATGCAATATAATTTTGATGCCAATACATAGCAATTTAAAATCAGCTTTCATTTATCTTTATAACATTACCAAATACCTCCTCTGGTGCTGTCTCCTGTAGTAGGTATTCCTGTAGCAATCTCAGTATATCTAATCAACCCAACTCGCCCCCCACTCCTCTTAGGGCAATGTTTGGCATCCCTATTATATAGATGTTTTCTTGAAGAGCATGGTTTAAAATACTGTATCTGATTTTGGGTGGGTTTGTTTTCAACAAAGTTCATCTGCATATTGATTAGGGTACCTTCTGTATTTAATCCAATTTGGAATCTCACTGTGCAAACCATTAGCTAAGCAGCATTGGATACAAGGCAGGAACCAAATTCTGCAAAGGGTGTATTTGGTAATAAAATTAGATCAAATATTCCATCCATCCATCCATCCATCCTGTTCCACTTATCCGAGGTCGGGTCGCGGGGGGCAGCAGCTTGAGCAGAGATGCCCAGACTTCCCTCTCCCCGGCCACTTCTTCTAGCTCTTCCGGGGGAATCCCAAGGCGTTCCCAGGCCAGCCAAGAGACATAGTCCCTCCAGCGTGCCTGGAACACCTCACCGGGGAGGCGTCCAGGAGGCATCCTGAACAGATGCCCGAGTCACCTCATCTGACTTCTCTCGATGCGGAGGAGCAGCGGCTCTACTGTGAGCCCCTCCCGGGTGACTGAGTTTCTCACCCTATCTTTAAGGGAAAGCCCAGACACCATGCGGAGGAAACTCATTTCAGCCGCTTGTATTCGCAATCTCGTTCTTTCGGTCACTACCCATAGCTCATGACCATAGGTGAGGGTAGGAACATAGATTGACTGGTAAATTGAGAGTTTCACCTTGCGGTTCAGCTCCTTTTTCACCACGACAGACCGATGCAGAGCCCGCATTACTGCGGATGCCGCACCGATCTGCCTGTCGATCTCACGCTCCATTCTTCCCTCACTCGTGAACAAGATCCTTGAAATGCTCCACTGGGGGCAGGATCTCGCCACCAACCCTGAGAGGGCACTCAACCCTTTTCCGGCTGAGGACCATGGTCTCAGATTTGGAGGTGCTGATTCCCATCCCAGCCGCTTCACACTCAGCTGCAAACCGATCCAGAGAGAGCTGAAGATCACGGCCTGATGAAGCAAACAGGACAACATCATCTGCAAAAAGCAGTGACCCAATCCTGAGTCCACTAAACCGGACCCCCTCAACGCCCTGGCTGCGCCTAGAAATTCTGTCCATAAAAGTTATGAACAGAATCGGTGACAAAGGGCAGCCCTGGCGGAGTCCAACTGTCACTGGAAATGGGTTTGACTTACTGCCGGAAATGCGGACCAAGCTCTGGCACCGATCGTACAGGGACCGAACAGCCCTTAACAGGGGGTCCAGTACCCCATACTCTTGGAGTACCCCCCACAGGATTCCCCAAGGGACACGGTCGAATGCCTTTTCCAAGTCCACAAAACACATGTAGACTGGTTGGGCAAACTCCCATGCACCCTCCAGGACCCTGCTAAGGGTGTAGAGCTGGTCCACTGTTCCGCAACCAGGACGAAAACCACACTGTTCCTCCTGAATCCGAGGCTCGACTATCCGACGGACCCTCCTCTCCAGGACCCCCGAATAGACTTTTCCAGGGAGGCTGAGGAGTGTGATCCCTCTGTAGTTGGAACACACCCTCCAGTCCCCTTTCTTAAAGAGGGGGACCACAACCTCGGTCTGCCAATCCAGAGGCACTGTCCCTGATGTCCATGCGATGTTGCAGAGGCATGTCAACCAAGACAGTCCTATAACATCCAGAGCCTTGAGGAACTCCGGGCGTATCTCATCTACCCCCAGGGCCCTGCCACCAAGGAGTTTTTTGACCACCTCGGTGACCTCAGTCCCAGAGATGGGGGAGCCCACCTCTGAGTCCCCAGGCTCTGCTTCCTCATTGGAAGGCATGTTAGTGGGATTGAGGAGGTCTTCAAAGTACTCTCCCCACCGACCCACAATGTCCCGAGTCGAGGTCAGCAGCACACCATCCCCACCATATACAGTGTTGACACTGCACTGCTTCCCCTTCCTGAGACGCTGGATGGTGGACCAGAATCTCCTCGAAGCCATCCGAAAGTCGTTCTCCATGGCCTCCCCAAACTCCTCCCACGCCCGAGTTTTTGCCTCAGCAACCACCAAAGCTGCATTCCGCTTGACCTGCCGGTACCTATCAGCTGCCTCCAGAGTCCCACAGGACAAAAGGGTCCTGTAGGACTCCTTCTTCAGCTTGATGGCATCCCTCACCGCCGGTGTCCACCAACGGGTTCGGGGATTGCCGCCACGACAGGCACCGACCACCTTACGGCCACAGCTCTGGTCAGCCGCCTCAACAATAGAAGCATGGAACATTGCCCATTTGGACACAATGTCCCCCACCTCCTTCGGGATGTGGTCGAAGTTCTGCCGGAGGTGGGAGTTGAAGCTACTTTTGACAGGGGGCTCTGCCAGACATTCCCAGCAGACCCTCACAACACGTTTGTGCCTACCAGCCCTTACCGGCATCCTCCCCCACCATCGAAGCCAACTCACCACCAGGTGGTGATCAGTTGACAGCTCCGCCCCTCTCTTCACCCGAGTGTCCAAGACATGTGGCCGCAAGTCCGACGACACGACCACAATGTCAATCATCGAACTGAGGCCTAGGGTGTCCTGGTGCCAAGTGCACATATGAACACCCCTATGCTTGAACATGGTGTTCATTATGGACAATCCGTGACGAGCACAGAAATCCAATAACAAAACACCGCTCGGGTTCAGATCAGGGGGGCCATTTCTCCCAATCACGCCCTTCCAGGTCTCATTGTCATTGCCCAAGTGAGCATTGAAGTCTCCCAGCAGAACGAGGGAGTCCCCAGAAGGTATGCCCTCTAGCACCCCCTCCAAGAACTCCAAAAAGGGTGGGTACTCCGAACTGCTGTTCGGCGCATACGTGCAAACAACAGTTAGGACCCGTCCTCCCACCCAAAGGCGGAGGGAGGCTACCCTCTCGTCCACCGGCGTAAACCCCAATGAACAGGCTCCAAGTCGGGGGGCAATAAGTATACCCACACCCGCTCGGCGCCTCTCACCGGGGGCAACTCCAGAGTGGTAGAGAGTCCAGCCCCTCTCAAGGAGATTGGTTCCAGAGTCCAAGCTGTGTGTCGAGGTGAGTCTGACTATATCTACCTTGAACCTCTCAACCTCGCGCACTAGCTCAGGCTCCTTCCCCTTCAGAGAGGTGACATTCCACGTCCCAAGAGCCAGCTTCTGTAGCCGAGGATTGGACCGCCAAGGTCCCTGCCTTCGGCCACCACCCAACTCACACTGCACCCGACCTCCTTGGCCCCTCCCATAGGTGGTGAGCCCATGGGAAGGGGGACCCATGTTGCCTCTTCAGGCTGTGCCTGGCCGAGCCCCATGGGTGCAGGCCTGGCCACCAGGCACTCGCCATCGAGCCCCACCTCCAGGCCTGGTTCCAGAGGGGGGCCCCGGTGACCCGCGTCCGGGCAAGGGAAAACGCTGTCCAAAGTTTTCATTCATCATAGAAGGTTTGTTTAACCGCTCTTTGTCTCATCCCTCACCTAGGACCAGTTTGCCTTGGGTGGCCCTACCAGGGGCATAAAGCCCCGGACAACAGAGCTCCTAGGATCATTGGGACATGCAAACCTCTCCACCACGATAAGGTGGTGGTTAAAGGAGGGGTAGATCAAATATTTTCCATTTATTTCCTCAGATTAAGAGACTACAGAAATAAAACCAAAGGACGAAGGTTGCATCTCCGAGTGTTAGTTCCATTTACATTGCAGCATTAAAACAATTTGGTTCAGCAGCTAAGGTGCTGCACTTAAAATCATACAATTGCTGAGACAAAGTGTGCTGCTTGGCTTTTGTGCAGTATCCTGGAGTTGAATGCTGCCCCCATCTTGCTGTCTCTGGTTCTTCTTCATGTACTCTGTTTTTCCTACTTCATCCCCAAGGACATGTGTGTCAAGTTAATTGGTGAACCATTTGAGTATGAAAGCGGGTGTGTCTGTGTGTGTGAGCCCTATGACTGGCACCCCATGCACAGTTGGTTCCTGTCTTATGCCCAACAGCTGCTTGAATCGGCTTCAGCTCCAAGTGATCCTGAATTAAATTAAGTGTCTTTCAGAATGTTAGAATGTGTCCCATACAGTACATACAAGAGATTTGGGCATAGTTAAATATAAACCTAACATAATATTCTTAAAACATTTTAGCCCGGTTCAGGGCTGATTATTGGGAGAAAGATAGGAACAACCATGGATGGGGTTCCAGTTCTCCACCAGGCCCAGTCACCCACGCACATATACAAACCAAATTTAGATTCACTAAATAATGTAATTATTAAATGTGCAATATAAAATAAGTGTTAAGCACCTGATTGTTCATAAAAATGGAATTGGTGCCTTTTTAATAATAAAGTAATACCATGATGAAAAGTAATAAAGAGATGAAAAGCCTGTTATTACTAAATGCCAATTTAATTAAAAAGTAGTCTGAAAGTATAGCACAGTAGTCATCCCATAGGATATTCTCAATATAGTGGATGTATATTATTTTTTAAGGTTTCTATAAATTCATGAATTGTGTGCACTGTTTGGCCACTGTTGACGTTCAGATTTAGCCAAGTCACATATTCCAACCCTTTCTTGTGGGCTGCAGTACTAAAGACAGTTTTTCAGTAATCCATCTACATCAGGCTACACAAATTCTTCACCACATCTGAACAACTATCAGTGCTCAAAATTACCAATTCTAATAATTCTTTTCTTTGTGTGGTTTTCTTTTGATTCACGTTTTTTCTTATTCATGCGTGTAAAGATCCCCCCCCACACACACCACATTTCTGCATAATCCTCAGTACGCTTTACCCATTACTACTTATTACAGTAAGATAAAGCTTTCTTTTCAACCCCTTTGGCAATATTAGAGCACTATAACCTTGAACTGCTGTGAAATTCTGTGTAATATCACTTCTTGTTGCACCGAATTTTAATCTAGTATAGATGCTTAGAGATCTAGCATGCAGTGTTTCAAAGCTGAGAAGATGAAACTTCTTGCTACTAGGTCTTGTCACTTTGCTTTGTTACTCTGACAGAGTAAAATGAACTTGCTTAAAATCAATCTTTTCCACTTTTTTCCATATGCCGTGGAAACTACCCATGCTTTTAGAATATAAAATTTCCATGACTAGTTGAGCGTTTTTTTTTTTTTTTTGTGTTCTACCCTGCAGAGTTCATATAGACATGCTTGGTTTAAACCACCTTATAAAAAACTAGGCACTGTAAATTTTGACACTTCTACTTGGATTCCTTTTCAAACACTTGTCTTTCCTTACCATAATAGATGTCAGTTCTTCTGATGTAGTTCAAGCATGAGCTTCTTACACAGAATCAGGTCTAACTATTCTATATTTGAAGCCATCACTCACTGCACTTCTGTGTTGTCTGACATCAAAGGCAGTCACAGCATCACCTGCCGAGTTCACATGGATGGAGCAAAACATCTTCAAATCACTTGTCCAAGGCATTTTTCCCTATTAAGCTTTACTACCAAGTAAGCGTAAAGAAGAAGAAAGCCTTTAACACGAGTTCATATAACAAAATTGTTAAAGCCAACACATTATATTTGCTATTGTACAGTGCTGTGCCCTGCAGTATTATACCTTTTAAATCAATAGGGAATAGGGGTATATGCGTATGTGCTTATATGATATTTTTCCTTTCTCTCTGGTTAAATTCTGGGTGCTTTAGGCATCTAATTAATAAATAGCTACACTGCAAAAAGACACATTTGTGTAGACTATGTAATATATATATATATATATATATATATATATAAAGGAAAAGTTTACTTTAGCAGTAAACACTTTATTTTATAAAAGTAAAAAAAGATTCTGCAACCGTGTACTTCAACAAGAAATAATATTTCAACATAAAGGTTGCTGTTACATATTGATTTTTTTTTATTCTACTAATAAAACTTGATTTTTGATCACAAAAAATGCCACCGGGAGATTTTGATTACAGAAGAAACAATAAATGCATATACGTACACTGTAACCCATCAAAAGGACTGGATATCGGTGTCATTACTAACATTGGGGTAGCCTGAAACCTCAGAGGACAATGTCTAAATAGCCTGTTTATTGAAGTAATATGCAAACGCATCCCCATTACAGTAAGCAAAAAAAAAAGTAAGTGCATATACACATGCTCCTTGAAAAAATGGTTCTTTTATCTTGCAGCCTTGGCAGATTGCCTTAGCTTTTCACATAAATACGCACACCTCAAAAAGTCAGCAGAAGGACAAAATACATTAGAAAAAAAAAACAGCACTTACCTTGACTCTTCATGCCAATTTAACTTCTTGGAACAAAGAACTGTTCATCAGTTCAACATCATCAGAGCAAGACTTTTGGGACTAAAAGTAGAAAAATTGGTGACTTCTTTGTCTATTTTGCAGTTCTTGGATGTTCACCTGGTATGGAGAAAAGGTCTAAAGGCTGATTGGCTTAATGAGTTCCAAAAAGATGTCATGCAGATGTTAAAGCTAGGTGCAATAGTTGCTGTTCTTATCATCTTATAAAATGAGTCCACTAAATGATGTTGTCTTCCTTTATTACTTGCTTCTGTCTATAACTGGAAGATTTGGCCTAGAAACTGTTATATAAAACAATCTTGTTCTTGACAATCAAATACATCTATTTGGATGCTTCCAATTAAAAATGGGTATTTTCTTTTCATCGTTAAAGCCCAATTTAAAATTACTCCTACGCAGAGTTCAACATTAAGTTTTCACAGCCACTTCAAACATAAATCACAGTGACATTCAGATTATTGATTAGTGAATTATACAGTAAATACTTCTCAGTGACATTTTCAGTACAATAATTCTTGCAGTATTATGATTTAGTATTTTATTTAATTATTTGTGGCAAATTTGTGATTCCTTTTTCTCAATGTATGCATCTATTTAGAAGTTTTGAACATTGAGTAGAAAAATAGTTTTTTTATTTTACATCCATCCATCTATCCATTTTCCAACCCGCTGAATCCGAACACAGGGTCACGGGGGTCTGCTGGAGCCAATCCCAGCCAACACAGGGCACAAGGCAGGAAACAATCCCAGGCAGGGTGCCAACCCACCGCAGGACACACACAAACACACCCACACACCAAGCACACACTAGGGCCAATTTAGAATCGCCAATCCACCTAACCTGCATGTCTTTGGACTGTGGGAGGAAACTGGAGCCCCCGGAGGAAACCCACGCAGACACGGGGAGAACATGCAAACTCCACGCAGGGAGGACCCGGGAATCGAACCCAGGACCCCAGATCACCCAACTGCGAGGCAGCAGCGCTACCCACTGCGCCACCGTGCCGTCCTTTTATTTTACATCATTCTGCAAAAGGAGAAAATATTTATCAACACCATTTTGTTTGACCTTTGATGCCACCATTTTGTGCGCTTTTGTAGTGGTGGTTGCTATGCTGTGGCTATGGGAGGCACCCAGGGTCATGCAGTGCATGTCATTAGGGGTCAAATGTATAAAGGTCAGCTTCATACACTTCCTGATATACAAGATGGGAGTATTACTGTGCATTGTGATAAAGTTTTTTTTCCTGGTGAAGGAACTTGCTTACAGTATTTAGGTCTTTGATTTATGGTTAACATTTAAATTCTTGATGATAGATCAGTTAGACTTTTAGATATGACTTTGGCTTGATTTTTGAGCTACCTTTCATTTCTGGATCCTCTTCAAATAAAAATTCTCACTGTCTCATTCTGATTCCCCTCAGGAGGGCCATATCAGTATGTGTGTCGATATTTACATGAAATTACCTAACTAATAATTCCTGTCCTTGTTTTGCTAGTGAGATATTGCCAGTTCACACACCAGACACTCCACAAAAAAAATCAAACACTGGGTTGCTCATATGTGGTCTGTCTTGACTGGCTGAAAATCGTGGTGGTATTCTCCAACATCTTTGTCATCTGACAAAATACACCCATATACATTTTTAAATGTTACATAAACTGAGAGCCTTGCAACCACCCACTGCTCAGAAAAATGTATTAATTCTGAAATGCTTAAACTGAAGCAGCAACCCCTGAAGTTTAGAATTAAACAGCTTTATGGTTAAAAAAGACAAGCTACAATAACCCGGATAGAACATGCAGACTATATACACTGCACAACTCGAACTCCACACTTCATGTGTGGATGTAGCACTAACCTTTGCGTAGCCATGTTTCTGCTGGTCAGTGTGATGCTAACAAATAGCTTAAAAATTAAATTTCTACTCGTGCTTTCAGCTTCAGGATTCTTTGCTTCTTTGAAACAGCAGCATCATACAAAGTGGAAAGAGCACACGTAGGCTTCCCTGGCTGCTTGTACAAATTTAGTGCAGTTCTCCACAGTGACAGATGAAAATCAAATATAATGTCTTGTGAACTATGTATTTCTGATAATGATATATTTTCATTCTTTTTTTTTCTCAGATGGCTCTGGCTACCTTTCAGGGAGACTCTGAGGGGACCTTTTTGCTGGTGTGTGCAGCATAGCCTTAACTGGGAAAAGAAGTGTAAACACACAATTAAAAATAAAACAGCAACAAGTGGTCCTTATTTTAATACAGGGCAATGACCTTCAAGCCCCATCACCAAATGGGGTTGCACCTGCACACAAAATTGTATTAGACTTCTTAGTACCCAATCACTAAAATGAAAAGCCAACCTTGCTCATGACAGTTATAGAACTATAGTAAGAGTTGCAAGATCACAAACATCATTTCTACCCAGAAGTTAACTTTTCAACTTTTGTATCTTGGTAACAATTTTTTCCAATTATTAATGTAAGCTTTCATAAGAATATGCACAAGCGTCCCAGTGTCATATTGTCATGCATTTATTTCCATTCTTCCATCCTACCACAATACTACACAAAAATGTAGGATTAAATATACACTTAGACTTCAGGGAGGGGTATTAAAAATATACACAAACGTTTGAATGTTTCTGTTTACAGGAGGCAGTACTACAACATACTGTGTATAAGGTAGCAGGAATTTCTTTTTAATTCAGTATCTTTAATATTAAGGTATTATAATGTTACAATGGTTAATGCTATCTGCCCCACTAATCCATAATATTAGGATTAAATCAAATGCCAGTAATTTTCTGTGTAGAGTTTGCATGTTTTCTCTGTGTCTTTATTTGTTTTACTCCTCCATCCAGAAGATATCTATCCAACCATCCATCCATTATCCAACCCGCTATATCCTAACTACAGGGTCACGAGGGTCTGCTGGAGCCAATCCCAGTCAACACGGGGTGCAAGGCAGGAAACAAACCCCGGGCAGGGCGCCAGCCTACCACAGTCCAGAAGATATGTGAATGTTATAACTGGTCCCCATGTAAGTGCATTTATGGATGGACTTTGCAATCCACTGATGTCCCATCCATAATAAGTTCCTGTCTTGGGCTCAATGCTGTCAGGATTAGCCCAGAACCCCTGAACACTGAAATGGATTCTGCAATTTGAGAATGTCATGTTATTTTATTTTCTCTTTGAAATAAATAAAAATGACAGCTCACTTAGTACTTAAATATCTGTAATAAATAATTAATAAATAAATGTGCAGAATATTCTTCATAATCTTTAAGAAGTTTTTGCACTGGTAATATGCGTGCTGTTTTCTGCTGTACTTATTGTTCCTCTTTCTTTAGACTATTGAATTCAGATTTTTTTTTTTTAATTTAACATGATAATTTTTAAGGATATCTTTTTTTAGACATGCAAGACACATTCTTATTCATAAAACATGCATGGGTGTTTTGCTGTTAAAAAGGACAATATAACACAATGCATTAAGCTGTATAGCTAAATATTTTAACAGTTTTGGAATGTGGAGAATGCATTTTGAATTATACTGTCCTTGTAAGGAAATTGTTGCCTTTACAGCAAATATATTTCTATTTAAATCTATTTGATAGTAGCAAAAGTAATAAATAAATTATATTGGATTGTAAACTGTAAAATGAAAAGTATATCCATCCATCGATTTTTTTTAAATTAACTTCAGAAGTCTGAGCACAAGGCACATTTCATTGCAGATCTCAGACACTTACTCATACAGGGACAATTTAGAGTTTCTAAATAACCAGCTCCATTTTTGGGATGTGAGAGAAAACCAGAGTACTCACTGCAAAATCTACTTTGACATGGAAGACTCCTAGGTATGGGATGCAAAGCCAGGAATTTTGGAGCTGTGAGGTAGCAGAGTGAATCAATATGCCACATTATCAAAACCAGAATAGCATTTTTTTCTCTAATTTCTGTTAAACAATATTCACAAACTGGCATCATCTTGTAGAAACTGAACTGTACAACAGCAAAGTATGATACGAATAAGAATCATACTGTACCAGCACCAAAGAAGTCAACTGTTGTGTGCCTCAATGCCTATCACCCCATTGCACTCACTTCCATTATGAGATGTGCTTTGAGTCATTGCCCACGTAACATCCAAACTCTCCCCTATAAAGGATTCCCTCCAGTTAGCTTACCATTCTTTATGCTACGCTGATGATGCCATAGCCACTGCACTCCACCTAAGGTTGGTAAATCTGGAGAGTAACGACATATACTGTATGTGAATACTTTCCTTAGACTTAATGTTTTTAGACTTCAGCTCCACAGTCAATATGATTATCCCTCAGCACTTAATTGAGAAACTTACTTGCAAACCCCCCCTCCACAACTAGCTATTAGCCTTCCTGACAGAGGGAGGGCAGCACGGTGGCACAGTGGTAGTGCTGCTGGCCCGCAGTAAGGAGATCATGGTTTCCTCTCTAGGTCCAAAGACATGCAGGATAAGTAAATTGGTGATCTTAAATTGGCTGCGCTTGGTGTGTGGGTGGGTGTGTGTGCCCTGCGATGTACTGGTGCCATATCCAGGGTTTGTTTCTTGCCTTGTGCCCTATGCTAGACCCCTGAGACTCTGTTCAGGACTGTGCCGGTTAGAAAATGACTGACTGACTGACTACATAAATGATTAGTACGTTCATGACATGTCACCAGGAATTCACAAACTTAATTAATTGATATCAAACAGACGACTGGTGAAACTGAATTTAGTGTGGAAATGTGTACCTTGTTTATGTCCTGAAAAAGACGGAAAGTGGTTGTGCTCTTAGGAATCACAATTTAGAAATAGAGGATGTGACAGTAGTTATTTGGTGGAAGACAAATCTTTTCTTATACAAAATTTTTCATGCATATGTGAGCCTCACAATAAAAAAAATGATACGTTTAAAGCCATTATTCATTCCCTATTGGAATACTGAGACATTTTTTTCTCAGATGTGGCGACGGAAAAAATTATGTACCTAATACACAGATCCTTAGACCTGTTCATGTTGACTTGAGACGTAAAGGTGAGAAATAAAGGCTTTGGGTAAGATGTGTGTTTCTATATAAATGAAAGTATTTGTTCAAAAGTTCATAATGAACATATCACTGGCAAGCATTTGACTAGGGCAGTGGTTCTCAAACTCAGAACCCAAGCATCTGCTGGTTTTATTTCTCATTTAACTTAGTTAGCCTTTCTTTTCTCTACATTCTACATTTTGTTATAACTTTAAATGTTTTACTATGATTAGTTGTTTCCTGTTAATTCCCTTTTTTTGATGTAGTTTGCCCCCTTAATTGAATTTTAATAATGACAATTAAGAACGAGCAGCGTAGACACCTGAAAAATGACACCGAATGGAGAAATGCTGCCACTGCTTCAGCGTCAGACCCTTAATGTGCTCATTAATAAGGAATGAGTTAAAAAACAGAACCTCAGGGAAAAGCAGAAGGAAAATCCGGAAATGTAAGTGGCTGTATGATAGCAGGAGGTAGTGGAGAGGATACAGGGTTATTCTGTGAAGTGTACGGACTTGGCCAACAGTCATTCACTTGTTAAGTCTGTCTCTGCTGTTACCTCCTGTATTTACTGTCTTAAAGAGATGCTGATACCTACAAGGGCTGTTAAGTGTTATCCAAACAGCAAGCCGTGGTTTACAGGAATAAAGCAGACAATTGAAACAAAACACACAGCTTGTGTTAGGATCAGATAAACAAATATAGAAGAGCATAACAGACTTTATAAGTAAAGCACAGACAAATGCGAACACGGATTATTAGACAGGGTCTCTCACTCCTGACAATGTAAACTAAAGGACTTTAAGAATACAGTAGAGGAATATGTAACAGATAAAACAATGTTCCTTAATGGCCTGAATACATTGTATTTCAATTTTGATCAAAAAAAAAACATACAGTCAAAGAATGACATCATAATGAAGCAGTTAGAAAAGCAGATTACAGAAGACATTGACTAGATAGCTATCAGTTAGACAGAGAGAGTTTAGGGAAGAACTGGAGGAAGTGATGCTGGACAAGAACCACAAAGCTAACTTAATTAAAGAGGAAACTATGGGGATCAAGCAGTTATTTTGTGCCAACATTTTTACTGCCCTTTTCGGGAACTTAATGTACCCACACTGTGGAACAGCACTGCATTTCATCCCATTCCATAAACTAAATTTGTGTAACTTAACTGAATGCCAACTGGAGGCATTAACATTATTTATGGCTAATTTATGCTTGTCTTAAAAGACAAGTGAGTCCCTTTATTTGACCTAATGTAGCTCATATACAGAAAGAAGTGTGCTGAGAAGGATGCAGTCATGACTGCTTTTGCACATATGCACCTTGAAAACCTACATACCCTTATTAGTGTGACAGCATAATTACCTACAGTGTAGTAGAATGGTGTGGAATGGTGCCATCTACAGAAGAGACCCAGTGGTGGCGCAAAAACTCCATTATAAAACCAGTAGGTAGTGGTCCCTAACAAAGATGCAAATATCTTAGGTTATGTTGTAAGATCAGTTGAATATAAATCAAGAAAGATCATGCTCCATATGTATAATGTGCTGGTGAACCCTCATCTGGAGTATTTTTGTGCAGTTCTGGTCATAACATCCCTAAAAGTTGTGCAGGGAAGAGGCATCGCGTGTACCCTGGGACTAAAGAACATGTCCTACTCTGAAAGACTAAGATAATGAAATCTTTAAATTTTAAACAGAAAAGGCTAAGTTGAGACTTTATCTAGGCCTTCAAAATTCTTATAAAGGCACTAATAAAATGGATTCAGCAATATTCTTTCAGGTAAATGTTAACTGTATACTTGAGAAGAGCAGTGGTAATTAAGGAGAAGTATTTAAGACTGAAGCTAGGAGCATAAGAACATAAGAAATTTGATAAACCGACAATTTGTGGAAACCATTCAGTCCATCAAGCCTGAACTTGTGCTCTGTTTTTTGACCCTTCTAAGGATTTGTGATCTGGACTTGTTTGCCTTTGATCAGAGCTTACTTTTGTTCAGAGTATTTTTTGATGAATAAATCATTTTATTTATAAAGGTTCCAGGTGGCCTTTTCATTAGTAATTAGGACTGTGATGGTGTTTTTTTCCACTGTAGTGGGCATTGTGAGCATTTTTGGGACGTTATGTGCTTCAGAACTCTCAAGCTCATTACAAGTGCTCCAGATTTGGTCTCACTGGTGCGTTATATAGTCTGAGCATAACATCCCTTTATTTATATTTAACAGTTTTAATGATATAACCTAACATTTTGTTTGCCTTTTAACCACTTCTACACATTGCTTAGACGAAGACAATGAAAATGCTGTGTCCATAATAATCCCATAAATACTTTTCAGAGGCTGCATCCATTAGTACAGTGTTTTCCATCTTGTATTTATAATTGAGATTCCTTTTGAGTTAAAAAAAAAATCAGAACCTCAGGGAAAAGGAGAAGGAAAATCCAGAAATGTAAGTGGCTGTTTGATAGTACCACTATGCTCTTTTTTACATTGTTCTACATTCTACATCTGCATTGTTTTCCTAGAAGCAACTCTTCGCTCAAAGGGTTGTGGGAATCCTAAAACAAAATTAAATAAACATAGCCTCTTTAAGTAATTTTTAATAAATGTATTGAACAAATATTAACCTACAATAATTAACTTAAGGAAATAAAAGAAACAGAAAAATCCAACAAATGAATTGTCTCAACCCGACAAACAAAAGATTAAACAAATAAAATGGTAACAAAATTAAAGAAACATCCAGTTACCTAATTTATTCAATCTAACCAACACAGACTGCAAATGTACTGTATATGCCTATATAAATAAGGAACGAAAACGTTTATGCAAAAGGGGAAAAAACATTAAAACAGAAGAATAATAAACTCCCTTTGGAATATGGTGAAAATAAGACAATTAATAAAACTAGAACTAAAAGGACAATCCAAAAATGTATTCTAAAAAGAAAGCAAAATTAAGAAAACCCACAAATACTTAACAGTTATTCTCAATTAAGACACAGGTCTTGGCAAAACTATAATGGATAATCTGTAAAATAAAAAAGGTGAAAATCCAGCAAAATTTAAAGAAAAAACCTTCATTCTTAACAGTTAGTCTCAAAACAAAAGTACAAAATTAAACAATAATATTAATTCTTCTGAATGTAGAGAGTGGACATGCAAGAGAATACAAAAAAGAATGAGAGGACAGCAGCAAAGCCTTCCTAATTCCATACAAGGCTGTTGCAGCTACAGTCTTTAATAGTCCTCTCAGGTGATTATATCACCTTAAACTGACATATCTGGTAAGGACGCATGAATGTGACCTAGGAATATTGTGAGCAACACAAATAAGCAAAGACAGAAGGTGTGTCAAGTGACAGCTAAACTGTGACACCAATCAAAATTAGACATCCTGATATCGAAGGACAAGATGTACTCAAAAGTCAAAAACCAAACAAAGGTATAGCCAAAACACACAATCCTACTGCCAAAAGATATGTAAAAGTAGTTCTGTCCACCGACTGATAGTCCTGTGTGTTCATATTTAAGCCATCAAATCCTGTGATGTTATCAGGACCAATAATTAAAGACACATAACGGAACCCAAAATAGGAATGTGTAAACAAAGAAAAATATGATGTTCACCAAAAAACAACATTATATATTGTCACACACATGCGAATAGGAGGGAGCTGTATGGACCAAGTGAGGGTAATTCCACGCCAGGCCAGGGGGTGACAGGGTATGCTAATCTTTCTTCTGTTGTCTCTGCAAACAAAAAATGTGAAAACTTGTCTGATCCAACTCTGAAGACATCACTTACGGTTCTATACCCAAAAGCATGTTACTTCCATTGGCAACCCCAGAAGCACATCACTTCTGGGTTAACTACACCACTTCCTGTCTGGACATTTAAACCGCATCTTTTCCAACCATCCTCAGTTCAGTTACAGACTCCAATCCATGCGCATCAGTGCTATTTTCAAACCCTTTTTGCAGCCAGGGAAATTATACAGGTGGCTGCCCCAAACCTTTTGAGTGTGTCGAGTCTAATCATTTCACAATATCTAAATCTAAATGTGAAATAAATATCAGAAATGAAATTCCCATTTGTCAAAACCCCAGAATGCAAAAAAACAAACATAAAAGTGGCTAATACTACAAATCCATGAGGTGGCTCTGACCTGTAAAATCAGAACATTTTTGGAAATAAAGCAGCAGAAAAAATAGAAATACAAAAGAAACATAAACAAGACAATGCAAATGGATAGGGAGAATATTATAATTATAAAATAAATTGATAACAGGGATAAGGAGCAACTGCAGTCCTGACAATGACAACTTTTAAAAAGTATCAGAATGAGTTATTGTAACAACTTAGAGCAGCTATTAACTAACCAGTCTGATAGACTGAATGGCCTCCTCTGATCTGTTAGACTTTTTATGTTTTTACAACTTATCTGAAATAACTAAGGGTAGCAAGTCAGCCCAATATGAGAGGCAGACAGCATTCACTTTTAAGACAATTAGTACTCAGTGCTCTATTGAAAGTAAACGAGAAATACAAATGCACCAGGAGAAACCTGAGGTTTTTCTGGTCTAGTAATTCTGGAAATGTTATTAAGAATGGCCGAATTACAGAACAGATAGGCTACCAGGGCTGCTTAGAATGGAAGGCAGGAACAACAGTTCCCTGCTAGCAGATTTGACCTAAAAATATAAATGAGAAAGGTGAGATGTAGAGTCCACATGCATGGAAAAAGCCAGCAAGCTGCCATCAACACCGATAAATGATGGTCTTAGAGTGGCTGCAAGGTTTGTTGTACCACTGTGTTCTTTTTCATCTTGTGATTAAACTCTTTTTGTATTATGTAATTTCATGTCTTTTTTTAATTCTTTGAAAGTTTTGCACATGTCTGCTGTGTTCTTCTTGGTGCCATAAGGGGGAGCTGGTAAAACAGTTACTATTGCGGTACTCCAACATTTCTTGTTTGTGAAGCTCTAAGGCAAATGAAGCTTTATATGCACTACACTAATCTTAATATGATTAATACTGGTTTTCTGCTACTATTCTAAACTATTTAATATTTTTTTCTGGCATCAAAAGAAAAACATGAAAGTGTCAGAGCTACAAATAGGATAATAACTACACTGTAGAAAATAATCCCTGAGCATATGGGAAAACATCCAGTGTTTTTGTATTATTTTCTAGAGCTAGTCATATTAAGAGACAAGGATTTATGTTCACTTTACAGAATGGTATGAAAGTAATGTAAGAGATATGGAGACTCATGGTTGAAAAATGCTGCCTTAAACACACATACACACAGGAATAGTCTTTATTAAAGATGCCACCACAAATAAATGTATCTTGGCCTTTAATTCTACCACACCTCACATGAATGTGGGTTTCTTATAATCAATAGGCACAGCTAATGTCTAGCGGGTATAGATATATTGTTGGATACAGATTTCCTTTTTTAACTAATTAAGGCTGTGTTAAGACAGACAATTCTGTAAAGACACCCTACATGGCTAGTCATTCTTCAAGCTCCTCAAGGACAACTTGTGAAAAATAATATCCGGACTATTATCTGACCAAAACCTAATTAACAGATCTGTAACAAAAGTGCTTTTAATAAAATGGCTTTCCCCAGCTCTAAATGATGTTTTATAATCTCTGAAAGGCTTTATATTTTCCAAATGTAACATATTACCACACAGAAAAGCTCAAAATCTACTACAATATTTATCATACAATACGTGACTATTGAGGGTCTCAAGGGCAACGTAAACATTGGAATTCAAGGTTTGTGATATGCTCTAATTTCTGACTACATATTTCACTAAGAGCCAAAAATAAAGTCATACTATTCAGGTGCATTGGTTATCAGTGCAGCCTAACAGCTATAATGATAATAATAATAATTCTTTACATTTGTATTGTGCTTTTTTCACTATTCAAGGTGTTTTTCATAGTAATAGTTCATTAGCTGTTACTTGAGACAGGGGATGATTAGGGGACCAGAATGACTAGGCCATGGAGGGCAATTTAGCAGGGACATCAGGATACACCATACTCTTTACAAAGGACTCCCAGGGATCTTTTTTGACCACAGAGTCAGGACCTCAGTTTTATGTCTCATCCAAAGGATAGCGCCATTTTTACAGTGTGGTGTCCCTGTCACTGCACTGGGACATTGGGATTGGCATTCAGACTAAAGGGTAAGCACCCCCTTCAGGGCTCAACAAGACATCTTCTAGCATCAACGCAAGCTTTTCCTAGATGGTCTGCCATCCAAGTACTGGGAAAGCCCAAACATACGTTGCTTCAGGTGGATGACCTCTTTTGGAGTGCATGTAATATGGCTGCTGGATGTCTCACTTTACAGGTCAATCAGTGTCTGTGTTGCAAGAGTTCTCTGTTTTTGTGTGTTTTTTCTCTAAGCAGATTAGTGAATGAATGAATTGGTACCCCATCATGGATTAGTTCCAGCCAGAGACTATAAAAATCAGAGTAAAGTGGTTTAGGTGACACAAAGTCCTGGATCCTAATGTACAAAATGTGCTTACCCTGGAAAACATATGGAAGCCATTTGTCGTCAAAAAAATTTGATTTGTAAAACACAAACTTGACGTACAAATTGGATTACTGGATTACTGCAAGTTTCAACCATCTGTAAGACTTTTTCGGTGTTGGTATTTGCAGCTCCAGGTTGCAGGACGATGAACTGAACAGAAAATCTCATTTCACTGAGCATCAGTCACATTCCAATGTTCTTGAATTAATTATATCACACTTAATTGACATGTCCTCTCAATTCAGCTGTCTTCAATGTTTGTAATAATGCCTAATGCGTATGCTTAATGTCAATTGCCTTAGCGTGTGACCTATTATTCCTATAAAAAGGGTGTGTGTGTGTTGTAAGGCATAACCGGCACTGGTATTGTTAGCTCTTTTGACTTTTCAGGAATAACAATGACTTCTTGGCTCAAGATGATGGCTGGCTTATAAGGTGATTTAGATTTTTTTTCTTAGTGCCATCCTCTTGGAGTTGTGTTCTGAAGTGGAAACAACATTATAGAAACCATTACTCCTGGTCTGTTACATGTTTTAAAACCGTTGAGTATTTGTCAACAAGTGGGTTTCATTGTGAACTAGCTGACTGGTCAGCAATTTCGCAGTCACCCCTGAGACACATCATGTATGGGATGGTATAATTAAGATGCTACCCAGGAACATCCAGTTTTCTTATGGTCAAGGATGAGCAAGCCAGGATCTAAAGGCAATTTGCAGCGATTGCCGTTTTTCCTAATGTAATCGGTGCAGTTGACTGCATACATGTTGTGTTAAAGGCACCATTACAGAATGAATTTGCTTTTGTAAATAGAAGGCAGTTTTATTCAGTTAACATACAACTAATATGTCATGCTCAAATGTGTCTGCCTTATTTTGTTGCAATGTGGTCCGACTTAACTCATGGTTCCTTTATTTTATCAAGCAGTAGTGTGGGAAGCAGACTTCAGGGTCATGCTGTGTGAGATGGTTGGCTTCTTGGTAAGTATGTCTAATAGATAGGATTGCAAGTAAATTTATTACATTACATACAACTTGCATAATCTTTTGGGTGATAGAGAGTATCTCCTTCTGGGATTGGCTCCTCACACAACTAACCAGCCTACAAATACCACAAGAGAGGGAATATAATGAAAGGCAATCACACACACACTTTAAATAAAAGACAGATGGTGGAGTTTGGACTCATCGAGTGGCACACTGCTGTATAGCCCAACAAATGTTTGCTGCATTGTGATGTCTTGTGCAGAAGCATGGACTGCCTCCGCCACCTGAGATGGGCCAAGATGAGTGCAAGGATGATGCAGAGCCTGTCCCACAAGACATCAGTGCAGTGGCAATTGAAACATGTTTGGATGTTGTATGTTGAATGTAAAAAGACTTGTATGTATTGCAACATTGACATTTACTTGGCAAAATTATTTTATTTTTTTACAAGTTCATTAAGAATCTTCTTAATATCTCACAGTTCAGCACATACAGTTTGCATTAATTCAAGCTGTGTTTCTTTTTGTGTCTCCATCCATCCATCCATCCATCCATCCATCCATTTTCCAACCCGCTGAATCCGAACACAGGGTCACGGGAGTCTGCTCCAGCACCTTATCATTCAACATTCTTTATGTAGGACCCATGGCACTGGCAGAGATCTGTTCAATGCATGA
Source organism: Erpetoichthys calabaricus (assembly GCF_900747795.2). NCBI lineage: Eukaryota > Metazoa > Chordata > Cladistia > Polypteriformes > Polypteridae > Erpetoichthys > Erpetoichthys calabaricus. The sequence goes on along the minus strand of NC_041394.2, from coordinate 211,508,625 downwards.
TGGCATATTGCTTCTACCAAAATCAGTTTTTGTGGATCTCCACTTCAGTGCGTAATAATTCACTGAAGTTTCATTTTCTGTGTTCTCCCATGGTTTGAAGTAAAGATGTCATTCAGAACCATGGCTAAATTTATATCGTTATTAATTATTCAATCGAAGGTTTTTTATTTTTTGAAAAGAACATTAGAACAATCTAGACGAGGACAGGCCATTCAGCCCAAGAAAGCTCCCCAATCCTAACCACTTAATTCTTCTTTTAATCCATTTATGGTTACTGGCCGGAAATGATGGGGAGTCACTAAAACCTTATTCATGAGAGCATAGTTTTAAGTTCACTTGAGATTTATAAAGGAACTTGGTGTCACACATAGTGTATGTATGGCTTTATAAATCTGATTTTTGTTGTGCATATCCTGTTTTTGCCTTTCAGCATAAGCAAAAGTTTACAGTGGAATCTAAGGTTTTATTGAGATACCTGCTGATTATGTAATAATATGTTTTCCATTTTAATGGTTAACCCTTAGCTTTATCAACATTATAGTACCTGCAGTTGGAATTCAACTTTCACCTGCACTTCTTGATTTACTTCCCTGGTTGGTTCATTTCTGTAAATGGTGTTGCTCTGGAAGGGTTTTTTTGTCTTTATAAGGTCTGATGTTGATCCTCTCCTCACTCTAGGACTTTCAATATAGACCTGAGTATCCCAAACCTTTCACTCTTTCTCTTATAAGCCTGTTGTGCAGATGCAGCCGCAGTCTGCAGCTCTACTTGTGGTTGCCATCAGGATGAACTAGGGTTGACTGTGCCAATGGTTAAATTACATCTTCCTTTGTCTTATCTCTAGAACCAAGATGGTTTAGAAAGACTTCAAGGGAAAGTGCAGAAGTGGGTTAAAAAGTTTACATTCACTCAATGTAGAGTAACATTCTCTAAACTACAGTTCTTAATGTGCAATGTACAACCTTGACATACAGCAGCTCTCCTTTCTAGATGTCTAGGCGTCCAATATGAGTAGATATCAGATGTGGCTCTTTCAACCTTGTGTTATGCTTCTGAGCTGACATGGTCTCTGAGCAGAGAAAGAAAAGAAGAAAGATAACATGCTTCATGTATCCTATATTTAAGCTGGCCTTGTTATTCCTTATTGTACTCGTTTGTCCAATGGGGTATCATCCTTTCAGGGCCAACTCCTTTCTCATGTACATGCCTCATGCCTTTGAACAAATCCCAGGTAGACACAACCTATGTTCTTAACCCTTCTAACAAATCGGTGTTCCACCCACAGCCGGGGGCTAGGGTAAAAAGTTTAATTTGTCTTTGCAACCCTGAACTAGTAATTAATGTATCTGTTCAGATGACCTCAAGTTCCTCTTTTAACTGACTCTGACATATTATGTGGTGAGCAGAGCAAGCATGCAAGTTCTTATTTTGTAGTGATTTAAAAGTCACAGTGCTTTTAAACCTTACATTTTTACTCAAGTACATAATTTATCACCATAAGGATACCAGTAAAAGAACCTATTAAAATAAAAGCAGATACACCACACTTTTGTACAAAGTTCATCTCCATATCAAAGTGGAGATAAAATAATATGGTGACTGAGATGTCAGAAACTCATCATTTTTATAATTAACCTATTTCTTGTCCTTCTAGTGAAGGTATTGTGTAGAGGCATTTCTTTTTAAAGAACAGGGCGCGGGTTGTGCTCAAAAACAAATAAGTTTCTTGCCTGAGGCAGATTTTCCTATGAAGTTTTGTCCCTGCTTGTAAACACTAACGCAGTTAAATTTGAAAATACTGCCTTCATGTTAAATGTTTTCTTTCCAAACGTGTTTTAAAACGTTTTCTAAATGCCAGTCATCCACTCTTAGATGCCAAAAACAAACAACTCTTTCCTATTGGGCATGCATGGTTTGTCAGCCATGAGCACTCCTTGTTTAATGAATAAAGCCAAAGTGAATCCAGATGCCAAAGGGACAACAGAAAAAACAAATGGAACTTCTCTGTCAGGATAGATGGTGAAGTTCAACTGCTTTTAAAAGTTATAAATGAGTATAAGGCTGCCAATCCTTGGAAAATATGTGCTGTGAGTCCTGAAAATATATATATGTAGCTAAATATTCAAGCATTTTTAAGGTACAGTTCCTGTTGGCTAATGGAGAAAAGTAAGGAAATGACTATCCCCATAGGAAAGATGAGAACCACAAAAGCAATTACAACAATAAAATTGTACTTAGTGCCTTAGTGTACTTAATACTGTGTCAGTGTGGATGGAGGGCCAAAAAGAAAGACAAGTGTTTTCAAATGTATCTGTTTCAGTGTGTGCTAAACCGAAGGTAAACTGAACTTTCTTCTTCCTGGTTACCATTTATATCCTCATGGAATCTAGCGACCGGAACGACAGTCTTTTTTTCTTATTTCCTAATGTTCCTGGATTGACTTGCTTCCTCAAGTAGACCTTCAGCGAAGGCTTGTTCAAATAGTAAGCAAAACAGAGCTCATTTTGGTTGATTTGTTGGGAATGGCTAAACCGTACACAATATACTTTCCAGCCATTCCTACCTATCCAGACAAACTGACTATGCAAGGTATACTTGTATAGTGTATTATCTTGTATAGATATACAACTATATAAGAGACTAAAGACTCTTTCTTTTATTTGCTATAGAAATAAATGTTGTTATTATTGTTCAGTACTCATTTATAACTTTTTGCTAGAAACAAAAATTGTAAAGAACATTTCTTTTTTTCTTTAACTTGTTCTTCACTGTGTGCCAGAATGAGACTTTTCACTAAATAATTTTCTCGACTGTTTCTATATGGGTTTTCCAGGGTATTACCGGTAGATGAGAAGACAAGATTAAATTATATTGACCATTCTGCTGACCTGAGGGAATGCTGCTGTAGAATGAACTGTCAGTTCTGACGTTTACTTTGATACTACGCTGACAAAGAATGATTCTTTTCTTTATATGTCTGAGTTCTTTTTTCAAATTGGAATAAAGACAGCAAGTGCAAAAATAAGAGCACAGATATATTTGTATGTGTTTATTTTCTCTGATTTACTATTCATTCAGTTTCTGAACTGACTTGTTTCTATTACAGGATCATGGCAGGATCAGGTGCAAGACTATGAAACAATCCTATCTTATTGCAGTGCACTCTGACACTCCTAAATGCATTCAGTTAACCTAACTGGCATATGTGAAATCAGGAAAATGCAGTCATTAAACGCTGCTGCCTTTACATCTTTGGGTATCTGGGTTCCTTTCCGAGATTGGTCACCGTCTGTGTGAAATTAGCAGTTGCTACCCGTGCCCATGTGGGTTTTACTGTAGCTGTTCAGGTTTCCATAGACATCCCATTCATGTTAGATTAACCGGTGACACTAAATCAGCCCTGTTTGAATCACTGTGGTTGTGAGTGTCTGTTTTTTCTGTAAGGGAGTACTCCGGGGTTGTTTCTGCTTTGCAGCTGATGCTGCCAGCATAGGATCAATCCTCCTTGTAACAGAGAACATTAGTTCAGAAAACTGGTGGATCTGATCCCTATCCTTTAATCCTAACCAGGGTACCAGGAACAGCAAGGCCAGAATTGACTCTAGAAGGAAGGAAACCTTATTGCAAGACACACAAAACCACAGGCACCAAAGTGATTGCACCAGACTGGGGAGGAACTGACCCACAATGTTTCCAGTATTTCCAACTTTATATTAGGATTCAGGAATATGAAAAGTGGCAAACGATTAGTTGAGGATGTTTTGTTACAGGATATAGAATTGTGTGTGCTAGGAGGAAAGCCAGAACACACAAGGTTTGAACAGTAACAGGAGGATATTAATATTACTTTGAAGTCTGACATCAAGATCCTAAAATAGAGAAGGTGGGGCCAGCACTCATATAATCTAGACTGTTTACTTTGAGCCTTTTGCCTAAGTAAATGTAATAGTTTCATTCCGCAGTATGTTATGACTCATATGTGTTAGGTCAGTGTATAACCAGATTCAGATCCATGATTAAATTCTACTCACAGTTCTGTGATTCCTTTGTAGATAACCATGACATAAAATTTGCCACTGCTTTGTTTTAAACAGTTTACCATTGGAAATGATTTATAATGAAAGAGACATACAAGCAAAAATGTATGGAATGGATTGAAATATTTGTAATATGTAATAAGTGCAAATACAATATAAATAATGCACAGCTGTAGATAAAAAGTACAGTATCTGGAAGGTATGAGACATGAATGAGCAGTTGCATGGTGGGCCTGATGCAATCAGAACATTACAAGTGATGCAAATGCTAGAGGCAGGGATTATGTCTCATAAAAAGTCTGTAAATTCTGACAGAAGTGAAGAACAGGGAACACTCCTCCAGACAGAGAGGGATAGCTGGTGTGATAAACAGCCAGGGACCTTTAGGTTTAGGTTTAGGTTTAGGTTTAGGTTTAGGTTTCTTTATTTAGTCATGTTTACACAGGAAAACATGAAATTTGCCTTCTCAGTTGCATCTAATAACAGGTAACAGACAGAATGAAATAAAACAGACAAATAGAAATAAGAAAGGTTAAGGTAAGGCAGTTAGATAAAACATATTAATACCAAAAAAAACCTTGCCCCACCGGGAGGCCTGGAGAAGCAAGGGACCGGGAGAGGGGCAATTTCTACCCCGGGACGCAAGAGGGCAGCCCTCTGGGATTGCATGGGAACCACAGAGCTGGGAAGCTCAACCTTGTGGGGACCCGTGGCCACCGCCAGGGGGCGCCTGCATGGTTCAGAAGCCATGGGATGCCACCACACCATGAAGTGCTGCCGGACCAGGAAGCAGGTACATCCGGAGTGCTTCCAGGTGCCCATGTAGCACTTCCGCCACACCAGGAATTGTTGCAAGAAGGTCATCAGGGAGCACATCCGGGTGCATTATGAAAGGGGCCGCCTCACTCCATTCAGAGAGCCAGATTCAGGAGGCAGAGGAAAGAGCATCCGAGACAGGAGTGGAGATGGCAGAAGAAAAGGCAGAAATTTAAAGGAAAGTAAAAGGACTGAGTTGTTGTATCTGATTGGTGTACTGTTTGAGGTGCTGTAAAGGCAAGAGCTGAAAATAAAAAGCGCAAGTTTTGTCAGTGTGCCTCTTGTGTCTGTCTGTGTCAGGCTGAGTGGCTGCTACTCCCTCTATCATTGTTGCACTGGCCATAAACTGCAAGCTGCTCAAAAATTAGAGCCAGTACACAACCGTGTGAGAACATTTTACAGTCCAGGAGGAAGAGAAGGAGGTGTTGAGGCTCAACAGTAACCAATGCAAGTGTGGTTTACAGTTTCTCACTTCATCTTTTGTCTCCAGTTAGAAATGTGTATTCTCCAGAGGTGTGGGCTTTGGCACTGTAATCATCCCTGTCACTTTCCAGTAGTCAGTTCTGTCATTTTGCACCTGTAGGCTATAGATGACACCAGGAGGAAGCCAGAAATGGGCTGCCATGGGAAAATAGGTCATTATGCATTGTAGTGAGAAGGGAGTATGGGTGTCTCACACACAGAGCCAGAGTCAGGAAAAATTCATATGGGGATATTGAAAATTTTGAGAGGTTTCAGTGATTTTTTGGTTGAAAGAAAGCCTTTGCAACTACACTAGGTGAAGCTTTACTATTTAATGAGACTGAAAGTGAAAGTAAAGTAACAAATAATACCCACTACTAAAATGTGGTGTTATAACGTCAGACTTATTCTTTATTTAGGTAAATGATAATTTATTATTATATTAATAACCTTTGCTCAAACAAAATTTATTTTGTTATATCTTTTACTTCCTCCCACATGCACCCTCGGTAAAAGATTCTTAGATGTTCAAGACCAAATAGTTATAAATATTAATGCAATACGCGGTGTATTCAAAGCTATAATAAACTGAGAAACTCAATTCACTCGCAAAACAAAAGACAACAGACAAAGTGTGGCAGGTGACCAATGGTTACCGTGGAGCTGGGGCACGCTCGTTAAAGAATAAAAGGGTTATGCCAAGGGCACAGTTAGGCCACTTTATCATCAGCCAGCTAAAAGAAGGATGCCCTATGACTGCATTTGTGATTGAGAGCTGAGATCCTGCAGGTCAAGAAAAAGCCTTTGAAGTTAATAAAGAGCCAGTTGTCTGTTTGAAAAATTGACCCTCATTTTATTCTTTTTAAAAACCTATGTGGTATAAGTAATGTGTCTTCTTGTGTATGGAAGGTAGGCCCTCAAAAGAGGACTAGTAAGGTGGCTCTGTGCCTGATTTATAGTAGCTCTTGCTTTGCTTTTTTTTTTTTAAAGCCAATATTGAATAAAGCTTCCATAAGGTAAAAAAAAGAACACCTACACTGAATGTGATCGACCTGCTGAATTTTGGTAAAAAGAAGGACACCACATTAGCACAATGGCTATTTCTGCTACCTCCTAGATGTAGCATTGAGCTTGAATCCTGGTAGTTATCTGTGTTGAGTTTGCGAGTTCTCCCCAAGCTCAAGCAACATTTCCCCAGGTACCCTTGGTTTCCTCTGTTATCTCAAAAATGTGTTTGTGGGGCAGATTTGCCTTTCCAGATTGGACCTGTGTGGGTATATGTGTGTGAGTGGGGCCCTGTAGTAACTCAAATGTGGTTATTATCTTGCACCCAGAGGTGCAGGAATAGCCTTTTTGACCCAGAACTGTGAGTTTGAGAATGTGCATATGTAAGCTAGATTCATTCAGTCAATGGATTTAAGCTCCACCAAGCCAAACCTCATAATCACTGCCAGGTCCAAGGAATACCCTCTGTGGCAAATGAGATACAGAATAGCGCTTACTGTGTTCACCCCTGGTCTCACTACAAAGGTTCAGCTTCTTCAGTCTTTACTTATAATTCATAGCTTTCAGGCACAGAATCAGCCTAGTTACTCTCCTCTGGACTTTCTCTAGTGTTGCATTATCTTTTTTGTAATATGGACATCAACACTGTACATGGTACTCCTTATGAGGCCTCACTAGTGCATTATATGCATTATATAAATATGTACATTATATCTAACTTAATCATAACCTCTCTTGACTTGTACTCCACACATATAACATCCCATGATCCTTCCTAATGGCTTCTGTACACAACCTGATACAGACAGTGGTAAGTCTTTCTCGTTAAATGTACTTTCAGAATCAAACCTTGTTCTTCTTCCTCCACTTCCATGTGGGTTTGATGAGTTTGATCAACTTTCTCCATACAGTTCGGCCCTGCACCTCCTCACCTGTCAAGCTCTTTTCCTTTTGATCTTCTTTTATTTTATCCATCCACCTACACTTTGGCCTTCTTCACTTTCTGTTCCCCTGCACTTCCACTCCCATCACTCTTTTGCCCACATATTCATTGCCTCCCCTCACCACAGGTCCATACCACGTCAATCTACTTTTCCTGTACTTTCAAAGGTATCTCTCCTTCTTTTGTTGTATATCCGATTGTCTCAATTGTTATTCTGTCCTTTTTTTGTTGCTCCACCCATTCAGTATTAAGTTCTGACATTATAGCTTCCTAAGTGTGATACTTTACACTTATTTACTGTACAATCAATGGTATTTGCTACAGATCTAACCAGTTCTGATTTGTGTTCAAGGAAAAGAGGAAGGCCTAAGAGGAGGTTTATGGATGTGGTGAGAGAGGACATGCAGGTGTTGGGTGTAACAGAACAAGATGCAGAGGATAGAAAGATATGGGAGAAGATGATCTGTTGTGGCAACCCCTAACGGGAGCAGCTGAAAGAAGCAGAAGAAGTTCAAGTCCCTTATTAAACATTTGGCTGATTGTTGATTATCTGCCATTTCCCCTAGTTGGATATCATCCACAAAGGTAACCAGCTAGTTTTTAGATTTTTATCCAGATTATTTCTATATATATTTAAAAAACAGTAGCAACAGTACTGAACCCTGAGAGACACCAATTTTAACATCACCTAATTCTGAAAATGTTCCTCCCACCAAAACACCTTTTCTTAATACAGTATGCTTGATCTTTTCCTTAACATTTGTTTGCATTAATTTGCCCTAAGCTTACTGACCTACAGTTGTATGGATCAGCCTGATCACCCTTTTTGTATAATGGAAAAACATTTGCTAGCCTCTAGTCCTTCAAAAAATATGCGTGTGGGGTTTATATACAGTATACTCAGTAACCTCCTCAAGCACTCAAGGTTGAATGTTATCTGGTGCTGGTGATGTGTTAGATTTCAGCCAATTTAATCTAAGCAGTGTTCTACAATTTTCATATCACTAAGTACCTACTTGATAGTCCCTGGTACTGTTAGGAGGTTATTGACTTTATCACACTTATATCAAGTTTAGAGCATTCCCTCTTTCATGGTTTGTATGTATTACTTTGCCCTTAGCGTTTCTAATGCACTTCACCTCCTTCTTGACTGTTCTTTTAATACAAAAATGCTGAAAGACCTCTGTAAACACCTGAACAAAGCATTCAAATTATTTGATCTTTGCCATTTCAACATTTTTTTTTTAATTTATAAATGCCTAGTTTCCACTAGAAACTCTTTAATAGAAAAATGACTGTTTAGCTTTATAAGCAAACATTGCAGACAAAAAAGTAACTTACAGTGGGTTTGAAGGCAAGTTTCATCTTGGCAGATTGTATTTTCTTCTTTTACAGCAGCAAAGCACCATTGGCAGCACATGCTTTCATCTCTGGCACTAGGGTCCAAAACAAAGAAATGATGATTGATTGAATGATGAATGATTTAGATCTGAAAGCTGCAAAGTAAAGAAAATGGAAAGTGAAGACAGACGGGAGCAGCACACCAAAAGAAGGATGAATTAGGGAAGAAAGATGTATTTGTATTAATTTTGCGATCATGCATTTGTAAAATTAAATATTTATTTGTAGATCAGAAACTGCTGCATTGTGTTTACAGCTGAATTCAGGAGGCTCATATGAGATTCCTTTGATTGGTGGTAGTATGGTTTATCTGTCGAAACAAATGGAGGTGAAAATAAAAGACTGCAAAATATTAAGGGTGGCACAGTGTTTGGCACTGTGGCCTTGCAGCTCCAGGAGACGGGGATTGAATCTCAGTTTGGCAGCTTTCCGAGAGCAGTTTGCATATTCTCTTTGGGATTTATTTTTTCTGTTACATCCCAAAGATGTGGATTTTGAGATTAAATGGACACACCGAACTGGACTTGTGGGAGTAAATGTGACCTGTGATGAACGGCCAGCATGTGCTGGTTAGGTTTCTGCTTTGTACCTGATGCTCCCAGGATGCTCCCTTCAATTATGTTACTTGCCTTTGAAGATTGGTGAATGTGTATTCAATATTATCTATACTAATTAATAAAAGGCAAAGCCCTCACTGACTCACTGACTGACTGACTGACTGACTCACTCATCACTAATTCTCCAACTTCCCGTGTAAGTGGAAGGCTGAAATTTGGCAGGCTCATTCCTTACAGCTTACCTACAAAAGTTAGTCAGGTTTCATTTCGAAATTCTACGCATAATGGTCATAACTGGAACCTGTTTTTTGTCCATATACTCTAATGGAGGAGGCGGAGTCACGTATCGCGTCATCACGCCTCCTACGTAATCACGTGAACTAAAAACAAGGAAGAGATTTACAGCACGAGTCAAATGCGGGAACGAAGGTAAATGACGTTAATTTTTGAGTGTCTTTTAATACTATGTAAGCATACATATTAACACATGTGCAATTAAACGTGTGCATTTACGGGGTGATTTCTCAGGCTTAAAAGCTCGCCTTTTATTAAAAAGGTAAATGCAAACTGTTTTCATTCTGAAGGGCACAAACCACGTTAGATTTCAGACGTTAAACGCTCAAAAATGTCGGTACACCAGATAAATAAGTGCAACATATTATCAGTTGTATTGTATGCTTACAATACATATAGAAATGTGTTAATCGTTAACTAATATTATGGGATGGTGTTTTTCGACTCGCGCCTTGATTTAAACGATTGCATTTCTTGGTGGGTTTGCGTAGCTTATTGTCAATATCTTTACACCTCTTTTTAAGACTTAATTTAAAAAGGTTTTCTTTTCTTCTTAATTAAAATTTAAAAGCAATACTTCACCGCTGCGAAGCCCCTCTAGCGCTGACGTCTGAGGTTCGATTACTGTAAGCGAGTGCAGTGAGTGTGTACGCCTGATGAGCCAAGAATAAGGGGGAAAGACGTGTCACGTACTCTTTGCATTATTTGACAGTAAACTATTTTCAACCATTCTATGATCTGTCGTTTAAATCAAGTATCATTACATCTTCCTTTCTTAAAGAGAAGTAAGGCAGTACTTATAAGCTTACATATATATATATATAGACATACATACATATATATATATATATATATATATATATATCTATATCCGAAGCCGTGCAAGCACACTCTTGAGAATGCAACGTATAGTTGTACAGGAGAAAAGCAATCTTGCCTCAAATCAATGGCAACCTTTTGTAGGTCTATGAACTTAATTTAAACTTTAGGTTTACACGGTGCTTTCTTTCCGAAGTACCTGCACTCATGAATATGTCTGTATGTGTCAGTCGGTCAAATCCACGTGCTTCGCAGCGGCGAAGTACCGCTTTTAAATTATTATTAAGAAGAAAAGAAAACCTTTTTAAATTGGGGGAAAATATACTAATAACAGTTTGTTAAGGATCTGTTTTTTTGTGAAGCTGCCTTCACTCGAGTGATCACTTTGAGCTGACTTGCTGGCCAACTATAAGCGTTACCTGGTAGGTAACCACCCATACAATCAGATTGTGAATCAGACTACGAATGCCGTGAATGTAATTACCCCGATCTACATGTTGTCAAATAAACGAACCACACGCCGTGGCGCAATTTTAGGGGCTTCGCCTGTAGCGCTGACGTCCGAGGTTCGATTCCCGTAAGGGAGTGAAGTGAGTGGCTGGTTACCTACCAGGTAACGCTTATGGTTGGCCAGCAAGTGAGGTAACATCAGCTACGGTGCCTTCAGTTGTGAGAAGCAGATCATAGAATGGTTGAAAATAGTTTACTGTCAAATAATGCAAAGAGTACGCGACACGTCTTGCCCCTTATTCTTGGCTCATCAGGCGTACACACTCACTGCACTCGCTTACGGTAATCGAACCTCGGACGCCAGCGCTAGACGGGCTTCGCAGCGGTGAAGTATTGCTTTTAAATTTTAATTAAGAAGAAAAGAAACCCTTTTTAAATTAAGTCTTAAAAAGGGGTGTAAAGATATTGACAATAAGCTACGCAAACCCACCAAGAAATGCAATCGTTTAAATCAAGGCGCGAGTCGAAAAACACCATCCCATAATATTAGTTAACGATTAACACATTTCTATATGTATTGTAAGCATACAATACAACTGATAATATGTTGCTCTTATTTATCTGGTGTACCGACATTTTTGCGCGTTTAACGTCTGAAATCTAACGTGGTTTGTGCCCTTCAGAATGAAAACAGTTTGCATTTACCTTTTTAATAAAAGGCGAGCTTTTAAGCCTGAGAAATCACCCCGTAAATGCACACGTTTAATTGCACATGTGTTAATATGTATGCTTACACAGTATTTTTAGTTTTTTTTTTTCTTTCTTCAGTAATATTTAATCTCCTTAAAGAAAAATAACATACTGTATACATTTTACTTTTTTTGTATCTCTTTAGTAATATTTTAGTGTAAAAGGATAACCAGTATTTAAACCTTTTATGTTACTTTATAAATTTATTTTACACAATGTTGAAAAATTAATAAGAAAGCTACATATTTTGGCAGCTGCTGCTTTAATTTTCAATGAAATAAAAAAAGCTTTCCAAGAGAAAACGTCAATGAAGAAGAAACAGTTTGCACTATCTAAAAAGGAGAAACCCTCATTTATAAAGGTTTGCTGCAGATGACTTAACTGAAAATAAATTAATAGTTCCTATGTGTATAATATATATTTATCTATTTTACTTATGCCTTTATTCCAGCAACTTGCAACATGTGAGGTTGTTACTTTACTTTTGTTTTTTGCAGCACAGGCAGGTGAAGTGACTTCCTCAGGGTCACACAGTGGTGTCAGTACCAGGATTTGAACTGACAAGCTCCGGGTTTACTGAAATATTACTAAAGAAAGAAAAAAAACGAAAACGGGCAAATAGGGCTATGCATACAGATGTCCATCCATCCATTATCCAACCCGCTATATCCTAAATACAGGAGCCAATAAGTAGATATGTATATATACAGTATATATATATATATATATATATATATATATATATATATGTGAATGTATGTATGTATGTATATATGTATGTCTATATTTATATGTATATATATATATGTATATGTAGATATGTGTATATGTAGATATGTATATATATGTATATATGTTTATGTATATATATGGTTACATAACCTCTTTAACACACTACTTCTCCGCTGCGAAGCGCGGGTATTTTGCTAGTATATATATATATATATATATATATATATATATATATATATATATATATATATATATATATATACTAATAAAAGGCAAAGCCCTCACTGACTGACTGACTCACTGACTGACTGACTCACTCATCACTAATTGTCCAACTTCCCGTGTAGGTGGATGGCTGAAATTTGGTAGGCTCATTCCTTACAGCTTACTTACAAAAGTTAGGCAGGTTTCATTTCGAAATTGTACGCGTAATGGTCATAACTGGAACCTCTTTTTTGTCCATAGACTGTAATGGAAGGCAGGAAGATGGCCGTAGGAGACGGAGTTGCGTGTCGCGTCATCACGCCTCCCACGTAATCACGTGAACTGACTGTGAACTCAGTACGTAGAAAAGAAGGAGGAGCCCCAAAGAGCGCTGAAGAAAACATTCATTACACAATTGACAAGGCAGCGAAACAATAAGAAGCGAGTGAGTGACGCATACAAGCATCTTCATAAGACACGAGGTATAAAAAAGCACGGTGTAAACCGTAAGTATAATTAATTTTATAGAAACGCTCCCGCTGCCGTTTGCTATACCATATTCTCGAGATACAAGTTTAATGAGAAGTCACGAGGTATAAAAAAGCACGGTGTAAACCGTAACCTTAAATTAACTATAGAAACGCTCCCGCTGCCGTTTGCAATGCCATACTCGTGAGATACAAGTTTAATGAGAAGACACGAGGTATAAACGAGAGTTTGCATCACTTTGTAACAGAGTTAAAATTGCTGTAGCGAGAAACTTTTAACTGCCGGGTCTTAGCTAACATTAAATAAACCCGTGGACATCGCAACATCACACAAGAGAGCGGCTCACATGATGTGACTGAACACAGCAGGAGTGATCACTTCGATGAATCAAACCTGTTCAAAAAACACATTACACAATTGATAAGGTAGGAAAAGAATATGAAACAAAGCACGGTATAAACCGCAACTTTAAATTAAGTTTATAGAAATGCTGCCGTTTGCAATACCATATTCGCCCCTGCGAAGCACGGGGATTTTGCTATATATATTAAACTATTTCAACCATTCTATGATCTGCTTCTCGCAACTGAAAGAGGGCACCGTGACAGAAGTTAGCCGACTTGCTCACCAACCACAAGCGTTACCTGGTAGGTAACCACTCATATAATCAGATTGTGAATCAGACTACGAATGCCTGCAATGTAATTACCCCGATCTACATGCTGTCAAATGAACGAATCACACGCCGTGGCACAACGTTAGGGGCTTGCCTGTAGCACTTGACGTCCGAGGATTGATTCCCGTAAGGGAGTGCAGTGAGTGTGTACGCCTGATGAGCCCACAATTACGGCGAAACACGTGTCGCATACTATGCATCTTCAAAGCACGGTGTAAACCGTAAGTTTAAATTGACTTTATAGAAACGCTCCCGCTGCCGTTTGCAATACCATATTAGATGACTTTGTAACAGAGTTAAAATTGCTGGAGCGATAAATTTTTAACTGCCGGGTCATGTCGCGTGTTCTCGGGTAGGTACACCAAAAAATGTATACATTTATGCATGTAATGGGCAAACAAAAAATGTACTATACCCGAAAGCACTACAGTAGTACTCAATGTATCTTTACTTCTTAAATGTTAAGATTTTACTGTTTAAGAATTTATACGCTTCTTATATGTTGTTCAGATTCTTTTTATCAAAATACCAGTAACAGCGCTCTGCACGATAACGTGGAGTGAATACACTTGACATGAGCATTCATGTTATTTATCCTCTTTCTCTGTACGTTTACCATTCGTCTGCTCAGAGGTTGATGCTCTTGCTGCTTAATGAGCAGCTCTTCACCCTAGCGTCCCGCTGCTTCTCTTCTTTCGTCAGCATCTTTCCCCGTTAAAACTGATTTTTTTTAAAACTTAGTATGTTTTCTTTAATTTTTCAGTTAAGCTGGCACTTAAGTCTTCAATCTGCCTCAAGAATGATTAGCGAAGGTGGTAGAGAATAAAAACGGCAGCCATACGCATCCGCCACGGACGCACTGGTGTGAGTTGATTCTACAATAAAATAAAATAAAATAAAGATAAAAAGAGTAATAACTTGCAGCACCGCTATTCAATTACACTTGCCTAACGCCTCTCCTAAGGGGAAATACTGTGGGATCTGGGCATCCGTCAAAGCACCAATCACAGCCCCGATTAGAAAGCGGGAAGCTGTGATTTGTCGTCTCCCTCCCATGTAACAATCACAGCCCGTGTTGCAACGCACTATGTATGTATATGTATATATGTGTGTGTGTGTGTATATGTATGTGTGTATATATATATATATATATATATATATATATATATATATATATATATATATATATATATATATATATATATATATATATATGTTGATATGGATGAGAAAGCGAATAGTAGACGTGACGTAGTATATGTGTACCAAATTTGAAGTCAATAGGTGAAACGGTTTCCGAGCTACAGCTGATTTAAAATCCTGGACAGACAAACGAATAGCCACGGTAGCAAATTATAGAAGAACATTTTACTGTTTAATAATTTATATTTATATGCAATGTGCTTCTTATATATTACTTCATATTCTCATATGATAATGATGTTAATGTTGTTTATATTGATTTCTATGTTATTGTAAGTGCTCTTTATTTGTGGAAAAATAAATTTGGCAATTAACAAACTTATTTTATACATACTACATTTTATTTTTTTCTCTTGCACTCAGTGAGCGAATCCACTGGGTAATCAGCTATATATATATATATATATATGTAGATATGTATATATATGTGTATATATATATGTAGATATGTATATATATGTGTATATATATGTAGATATGTATATATATGTGTATATATATGTAGATATGTATATATATATGTGAATATATATGTAGATATGTATATAGATATGTAGATATATATGTATATATATGTGTCTGTGTATATATATGTGTGTATGTATATATGTATGTGTGTGTGTATATATATATATATATACAGTAATCCCTCGCTATATCGCGCTTCGCCTTTCGCGGCTTCACTCCATCGCGGATTTTATATGTAAGCATATTTAAATATATATCGCGGATTTTTCGCTGCTTCGCGGGTTTCTGAGGACAATGGGTCTTTTAATTTCTGGTACATGCTCCTCAGTTGGTTTGCCCAGTTGATTTCATACAAGGGACGCTATTGGCAGATGGCTGAGAAGCTACCCAACTTACTTTCTTTCTCTCTCTCTTGCGCTGACTATCTGTGATCCTGACGTAGGGGGTGTGAGCAGGGGGGCTGTTCGCACACCTAGACGATACGGACGCTCGTCTGAAAATGCTGAAAGATTATCTTCACGTTGCTACCTTCTGTGTGCAGCTTTTAAGTATGCTGCACGGTGCTTCGCATACTTAAAAGCTCAAAGGGCACGTATTGATTTTTTTATCTGTCTCTCTCTATCTCTCTCTAACTCTCTCTCTCTCTCTGTTCCTGACGGAGGGGGTGTGAGCTGCCGCCTTCAACAGCTTTGTGCCGCGGTGCTTCGCATACTTACAAGCTAAACAGCCCTATTGATTTGTTTGCTCCTTTGAAGAGGAAGATATGTTTGCATTCTTTTAATTGTGAGACTGAACTGTCATCTCTGTCTTGTCATGGAGCACAGTTTAAACTTTTGAAAAAGAGACAAATGTTTGTTTGCAGTGTTTGAATAACGTTCCTGTCTCTCTACAACCTCCTGTGTTTCTGCGCAAATCTGTGACCCAAGCATGACAATATAAAAATAACCATATAAACATATGGTTTCTACTTCGCGGATTTTCTTATTTCGCGGGTGGCTCTGGAACGCAACCCCCGCGATGGAGGAGGGATTACTGTATATATGTATGTGTATGTATGTATGTATGTATGTGTATATGTATATATGTATATATGTATATGTGTGTGTGTATGTATATGTGTATATGTATGTGGATGTGTATATGTATATATATATATATATATATGTAGATATGTGTATATGTAGATATGTATATATATGTGTATATGTATATATATGTTTGTGTGTGTGTGTGTGTATATGTGTGTATATATATATATATATATATATATATATATATATATATATATATATATATGACAGCAACACTCATAACAATAACAACACAATTACATTGACAATCATGTTACGTTATTTTTAAAATGTTTCCTTTTCTTTTTCATAACGTCTTTAACACACTACTTCTCCGCTGCGAAGCGCGGGTATTTTGCTAGTCTATACTAATAAAATGCAAAGCCCTCACTGACTGACTCACTCACTCATCACTAATTCTCCAACTTCCCGTGTAGGTAGAAGGCTGAAATTTGGCAGGCTCATTCCTTACAGCTTACTTACAAAAGTTAAGCAGGTTTCATTTCAAAATTCTATGCGTAAAGGTCATAATGGTCGACATGTCCGCCATGTTAAACTTTCTTATTTATGGCCCCATCTTCATGAAATTTGGTAGGCGGCTTCCCTGCGCTAACCGAAACTGAAGTACGTACTTATTTCGGTGGTATGATGCCACTGTCGGACGAAATTCTACGCATAGCAGTCATAACGGTCGAAAACATTCGCCATGTTAAACTTTCTTATTTATGGCCCCATCTTCACGAAATTTGGTAGGCAGCTTTCCTGCGCTAACCGAAACCAATGTACGTACTTATTTCAGTGGTATGACGCTACTGTCAGCCGCCATATTGAACTTTCCAATGGTCTTTGTTACGTATGGGCCCATCTTCAAGAAATTTGGTACGCGGGTTCCCAACGCTAACTGAATCCTACTTACGTACATATATATGTCCATAGCCTGTAGCTCGGTCGCCGTGTGAAGCATCCCCATGCCTCCTACGTAGTTGGCAGCCTGCCTATATAATGCTGTCTGTCGCTCCGGTATCTTCATTCCCTTCCTTGCTTCACCACGGTATTCATGTCTCCCTGCTGATAACTGTAGCCTTTTTATTTAATCCACAGCTTCTCCGCTGTTTTATTGTTCGTTTATTACGATTGTAGTTATTGTGTAGGTATTTTAGACCTAGTTTACATTGTTCAGGTACCCATTTTCTTTATCGTTCCAGCCGTACCCCTATTAACATGTCTATCGAGGTGATCACCATCGATCAAAGAACTGTCATTTACCGAGTGGTTTTCATGCCCGGAGATGGCGCCTGCCTTTTCCATTCTCTGTGTTACATATTGCACGACCGTATCAGGCTTTCTCTTGATATCCAGAAGAACATTGTGTCTTATGTATTGAATGACTGGGACAGGTTCAAGGTGTGGACTGATGACGGTACAGGAGATAATTATACTACACAGGAGCACTTTAAGAGTGAAATGCTTAAGCCCTTCACCTATGGTTCTGCATGTGAGTTGATGGCTGCCGCTGAATTGTTCAGTTGTCGCTTTCAAGTGTACCGAAATGGCCAAATATTTTACACCTTTAGACAACCGCCAATGCCTCTTACAAAGCCTTCTTCAAAATGTTTACCCCAATCTACGAAATCTCCACGAAAATGACATGTCATGGCTGAGGGAGAGAGCTATCCTGACACCAAGAAATGACATGACTACAACTATAAACCACATTTTACTTCAAGAACTACCTTCACAACCGAAAACATATCAGTCTGTGGATTCAGTTGTAGAAGTGGAAGACGCAGTGCACTATGTGGTAGAGTTTCTCCACACTCTGAATCCTCCAGGCACTCCTGAGCATAATCTAATTTTGAAGGTTGGGGCACCAATAATGTTACTGAGAAACTTACAGCCACCGAAACTTTGTAACGGCATGAGATTTCAGGTCACGTGTCTGCAAAAGAATCTAATTGAGGCAACTATTTTTACTGGCAGTGGCTCAGGGAAGAGAGTTTTTATTCCTCGCATCTCCGTTATACCCTCTGATCTCCCATTTCAATTCAAACGCCTCCAATTTCCAGTAAGGCTCTGCTTCGCAATAACAATTAATAAGTCTCAGGGTCAGACCCTACAAAAGGTTGGCATTGATTTGAGGCAAGATTGCTTTTCACATGGCCAACTGTACATTGCATACTCAAGAGTAAGCTCAGTGTACAGCTTGGTCATATTACAACCAGAGAGGCGAACTGACAATGTGGTATACAAACAGATCCTTAACAAATAATTATTGGTATATTTTCCCTCAGTTTAAAAAGGTTTACTTTTCTTCTTAATAAAAATTTTAAGGCAGTACTTCGCCGCTGCGAAGCGCGGGTATTTTGCTAGTATAAAATATAGTGGAAATGAATATTCCTGGAGCTGTGAACTAGTGTACTACAATGCCATGTGCAATTCTAGTCTAATAATATCTCTGTTTAAAAAGAGTCAATGGGAATGTTGCAGTGCAGCAAGTAAGATGTTTCTGGAATTTAATCTTGCTTTGAGTCATTTTGTGTCAAGTTTCTCTGGATGCTTATGTTTCCAATTAAATGTCCTTCATTTTAAGTTAACTGGAGACTCTGAAAGGAGGTTGTTTTAATAAATATTACACCTCTGTGCCACCTTGACTAAATTGCCTGTGTTTGTGAGAGTGTGTGTGTGTGTTTTTCTTTTATTTAAAGTACAACATTACATGACGTAACAAACCAATTCAGGGATGCTAGGACATAAATCAGGGACAGGCCATGGGCTGGCATCAGTCTGTCCTGGGGGAACCCACACAATCACACGTCTCAAGCACACTGGTCAATTTAGAGGTACCAATTCACCTAAAATGTACATTCTTAGGAATGTGGGAAGAAAAGTCATGAAGACATGGGGAGAACATACTAACTCCATACCATCAATGAGCAGGCACAGGATTTTAATGTCATACTTTGGAAAGAAAGTATAAGCTAAAAATAAAATTTAAAATATGGATGTTTAGTAATGCATTTAGTTTTGGAACTAGATAAACTAGCAGCATAACAAAAGTGCAGTTAGCTGATATTCAATAAATATCCCAAGAAGAACACAGAGGTAGATATGTACTGCACTATCCACAGTATATTAAATGCTAGTCATATGTTGGATGGTGTCCATAACCACACACAGTTCACATCTTTGAGAGAAGCTGCACTCAACTCTGACAGTGCCTGAGTGGATAATAACTGAGTACAAGGAGATCAATTTTTGCATTGCAAGTCCCCAGATATCATACTGCATGTCTAGTATACATCAATTTAAACTTGTCACTAAATAGGAAGTCTGATAAATAGACGTTATTGATGTAAATTATAAAAGTGTATTGGAGCTTTATCACCATTTTTCCTAGTTTTCATCTGATAAACCTTTATGTAATTATGTGTCCCTGTTTGTCAACACAAAGTCACTCAAATAGATTGTTCTGCCTCGATAGCTGACCTTATTTTCTGATAACAAGGCAAACGTCTGCAAACCAGAATCATATTGTACAGTTTGTTTTCCCGCTCACACTGCTACAGGTTATAATGTTTTCTGGCATTTAATAAACAAAACAAAACTAAGCAAATAGCTCAGAGAAGAGAGGTTCAGTATTTGCTTTAGAATTATTTTATTATATAAGATGTGTGAATATTGTTACTGTCTCTAAGCTCAATCTGGTTTCTCTACAGTCTGTTGTCATGGTGAGAAGCTACCATTAGACAGCCTGCTCTGTTGATCTTAATATGCCTATTAATTTGGCCTGTTGCAAAGCCACATTGGTAAGAGGAAGTGAACAGGCCAAGTACGGTAAGATGCAGAGGAAACTTGTGAAAGAAATTTGATGACAAGATGGAGTGGGCAGCTTTGAGGCCAAGAACCTATCCATGGCTTCTCTTGATTCAAAGTGCCTGTTGCATTGTCAGACAGCATAACTTTTGGAATGCAGCCCTGGATACAAAGTTATCACATATTAGCTTTAGAAGAGTAAACTGCTCTGATGTAGAGATAACAAAATAGAGAGAGAAAGAGAGCCACTAGCAATAAAATGTTTAAGATGTCTAAGAAAACGAAGAAATGGCCATGAATATTAGAGTAAGGGAATATTTAGGACTAGCAGGATGTTCTTGTACTGTGGGGTTGTAGGTACAAGAAGTTTGACACACCCTTCAAACTGATAATGTGAATTTGTAGGGGCAAATGTGTTAGTTACAGTAGCCAACTTAGATAGTCCACCTACATGTACCATACAATTACTTTGATTTAATGTTTTACATAGGTTAGCAGCATAGACATCTGGTTTCTATAAATCACAGCTCAAATGTTGCAAAATGCATCGTTTAAACTTGATATTTTGTTATTATGGTCTCAGCCCTGAGTTGGATTAAACTCATTTGAGAATGTTATGTTATTTTCATGGAGGAGTTCAGTATTGTAATGACTGTGGAGTTTGGACAACATCCCCAAGTGTTTTCTCTTGGCTCTTTTATACCAACAGCAATGTGCCTGCGTAATGCCTCACTGGGACTGGAACTGCCAAGTCAGACGTTTTCCTTTTTTTTAATTTTCATGCTTTGTAGTCATTCTGATGTGTGTTCAGAACATAGTGTGGGGATATATATATTTGTTTATCTATTTATTTATGTATTTACTAGGGGGCTTTGTCCCCTGGCTTGCTTTGCTTACAAACTCCTGGGCTACGCACTAGCCACTTTGCGGTTCTGCGCTCGCGTATGGGGATGTGGATGTACAATTTAAAAAGATTCATGGGAATTGTTACATATGCGTAATAGAACTAACTATTTTACATTACAGAGAGTAATTAACCATATTAAAAATAGTAAAATGTAATAATTTGAAAGTGAATTATGTTTCATGTTTCGTTAGAGTTATTCATTGCATTATACAATTTGTTCTGTTTGGATTTGAAATTAACACTCAAATACTTTTTAAACTTACACTTTTTACTGTGAAACTTCAGTAAAAACAATTTTTAAAATTAATTTCTTGTTAATATCGCATTGAATTTTGATTCTGTGTTTGGACTTACATCATGACAACACAACATATATCTGCCTGTGAGTGAATTTCATTTCTTTCTCTTTAATAAATAAACCGACTTTTTCGAATGTTTGTCTCTGTGATTTGTTACTTGTCTTTGCAAAAGCTATTCTAATGGGAAACTGTTAACATTTTATTACGATTGGCATATCAAGATCTCCTTTGTTGTCTAATGTTATCTGCAGAAGATGTACTACATTACCTTTCTTGGATACATCCTTCTTTCAACAGTAATTTGGGTGGTGGAAGACCATACAGTGTAAGCTATGCTATTGGGAAACTGTTAACGTTTTAATACAAATAGCATATCAAGATCTTCTTTCTTGTTTAATGTTATTCACGGAAGATGTACTACATTTCCTTTCTTGGATACATCCTTCTTTCTACAGTAATTTGTGTGGTGTAAGACCGGACGGTGTTAACGGTTGTAGATATTCTTTGGGATATTGTAAGTTGATGTTTTCATCTTCTGCACAATCACCACCAACTGTTTCAGCACAGTCTATTTGTATGCATTTAACCAATTTGCCGTGTAACCCAGCAACAATTTTGGCGTAAATTCGTTTGACTTCATCGTTTCTCGGTGCTAGGATTGTCCGAGACCTCATTTCTTCTGTTGATAACCCTTCAGGATGAAATTCTTCAATAAGATTTGGACATAATATGTCTTTGTTAATTGGGAACTTAAAGTGAGGAAAAACGGGACTTGAAAAAAATCTCATGGCAAAAGTGTTGTCTTGTCACAGGATTTTTAAAATAATAATATGATAGAGAGACTTATTTGAAGAGCTTCTATAAAAAGCCAAATTTCCCCCTGGGAAGAAATAAAGTGCAATCTATCTATCTATCTATCTATCTATCTATCTATCTATCTATCTATCTATCTATCTATCTATCTATCTATCTATCTATCTATCTATCTATCTATCTATCTATCTATCTATCTATCTATCTATCTATTGTAGATATATACTATTGTGATGGATAGTCGGGGCCCATGCCCAGCCGGGATGCCCCTGCAGCATATGTACCAGGGGAACAAACATGGGATACACAACATCTCCCCTTGGATGCTAGATGGCAGCCTCCCTGGGTTGCAGCAGTGCCTCGGACTCCCCCAGGGCTTAATGGGAGTTGGAGTTTTGTGCAGCCCTGTTGGGTTCCGCAGGCGCTGCCAGGGGGTGCTGCAGCAGGAGCTGCTGGACCCTTCTGGGCACTAGTTTCGCCACACCCGGAAGTGCAGCCGGATGTCAGCAATCAAACACCTAGAGCATTTTCAGGTGCCCAATAAAAGAGGCCAACAACCACTACCCAGCGGCCAGAGTTGGGTGGAGGAGGACGAGGTTGCCTGGGAGGAGTGGAGGTGGAAGAGATAGAAGGAGAAAGTGAGTGGTGGGTTTGGTGGTGCTTATAGACTTGGGACTGTGCTGTGCCTGTGGGGAGTACGAGGAAGACATGCCCCACAGGCGAAGAGAAATAAAAGTCTTTTTATTTTATATGTGCCTCTGTGTCCATCTGTGTTGGGTCAGGCACCTATATAGCGCCTTTTGTTACACTATACACAGTGTATAAAGGACAGTGCATTACTGAAAACAAACAGTTAGGACACTTGTCTTTCCAAGGGTTGAGGAAGTTTCCAGTTAATTCATGGTATGCGACTAACAGATTGCTACTACTACACAGTACAGCACCTAAGATTTATTCACCATTTCATTTTAAAATACAAATATTACAAGTTAGGGTTTATGATATCACATGAATAACATTAAAAGTTTAAAAAAGTTTTTTTTTGGTGATTTCCTTCTGTACTAGTTATTGTAATGTAGTAAGTTGATGCTACATCAGCAGAATATATCTCTTCATACAGTATGTTTTTTGTGTACATTTTTAGACAAATTAAAACACCGCTGTGGGAGTCAGATTGTCAGTTACTACTGAATTTCATTTAGAAATTAGACCTCCAGCATTACATCAGCCTAAAATAAACAAGCTCACTAAAGAACACCATTCAATGTTCAGGTGCATTTTAATTTAAGAATTTACCACACAGAAAATATGTTACTTCTGTATTAGATTGCATTTACAGTAACTAAAAGCTAGATTACGTGAGTTCAATTAATGAATGAATACATTTTTAAATTGCTTTTCATTTGCTATTTTTAAAACTTAACTAATTTGAGAACTTTTTTATTTATTCCTTTAAAGTCACCAGGAAATTTAAATAAATTACATCATATTGCATTCAGACTTTCAAAGCAGAACATGACAAATCTGAACCATTATTAGGTTTTGTTTTCTTGCATACCTTCAAAGAAAAAAAAAAAGATTTTGCTGTGTAAATCCCTCCATGTTTGTTTATTTGTCACTCTTATAGAACATTGCAAATACAAAGTGCAAAAAAGAGGACAAAAGTAAAATGGCAGAATGTCAAGAATTTCCCTGCCTTAAGTTCAAACACTTTGGATCCGTCCATGGCTTTAACCTCAGCAATTCAAATGACAGAGAGATGGGTAAAATAAAAATAAAAATGTAGTTAAGAGTGCTTGAACCTTGTGTGTTACTGCCTTTCTGACAATCTTCTGCTGACTTTACTTAAGTAAAAACTGTTCAGCATTTATTTTGATTGCATTTTATAACTCATGCCTCTGGCTCACTTTTTGTGAATATTTTTTGCCTTTTTCTGTTTGCCTGCCTTTATGATTGACAATTGCTTTACTTGGATTTTTACCTCTTAATCATTACTAATGGCTTCTGTCTCTGAGGTTACTGTCACCTCCTCTTTTGGGTGACAGAGACTCATGTGGCAGCTTTTTACTCTATGGTCATCAGAACTCACCTCTATGCAGACCCCAAATTCAGAGTGCCATGATGACAGAATAAACCATCCTCAAAGCACTGCAGGTCACTGTAAGTTGACTGCATATGAGAATTAACAGTATTACAGCAAAAGACAAAAATACAATAAAATATCCGTTTTCTGAAATGATGTTTTCCATTTTTATTTCAGAGTCATGGAGAGTTGCAAGAATGACATACGATAGTGATACTATTGGCGGTTCAGTAATTAATATATTAAAAAGCATATTCCTTTGAAAAGATTAGTTTTTTGCTCCAGAATTAATTTTATTGTAACAGTGGAGATACTAGGATGTCATCCTAGGGTGGGCATTTGGATATGTAGGGAGGGGAACTAATTGCCAAAATGAGCTAAAACGTTAGTTTTACAGATTTTTAATTGGAGTGGACAAACTGCCTGTTAAATACAAAGACCACACATCAGAATGACTATAATCTATATTTATAATCAGGAATATACTTTCATTTAGCAACCAAAAAAAAAGCTGCATCTTCTGCCACTGGTGAGGGCCCCAACTTCGAACAGCACTGCTGAAGAGGAGATTGTCTTAACTAGAATGACTGATGGCGCAATGCAACAAACATCAGTGTCATTAAAAAAGTACTTACAAGTACACTGATGCTGTAGAATGATTTGTGATTTACATAGTCAGCCTCTAATGAATGCCCTGCAGTGTCATTATTCGCACATGAGTGCAGTCTATTGCACCAATGATGTTTGGAAAGCCTGAAGAACACAATCTAGCATCACTCATAAAACCTTGCTTAAGACTAAATTATTTTAGATTGTTTCACTTACAAGTAACCTTAAAAAAATCTTGATTGTACAAATGTTATTATGGCCAGAAAACACCACAGAAAATTCAAGGAACCAGTTTAGCACAAGGGATGCACTGCATACCTGGTGACACATAGACGCCTTTCCAAGATCCTCTAAATCACCAGCTCTGTACAGACACACAGCAGATCCAAAGAAGTGCAAACCAATGCAAACTGTTTGAACTAAGTTAACAGGGTTAATGTGTCGCTTCAACTAATTGCGCCTAATGGTGGTTTTTGCGAACCTGTATCTGCCAAGGAGACTGTCCTATGCTTTACAAATCTTCGTATTGCTGGTGTAAATGTCCCCAATGTACAGAATTTTGATAAATGGAAATGCTATGGCTTATATTAAAAGATCATTGAGCTCAAACTGTCTTTTTATGTACTATCTAACTGCAAGCATCTATATCTAGTGTGAGCTGTTCAAACACGGTTCAAACAGAGCCAGAACAAACATTTTGGACACCAGCTGAGTAATCCCTTTTAATTCTCTCAAACTTCTCTAGAAACTTAAACAGCTGCCTTATGGTAACACTTAACATAAGGCAACTGGGAACAAAACAGAAAATAACTTCAACAATAGTTTCAGCAGACAAAACAACGGAAGGCTTTCCTAGAGCTTTGACTTTTTGGAACTGGTCTCATCAACAGACAAGTCAGCGGAGGCACCCGGTCTTTTTATAATGGGAGGACTGGAAGGGGCGGGGCTAATTTCCCTCATTGGGAGGTTTCTGGGAGCTGTGAAGAGAAAAGGAAGCAGAGTTAGCGACAGCGCTCCCTCTCACCCTGATGGGTTACCATTTACCTCGAATGAGCCAACAAGGAGAACCTCAGATGCAAATGTGTGACACTAGTTCTTCAGTTTGAGTACCAAACCACAATTGATGGTTTTTAGGAGTGTTTCTGTTTTATTGACAGATACTCTATTAGAAACTATTTGTACTATCTTACTGGTAAAAAAGAGAAACAGTATGTACTTTCTAAAAAAAAAATAATAAAACTTTGTTTTCAATAGGGATGCACCGATACCGATACCAGTATCTGGTATCGGCCTCGATGGCACATTTTCTAAAGTACTCGTACTCATTAAAAGTCCCCCGATACCGGGGACTGATACCATGGTCTGAGAAATGTCTATGTTTGAGCGGCGTGTAAGGGGTTAATCACAGGCGCCGAGTGCCCGCCCCCAGGCCCCGGCTGCAGCTCAGAGCGGGGAGAAGGCGAGGCGAGACATGTCAGCCGTGTGGAACTATTTCAAAGTGAATGAAGACGACAAAATAAAGGCGGACTGCAAATTGTGCTCAGCGAAATTGTCCAGAGGAGGCTCAAAAGGTAGCGCATTTAACACAAGTAATTTAATCAAGCACCTAAAATCCCAACACGACAACGAGTACAAAGAGTTTACCCACGCTTCTAAACCAACACAACCCACGCTGCAGCAAACTCTTGTAAGACGAGAGAAAATGTCCGGAGACAATCCACGTGCTGTGAAAATAACACAGGCAATTATCGAGTACATTGCATTGAGTGACCAGCCACTCTCTGAGGTAGAAAATGTGGGATTCCTGCGTCTCCTCCATGTTCTGGAGCCCAGATATGATGTCCCAAGCCGCCGCTACATGACTGACACGGAGCTGCCCAAACTACACGACTCCGTGAAAAAACATATCCACAGCCTGCTGCAAGCCTCCTCTGCGTTTAGTTTCACCACGGATATTTGGACAAGCAGTGTTAGCCCTGTGTCGCTAATTAGCCTAACCTCCCAGTGTATAGACGAGAGTTTCACGCCGCAACGAGCCATATTACATGCGAAACAATTCCGCGGCTCACACACCAGCCAGGCTATAGCGCATGTGTTTGAGGAAATACTCCAGACATGGGGTATACCTAAAACATCAGTACATGTTGTGCTTCGTGACAATGCCAAAAACATGATTAAAGCCATGAATGACGCAGGGCTCCCAAGTCTGCCGTGTGTCGCGCACATGCTCCAACTGGCTGTTCACGAGGGCTTATTAGCACAGAGGAGCATAGCTGATGCTATAGCAGTGGGGCGGAATTAAATTATATGACTAAAGCTGTTACCTGTAAATTTAAATCATGTTTTTATTAAGTACTCGGTATTGGCGAGTACTGAAATGCAAGTACTCGTACTCGTACTCGTTTTCCAAAAAAGTGGTATCGGTGCATCCCTAGTTTTCAATGAATTATTGAGCTGTGCAATGCAATCTCTTTGAAACGCAAATGAATTACTTTATTCTCTTTATATATACCTACAAATATTGTCGTGACATATATAAAAAATGACAAGGGGCTTTATTCCTAATCATTATTTGTGCTGGTGGTCTAAAAGCTTTATGTTGAACATGACCTCCCACTTAGCACGCCATGGTTGATCCTGCAAGGACTTGAAGTGTTGCACATGTTGCCTTATATATCACATTACTATGAACTTATCTGAGCCAAATTTTGTTAGACATTTACTGACAAGGAATCTGCACTTTCAATAATAAACCAGTTTAGCTTAATGGAAAACACCCATATAACATTTTTTATTACTTTTTCATACATTTTTTCAGTTGCCTCTCACTGACAAAAAACAATGACTGGAATGAATGACATAATTTAAGTGTATATATTATTAATTATATATATTATATATAGATATACAGTATTATTAATTCTTGAAAAGTTTCAACTGCCAGTGTAGATTTTAATGTTTTACCATTTTGTAATGAACCTATTTGATTAATTTGAATGATAGTGCAATTAAAAATCCTATACCAGGGGTCAAACTCTGGGATGAATATGCGTCATGAATCTGTCCATATGACCCCCTAGTAATTTGTAACTAAGATGGGGACAGTGAGAGACAACAACCAGGTTCCATTAGCCAAAGTGCAAAATGCAGGTTTATTAAAACAATATCCAAACAATAAAGTGCAGTGCAATAAATAAAGTCAATAAATAATCCATAAAAAATGGTGCTTTATGTACAGGATAAAATCAACAATAAACAGAACCCATAAAAATCCACACAGGAAACCAGCTCCCTGAAAGCAATCACTGAGCAGTTTCTATGTCTCCCCAGTTCACCCCAAGTGGGTTTTCCAAACTTCTTATTTCTCCCCACTTTCATATTGTCTGTCTCTACTGGCGTCTGCATGCATGCAGCCCTCCATCATCCCTCGAGCCCCAACTGTGCTTTTTGGATCCCTGGGAGGCTTTGTTCACCAATCCACGCTCCAACACACTTGCTCAGTGGAGAAACCCCTCAGACTGCCATTTGCTTCTCTCCTTATCAGGGGCTTGACCACACTGAGTCCTCACTTCCATGCTCTCTCTCTCTCTTGCCTCTCCAGTATCCCTTCCAAAAATGTGTCTCCAATTGTTCCTCCTTTGTACTTTTTGGGCTTTCCTTTTTAAAGTGTCGGTGGGCACAGGTTCACGACTACACGCCCTGGAGTGCACATGAATGCATGATGTGCTGACCACCTCATCAACACCCTGAAGCCGCTCCGCCACAATACAACACACCTGCATGCCACCCCCTAAACTTACCACAGTTTTTTGTAAAAATTTGCACCACCACAGTCCTCACCTCATGACACATTTGATATGCTAAAAATGGTTAGCAACTTTCTCCAAGGTTTTGTTACTCACCAAACTGGAGTTTGAAGAACTATCAAACCACAACATTACACAAAGCTTCATCTTTACCCTGAAATGGGAAAGGCTCAGAGGTGACATTTAGTGACCTTAGGTACCAAGCTCAAGATCCCCAAATCTGGCTTGTCGAATTAGGTGGGACTAACTCCCTGGTCCGTATCTCAAGAAGGTGTTAATGATATTATAGAAACTTTTAACAAAACTCCCAAACTGGGAATTATAAAGAGGTCCCAGAATGAAAGTAAAGGTTGGTCCTTTTATATTATGCAAGATATGATTAAAATGGATTGCAGTACTTCCATGGTCATCTGGTGTGATGTGGAGATTACAGTACAATCCCTGACTAATGAGTTTGCAGCCCATTAACATTGACGAAGGCATCCTGAGGCATCCTGCTTCAAACTGTACACTCCATATCCTTGCAATTGCCCTTCATATGCCAACAGGGCTTAGGTGACCAATTAATTTAAAACAAAATATTAACTCATTATGTCTGATGAAAAAGCAATATATTTTTCATAATAGTTTTGCTCTTGATACTCAAACAACTAAATAACGTAGCCTTAACAGTGGGGCACTTGTCTGGTCTTTGGCTGAAATAATGATATTGTTTTACCAGAACTTACGGTAAATTATCTTTGGACCCTCAGCCCAGTGATGAATAACCTAAAGCAATACCCTCTAAGGAGTATACAGGATGACAAGAAGCAGGGAAAATGATAGCTAGGGCATGGTCACTTCTTATTCCAGTTGTACTGTTTGCACTTTTGGATATGGAATTTCAATTAATTCTTTATGTAGGGCCAATGAAAAGCGTAAAGCCAAACCAGAGAAAACTTTTTAACCATCCAGGTAACTTGTTTCTTCATGGTGTTCCTTATACCGAGTGCTCTTTTAAACCATCTGTGTGAACAGATTGTAACCCCCTTATCTACTTTTTCTAACCCATCCTTTACTTCCTCCCACACTAACACAGTATCTTTTATTTTCAGTTGGTCACAAACAAAAAGCCTTTGCAGCCAAGTGAACTAGCTTCCTCCTACCATATATGCAGTCAAAAGACTAAATATCAGCCCTGGTAGATGTCTCTTATGGTTCCTCGCACTAAGTGTAAAACTAAGGGGGACGAGGCCTTTTGCAGCTGCTGCACTTCTTCAGTGGAACACTTTACCTCATTACATTAAGGAGTCGCCTTCAACTGAACTGTTTAAAACAAGTTTGAAGACCCATTTCTGTTCTCTAGCTTTCAGTGACCTTCACTGATACTGATGGTTGGCCTACTCTTAGTCATCTTCTTACATTTCTTTAACTCACCCCTGTTTTAAATGTGCTCTATAAATAAATTGACATTGACATGTAACAAGAGTTGATCGTTTCCAACTGACTTATAGGATATTTTAAACAGCCAACTCATATGTAGACTTCCAAAATGCTTTGAAAACTGTTCAATTCAAATGTTTTTCTTCGAGTACAAAAGCCATAGATATTTACAGCAGCAAATCAAATTGGAGAGCAAAATGTATACATGACAAAAACCAGAAAATATAGCAATCATTTAGCCACGGCGAGGTCATTTAGAAGGTCCAAGAGACTTATGGTATTAAGTACTCTTTGTTAATTGTAAAATTATTACACAGTCTACTATGTACTGAATAAACATAAGGAAAGAACAGAGACAGGATATGAAAGATTGCAAATAACAAAGAAGAGTGTATTTTTATACAAATAAAGCTATAATCATATCGAGCAGTATCACATAGTCATCAGTGGCTGTTCAGTTCATCTGATTTCATTTGAATTAGTAGAATATTGGAATCTAACCACCTACAATGCAGAAAATTACTAATTTTTTAGAACATCTATGCATAGATATCTCAGTGGCCTCAGTGGTTAGTGCCACTGCCTCACAAATTCAAACCTGGGTTTGATTCCCAGCCTGATCAATGTCTGTAGAATGTGCAGATACTTCCCCATTGCTGAGTTTTTTTCCCTAGTATTTTTATTCCTGCTTTCCAAATATATATATATATATATATATATATATATATATATATATATATATATATATATATATATATATATATATATATATATATATATAGTATATGTAATATAAATTGGCTTCGTATAAACAATACAAATCATCTTAGTGTGAGTGATTGTGAGCAACTGCATAAGGAAGCCTTGTAATAGACTGGTGTCTTGTCAAAATATGGTTCCTGCATTGTAAGTAATGCTGTTAGTAACCCAATAAAAAAGATGGTGCAGTTTAAGAAGAAGTACAAATGGATCTGTTAGAGCAATGACGTTAAGAAATATGTTTAAAATGTTTAAAATACAGATGAAATGATAAACAATACATTGATATACAGTATATAATAGTAATGGTCTTCAAACTCCATGCAGTACTGTTTTGAGTTAACTCTCAAATGAATTAAGCAGACTCAATTAATAATTAAATAGATGTCATTCAAGTGTTATTAATATTATGGTATATTTGGTTAATATCTTTATTCAGGGTGACTTATGTTTGTGTTGTGCTAAAATGTGTTATAACCATGTAGATATTTTTGCTACAATTGGGGCAAACTTAGCGTCAAATAGTGTAGCGGAAATTAAACCAGCACCTTTTGGTTTGAAACTTTGGTTTGGATTGCAATACATCCTAGGAATGTTTCTTGATGGCATATATTTTCTGAAAGCACTGTTTCCCACGGTCTTAAGATGTCTGACTGATTTCACAAACTTTTTAATGCGAGGACTCAAATAAGAAAATCGGTGCCATACTAGGGCCCAAGAAGAGGATTATTACATTGTAGCCATAAATAGACAAATAACAAACGCCATTTAATAAAAAACAGTAAACAATAGTGTTTTTTTAAAGCATTTTTCTAATATGAATATTACTAAAAGAGAAAAATAGAAAGCAAATGTAATTTTAATTAAACAATAATTATAATTTAAAATGGGATGCTGTAGATTCCTGATGTATAACACCTTAAATGTAAATGCTTAGTTTAAGCTTTAGTAAAGCTGAGAGAAATACCTTTTTTGGGATGTGGCACAAGGATATGCAGCTTTTTGCAAGATTAGTATGAATGATCACTTTTCTTAGTCACTTGATTAATGGAGCCAGATAAAGAAAAAAGTAGTCAAAAAGCAAAAAATCAATGCAGTTTAATTACTTTCTCTTAAAAAACATTATTTAACACAAGACAACGTTTTTCAAATGAGTTCCACCATTAATACATTTTTCTAAATAAGCCTGCAAATGGTTCAACATATTGAGTATTTCATTTAACAATTCAATAAACAAACAGAGTAAAAAAGTAGCTCAATAATTCCTAAAACATGTATGCCCTATTTGTATTTTATATGGTGACAGAATAGACCTTGATGAATAATTCAGCGAACTGTCCAGTTTGAAATATTTAAATGTTACTGACTGACATTGTGCTGAATGTCTGCAGCTTGTCTCAGGCTTTGGATATTTTCCAGTTTTCTTAACAGATCTCAATGGTCCAACAAACATGTTCTTCACATTACCAGTAAATTGAAATTTACAGAACCACTTTTAAACAGTGTTACAAGAAAGAATTCTTCCTTGTCGGAGCACATTTGTGCCTCTGGTACAGATTTAGATTTAATGCGTGTCATTCTGGAGAACATGTCATGAAGCACACACTAGCTCTTCTTGAGCACTGAAACTGCTTGTTATATACAACATATATACCCCAACATATTCACTTGTCTTTCATCCGGAAAATCATCAGATTCTTGTGCTGCATCCGTTTTTATGTTGACATTTCAGACTTGCACAACAGTCCTTTTACCTCACAAGCTTGTCCGTGTCATTCGCACATTTCCCCTTCTTTATTAAGCATGTCTTTTCTTGTCAGTCATCTTGGTTTGATTGTTTCACTCTTTCTGACTATAGGTAGATGGTGTTGTGGGGAATATTTTTTATGTTTACATAGTATAGATGCAAAAGCTCCCTGTGATGTGTCGCAGGCATTGTTTCCTATACCAAATAGGGGTGGCGTACCACTTGACACAGAATTCACACTTGCACAGAGTCGGCTAATTTTAGTACACAGCCACGCGCCAAACCTTCAACAACATGCAACAAATCGTTTAAGAAACACTACTCGATAACATGCAACTCTGCACCCTCTGTGGTTCTTTCACCAGTCTCTATACCAGTCTTTATATTGTACAACTTTGTGGACACTACCATGGCCTCTGTGTCACATAAATCTGCACCACGCATGCTTGTTTCAGCTGCAGCTATCTTCTTCTGGTTAAATTCCATTTATTGCACCTTGTCCTTATTTTAAATGTAGTTTCTTCAAATATCTACCTATATATTTTATAGACTATTTTTAGTAACATAGCAATGTAAAATAAATCCACAAATTTGCGGACAGCTGATGACAACACTGTAGCACATTTGCAGAATTGAGAACATTGCATGTTTAGGAATGACTGTGTCCACAAAACAGTAACAGCCCTCAAATTAAACTATTTAAACATCATTTAAAAATCCACCTATAAAAAATTAAGTTTCCTTATTAAATTGGGTAGTCCAGTTTTTGTGACTATGTGCCTGGCTTGAAATACAAATACTTTGGTTGCCACCCCACAGTGCCAGGTACATGAACATAGTGTTGCATGTGTGTCATGCATGTACGTCGGAGGATCTCCTCACAAACTCGATTGAGGTATGTGATAAGCCATGTGGCCGTGAGGGGCTACTGTTGCTAACATTCTCTTCTACTTCTCTCTCCTCAGCTCCGAGAAACTGCTCAGTGAGGGCACTTAGCCCCGCCCTTCTGGTTTGTTTGCTATAAGAAGCCCAGCTGACCAGAAGGAGGCATCTTTTGCGATCAGAGTGACCTGGTGGATGGAGTTCCACTGCAACGACCCTCTATGCTATTCGGCTCTTAGCCATAGCATAGAGTCTATGCTATGGCTAAGAGCCGATAACTTTTGTTATTATTTACCCAAGGGCTGCTTATACGAACGCCAAGAGGCATACTTTTTGTTGGACTTTATTTGTTTAAACGGGGATGCCTGTTTGGTGTCTCAACTTTTTATCATTTCCACACCCTGTCATTCCTACACCCGGCCACAATGTGATTGTTCAGTAATGATTTTGTCAATGTCTTTGTTTCATATTATATATTTCAGTATATACTGCAAAATCAAAAGGATGAATTCATCTGTATGCTACCATTTAACAAATATATCAATTTCAATTGGACTTTTTTTTTATACAGTATGACAGCATCAGTAGTCTTAACATTTTCTTGTAGAGCCTCGGTTAGGTAGGCTGGATAATTGACACGGCCATGAAGTCTAACATACACAAACAGCCAGAGCAGATCAAGAAACAGCATGTCAAGCATCCCTCCATGTATTTACAGTGGTTCTTGTTTTACTCTGTAGGTGGGTTGCTGCCAATTTTGTTCAAGCTCTTCCTATACAAAAATGACTAAAAACAATATTCTGGTATCATTTTGTTCCTTCCACTGCACATTTTCCACATTAATTTGCACATAAACTGATTTGAAAAATAACAAGATATACAAAAAAAAAAACAAAACTGAGAACTCATGTTTTAAATAAATGAATCATTACTGGTGAAGTGTGCAGCTGTATACTGGATCAGTGCCCAAAGCCAACAACAGTATTTATTAAAATGTGTTAACAATGAATAAATATTGCCTCAAAGGGCAAGTTCTTAATAGGGAAAAATAAGATATCACGAATGTCCTACAAATAAAGTAGCTCATAATAACGATTACTATTGTGCCTATCTAAGGATTTCATTTTGTTTTCTTCCAAAATGCATGTGACAGCTCCTTGATTAAAATATTCTAGTTTATTGGGCATGTGACAACTCATTTATTATGTAAAATGGGAATGTTCTGAAGCAAGCCTTTTTAAAACAAATACCATTACTGAAATTACAAAATGATGTTATAGGTAAAATAAGCTTCAGTGACTTCCAGGTTGAATATTTTATTAGAGAAAAAGTAGGACATTGGCGAACAATAGGGTAATGTAAAAACTTCTTAAAATAGTAAGCAATTAAACTGAACAATAAATTTCCAAGGAGAAGCTGATGAAATGCAAGATATACATGAAATTCGGTTTGACACACTGGACAGTTGTAGTGGATTATGTTCTAGCAATACAATAATTAAATGAGCTGCACATCCTGCATAGTACATTAGGATTAGAAAGGTTATAAAAGTATAATTAACTATGTAGCACTTATGATAAATTGAAACGACTTAATCTAAAGTAATGCAATGATCTGTAATCACGTATAACAAATAAACCACAAATCTGCTTGTGCTGCACAGAACTCCTTTAAGTGCTCTGTCTTACACAATGTAATTGGGATATACACTATTGTATTTACAGCACATATGTCTCATTTAGAGATAAAGCTACTTGCAGGTATTTTGTTTAAATCAGTGAAGGACACATTTACTTTGTCTTTTCTTTGAAGACAAGGAAACAAAGAAATGAATGCACTTCAAACTATAAATGCATTCAAAACTATAGAAGTACTTTAATCTGAAAACTGCTGCTTTGCACACAATAAATCCCTTTTAAAGCCATGATTCAGCCTTTTTTTATACTTTCTGCAAGACAATTTTGGAACTGATTTATATTTTACGCTCTTGTCACTGCTATTAATTGCTTTAATATATGCTTTAGTTTGGCTTTACCCATTTATTTTTCATCTATTTTTATATTAACTCATAATAGAATGTGCAGTTTAGGTATATTTTCCTTTTACACTTTTCCTTTAAGTGTTTATAACTTCAGTGCTGATTGAATTCCATTAAGTTAATATTTTGCATAAACCCATTATATTCAAATCACTTGATATGTTTGGGCACTGAAAAAGGGGTCTCCAGCCACTTGTATGAAGTTTGCTAGTGTGTGTTTTATTTCTTTCTAATTATTCCTGCCACATCCTAAAAACATGCAGATTAATTCATCATCATCTCATCTCTGCCTGTTGTCCCATCTGGAGCATAGGCCACCAATCAGCTCCCTCCAGCCTTTTTGGTTCTGACCAGGTTTCTCCAGCTGTCACCATGTGTGGCCAATCCTCCTCATGTCTGTTTCCAGGTCACGGTGCAAGGTGTTTTTTGGCTGACCCCTCTTCTTCTTCCCTTGTGGGTTCCAGGTAGAGGGCTTGTCTTGTGATGCTGGTTGGTTGCATGTCTGTAGAGGATGTGTCCAATCCACCTCCAGTGTCTTTGAAGGATGTCGTCTCCAACAGGCTGGTGTTTAGTTCGTTGCCACAGGTCTTCGTTGCTAAACTTGTCTGGCCTGTGGATCTTGAGAATCCTTCTGAGGCAGATGGTGATGAAAACCTGGATTCTCTTCATGGTGATGACAGTGGTTCGCTTCACAGTGGTGTTGAAGACTCTGACCTTTGTGTTGTATTCAGAGAATCTCCAGACGTTCTTCAGCTGAACGAAAGCCGGCCTCTACTTGCTGATTTAGGTTCTAACATCTACATCTGTCCCACCCTGTCCGTCGATGATGCTGCCAAGGTAGGTAAAGTTGTCCACCTCTTCTAGTGCCTCTCCTTCCAGCGTGATGGGCATTGCACTTGCTGTGCTGACCTTTAGCACTTTACTCTTACTTCTGTTCATGTTAAGGCCCAGATTTGCTGAGGTGTCTGCTATGATGCTGGTCTTTTATTGCATCTGCTGTTGGAAATGTGAATGAAGGTCAAGGTCATCCGCAAAGTTGAGGTCATCCAGCGGTTTCCACAGTATCCACTGGATGCTGTTTTGCTTCTGGGCTGCGGATGTCTTCATGACCCAATCTACTGCCAGCTGTAACAGGAAGGGAGATAGCAAACAACCTTGCCCCACTCCCATTCTTACTTGAAAGGCATCTGTGAGTTGCCTGCCATGCACTATCCTGCAGGTCATCCCTTCGCAGGAGTTCCTGATGATGTTCATAATCTTCTCTGGCACTCCATAGTGTCTCAGTAGCTTCCAGACAGTCTGTCTATCCACACTGTCAAATGCCTTCTCATAGTCAGTGAAGTTGATGTAGGGAGGTGAGTTCCACTCCAGTGACTGCTTTAAAATGATGTGCAGTGTGCAATCTGGTCAATGCAGGACCTGTTCTTGGAAAAACCAGCGTGTTGATCAGAGGGTTGCGGGTCTACTGCATCTTTCATCCTGATTAATTAGTGCATCTAAAATGGCCCAGCATAGAGAGGAGCATGAGTGTGCTCACTCATAGACTGACGCCCCATCCAGCATTAGTGTCAACCTTGCATCCTGTTTATTACTGAATGAATGGATGATGTGCTTTAAATTTTACTAAACAAACATTGATTCATTAAATGTGCAAATAAGGGAAAGAAAACTATTGCTTTAAACTTGTAATGTGATATTTGGGGTTTTATGTGATTATTGTATTTTTCAACTGCTTCACCTATGTTCTGAATCTGCTCACTTACTGCATTACATATTTTCTAGGAGCTCAACCCTATCCTGGCTGGCAGCCTTGGACATATTTCTATTACAGGGTTCATTCATTCTTATTCAGAATCACTCCAGGCCAATTTATAATCGAATATTAGTCTAACCTGCACAGTTTGGAATGTTAGAAGAAACTGGAGTATCTAATTTGGAGAAAGACAGACACAGAAGAACAGACAAATTCCATGTGGGCAGTAGTCAGTTTGAGAGTTGAACCTGAGAAACTGGAGGTGTGATGAAGCATCTCCTTTCACTTCCAGATTGTTTTAGTTATACACATTTAGACACATCACACATTGATTTTGTAATAAGCTAGTTCACGAATTACAGTGGTTTTGTAATTCCTTTTCTTAATTAGTCTCATCCCTGATTTAAACTGAAATCTTAATTTAAATATATTTCTCTGTTTGTCATGATTAGAAATGTTATTTATAAGGGAAACATTTTTTTTTCTACCTGTTCTCATAGGCTTGGATACAATTCCATTAGTAACAAAAGAGTTCTCATGGCTCAATCAATACTTTTATTGGCAAGGGAGATGCTGTCCTTTGCAGTGTGTTTCCTGTAAATCTGTATTTACTCTCTGGTTTACAAGGAGTGATGGCCATTAGGAATTGTCATCAGTCTTACATTTACGGTGTAAAGTTTTCACAGCTATAAATTCTACATTATTTGAACCACAATGAAAATGTGTTTAAAATATCAGATTATGAAATTAAAATGCATAATAATCATATGCTTATTATTTTAGTACATCTCATACATTGAATGCAGCTTAATATACATTGAAAATACAATACCTATTACCCTTAAAATATATACATACACTTACCAAGCAAATTATTTGGAATACTATGTAGTACCAATTCTGGCTAGGGCCCCATTTTGCTCTCAAAACTGCTTTAATTCTCCATGGCATTGATTGCACAAGATGTTGGAAAGACTCTGTTAAGATTCTGGTCAGTTTTGACATGATTCATGCAATTTTGCAGAAAGATTCATGCTGTGATTCACCCATTTTACCACATCCCAAAGAGGTTCTACTGGGTTCATATCCAGTTACTGGGAACAAGGAATTCATTGTCATGTTAATGAAACCAGTTTGAGATGCCTTTTGCTTTGTGACATGTTGCGTTATCATGCTGGAATTAGCCATTAACAGAAGGGTGAATTGTGGCCATGAAGTCATGCAAAGGGTCAACAACGATACTCAAATAGGCGATGGCATTCAGGTGATAATTGATTGGTATTAATGGGCTCAAAATGTGTGAAGAAATCATTTCCTGCACCATTACAACACCACCAGCTTGAACTGCTGATGCAAGCTTGGCTGGGTGCATGGCTTCATGCTATTTGATGCCAAGTTCTGACCCTACCATCTGTGTGCTTCTGCAGAAATTGAGATTAATCAGACCAGGCTGCATTTTCCCAGGCTGCCACTTTCCAGTGTGGGTGAGCCTGTGCCTACTATAGCCTCAGCTTTCTGTTCTTGGCTAACAAGAGTGAAACCTGACATTGTAGCCCGTCTACCTCAATGTTCAATGTGTTGTGCATTATGAGAGGATTTCCTGCTCACCACTGTTGTATGGAGTGGTTATTTCAGTTACCGTAGCCTTTCTGTCAGGCGGAAACCAGTCTGGCAATTCTCCTCTGACCTCTCCCATTAACAAGGCGTTTCCATCCACAAATCTGCCACTCACTGGATGTTCTTTAGTAAATTCCTAAAGAGTGTTGTGCATGAAAATTCCAAGTTACAGAAGTACTCAAACCAGCTCGCCTGGCAACGACAATCATGCCATCATTGAAATCATTGATATCACATGTTTTCCCCATTCTGGTGTTTGATGTGAACATTAACTGAAGCTTCTGAGCTGCATCTGCATGATTTTATGCATTTCACTGCTGCCACATGCTTAGCTGATTAGATAATTGCATATATAAGCAGGTGTATAGGTGTAATAATAATAATAAGAAGAAGAATATTAAAAATACAAAGAGTAAAGTAAACAGAAAGCATAGACAATAACAAGAAATATGCTTATACCAGTAATTAAAAACAAGATGGGTTAACTTTTTTTTAAATAACTATGGCTAGATGGCAATGGAGGAATGGAAACTAAAAACCCCTGGAAATAAATCTCCTGGGAAATCACATTCTTTATTAGTTCAATAAAAAACTTTTGGACCTAAACCAAATGGCTATCCAGCCCTTCCTGATATTTTACATGAATTTTATCTATGCCACAGTCTGTCATCAAATAACAGAGTTCTGATGGTTTCAGAGTTACTGTATAAGTGTTTTCCTTCAAGCTGTTTCATAAGATTACTGAGAAATCTTGACAATGGTGCAGTGTCTCATCCTGAGAAAGAAAAAGAGAACGAGAGGGGGTTAATAACTAATGCCAACCAACAGAAATTCTTACTACATACTTGAGTAGTATACTCATATACAAAGTATGAACAGCCAACCTTGCAAAACCCTCCAAACTACAATAATTTGGGTTTAAGTATTAGTCTTATTAGTCTTAACATTTAAAGAAAACCTAATAATTCTTGTGTTTTTAGGATCTATTTGAAATATTCTAGTGTTTGTTTGCTGTACCTCTATTAGTAAATCATTACAAATTTTGCACAAAAAAACACAAGCCTCCTCTCCTTTTTGTTCTTGGCATTCGAAAGGAAAAGACATGCATTCTGAAAAACAGGAAGGCACGATATTGTTGAGATCCTTGTATACATTAAGAATATTTTAAAATCGATCCCAAATCATTCCTAGAAGGACACTATAACAATCTTGCCAGCTTAAAACAAAAAAAATCTTCTCTGTGTCCTGCAGTGACTGAAAAGGTTGAACTTGTACAATGTTTTTTAAATGGAAAAACGCTGTTTTGTAACTTGAATGATATGGGATTTGAAATTCAGTTTGGAATCAATGAGCCCACCTAAATTCTTTACTTAATCTGTACAGACAGGTTGTTGAGTTTTCTCA
Organism: Erpetoichthys calabaricus; assembly: GCF_900747795.2. Taxonomy (NCBI): domain Eukaryota; kingdom Metazoa; phylum Chordata; class Cladistia; order Polypteriformes; family Polypteridae; genus Erpetoichthys; species Erpetoichthys calabaricus. The sequence goes on along the minus strand of NC_041394.2, from coordinate 211,468,297 downwards.
TGAAATCCCTATTGTTTCCATTGCAGCAGATTAGCTGAAGTTACGTTTTGGTTTGTTAAGTTTGTGGAAATTACAAATCAAATCAAATCAAATTGTATTTGTCGCATAAAATTATACACAGTACAAAATGCAGTGAAATTCTAAGTTGCTTAACTTCAAGACTGTGTATTGGAAGAATATAAAAAGACAATAAATAGTAAAACTCAAAAAATATCAATACCAGTAAATACAATATGTACAATGACAGAAGTATGTCAATATTATAAAATATATAATGAATGAATAAATAATACAGTGAAATATCAATAAGGCATCCCATAGTCATAGGCACTGTCCTCATTCAGGTTGTGGATGGACTGTGGAATGAAGCTCCTGCTCAGTCTCTCTGAACTGGTCTTCTGGCAGCAGTAAGTAGCATTCCCCTGAGCACAACACAGAGAAGAGGCCATCGTTGAGATGGCTTGTATCTCTGATAACTTGCCCTGGTCTGATGTTTCTTAATATTGATGTCCTATAAGTTAGGGAGTGCACACCTAGTGAGGTGTTCAGCTGACAGCACCATATCTGTGCAGAGCCTTGCAGTCCTGCTACGTACTTTTCCAAACCAGGTGGTGATGCTACTGGTCAGGATATTTTCACTGATGGATTTATACGAATTGTTTGGCAGCTAGGAGAGAGAATCTGAAATCCCCGAGGTATCTGAGGTGTCAAAGCCATCGTTGGGCCTTCTTCACCAGGATGTCAATGTACACTCTGTGTGGTTAGACAGGCATTCAATAACAGGGTTAACAGTGTCACTTACAGATGTGTGATATGCATACTTATGGAAATTGTATGATTTTACTCAAATGAGGGCATGTACTGTATAATGAAAGTAGTAATGGACCAAGAATTGATAAGGCGGCAATCATGCTTTTTCTTTATATACAAACTACTAAGGGTTGTCCATCTGTCACACAAAAACTCAACAAAATCTGGGCCTTGATGTTTAATCTTGGTCTTAATCAAGAGCTTATGATGTGACAAACCAGGAACTGGAGGAGCAGGGCTACCTTGCCCATGTTATTGGGTTTCACGTTTTTTGCATAGTAAGTGGTAATGTGACCATGTGACATGGCTGCCAAGAAAACATTGGACGCACTTGGTATGACTGTCAAGAAAAGAGCAACAGTGACATTGGCTGGCAGTGAAGGACATTGCAACAACCCCATCAGAGTGACTTGGGGTATTGCATTTCATCAGAGACAATTCTTCACCGACTGAAGGTCTGAGTGTTACTAATACAGCCCTCTAAACTTACAAATAATTTCCTCCTAGTTATATGTGACTGCATATAGATTAAGGCAGTGCCAGTGCCAGTGAAGCCAATGCACTGTTTTCAGCGGTGAATAAGAATAGTGTGATATATAGTGTCAAATGAAGAACTAAGATTCAGAATAAGCAAAGGTATATCAGCATTAAATCTTAGCTTATTTATTACTTTAACTGATACAGTTTCAGTGCTAGCTTTACAGCCTTTTCTAAAAAACATTTTCAATTAAATAATCTCTTAATAGGTGGCACAGTGGCAGATCGGCCACCCTGCAGTGAGGAGACTAGGGTTCACATCCCAGTTCCTCCTTGCATGGAGTTTGCATGTATCCATGTGGTTTTCCTCCAGATAATCCAGTTTCCTCCCACAGTCCAAAGATAAGCAGGTCAGTTGGATTGACATTGCTAAATTGGTGCTGTTATGTGTTTGTATGCTCGCCCAGTAATGGAGTTCGTACCCTGTCCAGGGATTGTTCCTAGCTTGCTCCCCAGGAACCCTGCTCAGGATTAATCAGTCTAAGAAAATGGTATAGTATGGCATAATTACTTAACTCTCGGAAAAAATACATTTTCTAGAATTTTGTAAAGCAGACTGGAAATTGGTCTGTGGACAGGTAAAAGGAACACAGTATGCCTGTAAGTGGTGTTGGGATACCAGCCAACTCATCCCTTTTAATTTGTGGCAAACAATAAAAAAAACAGGCACTCAAAGGCTCAAAACATACCATAAATCTCCTTTTCTGGCTCTGTCAAGAATAGCTCTTATGAGCATGACAGGATCTCGGAACTCATCTATGTCCAAATGAAATGCTGACATCCAGGGGCATCGGGTTTTTATAGGGGTCCAGCCAGAAAGGGTGGGGTTAGTTGCCCTCAAGAGGGTGTCATCTTCTAGCTGCTGATGAAGAGAAAAAAGTCATTGTTAGTGGGAGTGCCTTCTCTCGCCTCAGTGGTGTACAGCATACCTTGGATAAGCTCTGAAGGTGTCCCTCGGATGCGCATGCGTGACACATCTAAAATTGTCTAAAACTGAGAACTGAACATTATTTAACAGTGGAAGTTTTTCAAAGCCTTTCAAAAATCCCTGATTTTCAATTAATCAATCAGAAACTTCTTTAAAAGAGCCTGTTGGGTATGGATCAAGTGTGCATGTGGGTGTTTCATTTGAGAAGTTCAAATTAATTTATTTTACTTTAAGCTAGCTATATATGTGTTGGTATATTATCAGTTTTCTGTACAAAAAACTTTTCAAGCACCTCATACTTGGCCACCAATGCCTGGCTAATCTACTTTCCAAATGAGACAGGACTTGACAATTGACAAAAAATTTGAATTTCTTGCATTACTATTTATTATTCAAGAATAATATGACTTTTTAACACAGACTTTAGTACTTGTATTTTATTTAGCTACATGAGTCCTAAGAATGTCATTGTCTCCTGAAAGTTTGTTCTTTCTTCATTTACGCTCAGCTTTGTGTCAGTTTGTTTTTTGTTATTTTTTTAGGTTACAAACAATTTGAGTTTCCCATGGCATAACAGTATTTGACCGTTTCTTTACAAGTGTTTCTTCAGCTACAATATCAGCAGTAGTCTGAAAATTCATGAATAAATGAGGCATTATATTTAGGCAGACGACAAATATCTAATACGAGAACAGTCAGGCAATCTCTAATGATAATGGCAAGATATTCAAAGCAATATACAGTATATTATGCCACTTATGTCTTGCACAATTCTTCAAGGGGAAGCATTTCAAGTAGCAAAATGAACATTGCTGCTACATTTGCATGGAGAGAGAATTTTGTAAAGTTCAAAGCTTGTGTGTTTAGGAAATGCAGGAGAGCCTGGTCATTCTTCTCATGGATTTCTGGTATTTTCTCCAGGTGCATCCTTATCTGCTAGAAATGGCAGCTCTTCTTTTTTATTGAGCTTATAAATTATATTAAAATAATTAAAAATGCTTCACTCAAAATACAAGCAATGTTACATTGCAAACATTTATCCATCCATCCATCCATTGTCTCCCGCTTATCCGAGGTCGGGTCGCGGGGGCAGCAGCTTGAGCAGAGATGCCCAGACCTCCCTCTCCCCAGCCACTTCTTCTAGCTCTTCCGGGAGAATTCCAAGGTGTTCCCAGGCCAGTCGAGAGACATAGTCCCTCCAGCGTGTCCTGGGTCTTCCCCGGGGCCTCCTCCCGGTTAGACGTGCCCGGAACACCTCACCAGGGAGGCGTCCAGGAGGCATCCTGATCAGATGCCCGAGCCACCTTATCTGACTCCTCTCGATGCGGAGGAGCAGCAGCTCTACTCTGAGCCCCTCCCAGATGACTGAGCTTCTCACCCTATCTTTAAGGGAAAGCCCAGACACCCTGCGGAGGAAACTCATTTCAGCCGCTTGTATTCGCGATCTCGTTCTTTCGGTCACTACCCATAGTTCATGACCATAGGTGAGGGTAGGAACATAGATCGACTGGTAAATTGAGAGTTTCGCGGCTCAGCTCCTTTTTCACCACGACAGACCGATGCAGCGCCCGCATTACTGCGGATGCCGCACCGATCCGCCTGTCGATCTCACGCTCCATTCTTCCCTCACTCGTGAACAAGACCCCGAGATACTTGAACTCCTCTACTTGGGGCAGGATCTCGCTACCAACCCTGAGAGGGCACTCCACCCTTTTCCGGCTGAGGACCATGGTCTCGGATTTGGAGGTGCTGATTCTCATCCCAGCCGCTTCACACTCGGCTGCGAACTGATCCAGAGAGAGCTGAAGATCACGACCTGATGAAGCAAACAGGACAACATCATCTGCAAAAAGCAGTGACCCAATCCTGAGCCCACCAAACCGGACCCCCTCAACGCCCTGGCTGCGCCTAGAAATTCTGTCCATAAAAGTTATGAACAGAATCGGTGACAAAGGGCAGCCCTGGCGGAGTCCAACTCTCACTGGAAACGGGTTCGACTTTCTGCCGGCAATGCGGACCAACCTCTGGCACCGATCGTACAGGGACCGAACAGCCCTTATCAGGGGGGCCAGTACCCCATACTCTCGGAGTACCCCCCACAGGATTCCCCGAGGGACACGGTCGAATGCCCTTTCCAAGTCCACAAAACACATGTAGACTGGTTGGGCAAACTCACATGCACCCTCCAGGACCCTGCTAAGGGTATAGAGCTGGTCCACTGTTCTGCGACCAGGACGAAAACCACAGTGTTCCTCCTGAATCCGAGGCTCGACTATCCGACGGACCCTCCTCTCCAGGACCCCTGAATAGACTTTTCCAGGGAGGCTGAGGAGTGTGATCCCTCTGTAGTTGGAACACACCCTCCGATCCCCCTTCTTAAAGAGGGGGACCACCAACCCGTCTGCCAATCCAGAGGCACTGTCCCTGATGTCCATGCGATGTTGCAGAGGCGTGTCAACCAAGACAGTCCTACAACATCCAGAGCCTTGAGGAACTCCGGGCGTATCTCATCCACCCCCGGGGCCACCAAGGAGTTTTTTGACCACCTCGGTGACCTCATTCCCAGAGATGGGGGAGCCCACCTCTGAGTCCTCAGGCTCTGCTTCCTCATTGGAAGGTATGTTAATGGGATTGAGGAGGTCTTCGAAGTACTCCCCACAACGTCCCGAGTCGAGGTCAGCAGCGCACCATCCCCACCATATACAGTGTTGACACTGCACTGCTTCCCCTTCCTGAGACACCGGATGGTGGACCAGAATCTCCTCGAAGCCGTCCGAAAGTCGTTCTCCATGGCCTCCGCAAACTCCTCCCATGCCCGAGTTTTTGCCTCAGCAACCACCAAAGCCGCATTCCGCTTGGCCTGCCGGTACCTATCAGCTGCCTCCAGGGTCCCACAGGACAAAAGGGTCCTGTAGGACTCCTTCTTCAGTTTGACGGCATCCTTCACCGCCGGTGTCCACCAACGGGTTCGGGGATTGCCGCCACGACAGGCACCGACCATCTTACGGCCACAGCTCTGGTCAGCTGCCTCAACAATACAGGCATGGAACATGGCCCATTCGGACTCAATGTCCCCCACCTCCCTCGGGATGTGGTCGAAGTTCTGCCGGAGGTGGGAGTTGAAGCTACTTCTGACAGGGGGCTCTGCCAGGCATTCCCAGCAGACCCTCACAACACGTTTGGGCCTACCACGCCTGACCGGCATCCTCCCCCACCATCGAAGCCAACTCACCACCAGGTGGTGATCAGTTGACAGCTCCGCCCCTCTCTTCACCTGAGTGTCCAAGACATGTGGCCGCAAGTCCGACAACACGACTACAAAGTCGATCATCGAACTGAGGCCTAGGGTGTCCTGGTGCCAAGTGCACATATGAACACCCCTATGCTTGAACATGGTGTTCGTTATGGACAATCCGTGACGAGCACAGAAGTCCAATAACAAAACACCGCTCGGGTTCAGATCGGGGGGGACCATTCCTCCCAATCACGCCCTTCCAGGTCTCACTGTCATTGCCCACGTGAGCATTGAAGTCTCCCAGCAAAACAATGGAGTCCCCAGAAGGTATGTCCTCTAGCACCCCCTCCAGGCATTCCAAAAAGGGTGGGTACTCCGAACTGCTGTTCGGTGCATATGCACAAACAACAGTTAGGACCCGTCCCCCCACCCGAAGGCAAAGGGAGGCTACCCTCTCGTCCACCGGGGTAAACCCCAATGTACAGGCTCCAAGTCGGGGGGCAATAAGTATACCCACACCCGCTCGGCGCCTCTCACCAGGGGCAACTCCAGAGTGGTACAGAGTCCAGCCCCTCTCAAGGAGATTGGTTCCAGAGTCCAAGCTGTGCATCGAGGTGAGTCCGACTATATCTAGCCGGAACCTCTCAACTTCGCGCACAAGCTCAGGCTCCTTCCCCTTCAGAGAGGTGACATTCCACGTCCCAAAAGCCAGCTTCTGTAGCCGAGGATCGGACTGCCAAGGTCCCCGCCTTCAGCCACCACCCAACTCACACTGCACCCGACCTCCTTGGCCCCTCCCATAGGTGGTGAGCCCATGGGAAGGGGGACCCACGTTGCCTCTTCGGGCTGTGCCCGGCCGAGCCCCATGGGTGCAGGCCCGGCCACCAGGCGCTCGCCATTGAGCCCCACCTCCAGGCCTGGCTCCAGAGTGGGGCCCCGGTGACCCGCGTCCGGGCAAGGGAAAACGCTGTCCAAAATTGTTTTTCATCATAGGAGGTTTGTTTAACAGCTCTTTGTCTCATCCCTCACCTAGGACCAGTTTGCCTTGGGTGGCCCTATCAGGGGCATAAAGCCCCGGACAACAGAGCTCCTAGGATCATTGGGACACGCAAACCCCTCCACCACGATAAGGTGGCGGTTAGAGGAGGGGGCAAACATTTATAATTGTAATTAAATCAACATTAAGTAAAAGTATATTTTTATGTTACTTACCCCCATGAAGTTTTCATGCAGAATGAAGATAAAAATGTTTCTAAGAGAATTCAATTTTATGGTAAACAACCTTGGACTACAGCAAACAATATCAAAACATTCATGAAAAAAATCTCACATTACTCGTGTCGCACAATCCACATGTCAAGTCATCCAGTCTTATGCTTACATCATGCCAACACATGTATTAAAATATTGCTCAATAAACCATTTCTGGAAAATTCCTTCATGAACGAAAATGAAACAACCCTCAAATGTGACTGAGCATTTGAAACTGAAGACCCGCCTTTCCCATTATTCATTGGTCACATGTCCAGCCTATTAGCAGCCTATATATTGGCTAACTTTGATTTTCACGTGATATCAGCAATGCAAAGTTCGCTGAGAGACATGTACACCTAAAGATTAAAAGTTAAAGCAAAGAGAGTGAAAAGATCAGGAGAGTATACCTTGGAGTTGCCACTAAATAACCTGAGGTAATCCAGCTGTGCAGTGAATATAAATATACAGTAATGGTAGGTTATGGGTCTACAATTCAATTACCTGTTTCTGTCTGACCGTGTTTTAGTTCATGGCAGCCTTTTCTGAGAATGACTTATTTAACAATATTTTAGTAAAAATACATGTTTGGTACATTGTGAGCATATAATTGTGAGCATATGAATGTGGATTGTGTGCCACGAGTAATGTGAATTTTTTTCATTAATGTTTTGATATTATTTGCTGTTGTTTAAAGCTCGTCACCAAAGACTTTAATTCTTTTAGAAATGTTTTATCTATGTTCTGCTCCAATCACACTACAAACTATATGGGGTAAGTAACATAAAATAATACATGTTTGAGTATTCCATTAACAGTCCTTCCTAAGCCAGTTTGCAGAGCAAGGTGATCAAATATGAGGTAGTTCCTCATGTATATTGATACTTTAAACAGGTTAGGCAGTGGCCTATATTTACAATAGAACAATATTGATGAATTATTGCCAAATTCTGAAAAGCTTTACCCCATTCTTTATTGGAAAAGTTAACATTTTTGTAGTTTTATATAATACTAGCTGTTCCCTGCTGCTCCGCCCGCATAGCAGTGAAAAAGGACAAATTTTAAAAATCAATGAACAAACAGGTATCGCTAGTTAGTGGGGGGGATTGGTACGCATTAACACGTGGTGAGAGGTACAACGCCTCGAACAGAGGCCTGGCTCCCCAATCCTGACGTCACGCTTCCGTCTCCCCTCAGCCCGCAGCCTCTGTCTCGGATTAGCGTGAATAAATCGCTGCTGCAAGCGACCTATGATACTTAGCACAATGAGAGAAGTTGCAAAATCAACCGGACTGTTGAAGCAAATTATAGAAAAAAAAAAGAAAAGTGGACAGACATACAGACAGACGTTGGATTTTATGTATATATAGATAAGATATTGTTTTCCCACTAAGCTATGGAGTGTGGGATAGGATTCATCCAGCAGAGTACGATAAGTCAACATTATTATTGATCTGCAAAATTAGGCAAAACGTGTTTTGCAACAAATATGCTATGTTCTTGTGTGAGCTTGTTCGTCCAATGTTTCCCTTAAAATTTGTTGTGTGGTCAGGTTGGATGAATTTGCTTTTCCCCATGGCCCCATGATACTTTGCAAGACCAGGGTGATATCACAGACCTGTAAAAGCCAATGATGGGTGAAATCACCCCCCCCCCCCCCCAATATATAATACTGATCATAGTAGTGGTCTAAAAATTAGCAGAAAATTGCAAATACATTTAATGACAAAATGTATGGGCAGAAGGAAAATGGAAATACAATGTTGTATTTGTGTCTTACAGGTAACATCTTTTTGCAAGAACCTGTATGTGACCTGTTTGTAATACGTGAGCCTACCCCTTTAATAATATTACCCAGAGTGCAGTGCAATTGATGCAAACAAGAAGGAGTGAAGAATCCACATGCTTTAGTGTTGTACTTATTTGGAGGAAGCGGCAATGAATGAGCAAAAACTTAAGGAAAAAAACAAACTATAATTTTTGAGAGAAGTGTGTACCTGCTATCGAATGTGTAGGGGGCAAGCCTTAGTGAATTCATGCTTTCTGCCTAGAAAAAAATTTACTGTTCTGATATTTAATTCTATTAATTATATCATAGGGAGGAAAGGTGGTACATGGGTTAGCACTGCTGCCTCACAGCTCATATCACATATTTGACCCCAATAACGATCAGGAATAGTTGGCAGACATTTCCATATATGTCAGGGACACTTAAAAGACCGTTGGGCATTATAATCCACTTAAAACTAGTTTACTTTCTCCTTCCCCATTGACTTCAATGCATTTTGCTGAGTTTGTTGAAATTTCCGAACATTTACATGATTTTGCAGAAGTCAAAGCAAAGTAAATTCAGCAAGGTTTGTTCATCACTGGTCAATAAGCAAGAAATGTACAGTAGTTTAGAATTTCACAATTGATTTCCTTTTCCATCATTTTGTGTAAACCATTGTCACTCCAACTAATGCCTCTAAAATGTTGGGATTAATTGTAAACAGAACTGCAAATAATTGACAGACAAGCAAATATAAACAGAAAACTTTGACAGATAAGCAAATATTTTTACCACAAATTTATATATGGAGGATCCCTGAAACACCTGCATTATTTGCAGTTTGGACACTGTCTCTGATAGGTTTTTGATTTTATTTTACTTGAGATATACAGTATACATGAAATGTATCAGTTTTAACTGAATTATGCCATGCTTTACAGAGATGAAGAAGAATGTACCTTGAGAATGGCTAAATTACATTTCTTACCCTTTTTTAATTGAGAGGTTCCTTTACAATCTAGGATTGTCTAGTTGGTGTGCTCCTTGAAATTAGTTGTCAGAGCCTATAAATAACTTTGATATCTTCATCATTACTAGCTTTAAGTATGTAGATATTGATGAAAGATGTTTCTGACTTTTACATAAAAAAAGTACAGTGTAACTGAATAATTATATTTCAAGAGTAGATTTTTAAAGAATTCAAAGAAATTGTCAGTATATAGGTATTTAAAGATTATTGCACTTTGGGGAAGCAGAGAATTTCAGTTCTGCTCTAAATTGTTTCCTCTATTAGTATCATATTTTGAATAAATGATGCACCGCTTGACTATTAGTAAACCCGTCACAGTTAATAATGACTGATGGCACCGAGCCAAGCGTACAATGAGGAGTTTAAACTTCCTTTTTCTTGGCTAACCAAGCAAATGCGGGTTCATTGTCTGTTGATTCCTTTCATATTCTCAAAGAACTATTCTTTGTGGCCCAACTACAAGTTGCCACCTTCTTTTAATACATGGCTGTTTGTGTTCCAAATAAAAAGTGATTACAACTCTTTTTAAAAAAGAACGTATATAGAGATTCCCTGCAAAATGTGTAAAAACCTAGAAGGGAACCATTTAATTGGCATTTCATCAATTAGATTAGATAATTTTAATTAATTTAATTGTAGATGACCCAGAATGCATGAGCGTGGGTGTATTCTAGTGCACTTACCACAACTAGTTTCTACCTTTCATATGATGGTCTTGAGATAGATTTTAGATTCTTGTAATCCTGAAATGTATTTAATAAGTCAGAAGATGTGAGTAGGTTTGTATGTCTTTTGATGTTTGGATTACTGCTAATATCTGATGGGTGATTTTCTAATTAAATAGGAAGCAGAAGACCCCACTATAAACTTGTTGATCAATTCATCCGTTTATTGCAGCCACTTATCTAATGCTGGTTCACAGGACACCACATCTTACTTCTGCAGAACTGTACACAGATCCGGACTGGACACACTCTTGTGCACACTCACAAGTCAATTTTAAACTGCAAGTCAAGGTAACCAGGACATCTTTGGGAGCAGCCATCCATATGGACATAAAACGACTGATCCAAACAACAGACTCAGGAACTGTCAGGCAGAAGCGCTAACCATTTCTGCACCCCACAGTGCTGCTGTAAATCCACTTATCCATTTGTTCACTAAGTTTCTGAGCCCCTGCTTCCATTAAGTACACATGTAGCATTTTCCAACCCCACTAAAGCTGTAACAGACTGTAGCCTCTCCTGGTTTTCCATCCTTCAGTTTTTTTTTTTACAAGCCCACTTATTTTAGGGCTGCAGGGGGCAAAAAGGCTTATCATAGCAGCACTGGTCATGAAGCAGAAGCCAGTCCTGAACAGGGTGTCACTCTATTACTGAGCAACACATCTATTTATTGCAAAATAAAATGGACCTAAACTGACAAAACAAAATGTACGATGCCCAATTTCTTCAGGAGTCATATGCAGATACTACAGTAGGTGTCTTATTAAAGATTCAGTTGTGTTTTACTTACTTCTTTTACTTAATGGTTTTCTGCTGTTGTAGAAATGTGAAGACAACCCTTTTTCACTTCACTTGTACTTTGATCTATTGATTCAAATTCAGGTTTTGGCTTGTCATCTTGTCCTCCTCCCTTTCTACCTCCTTTATAGCTGTATTTTCCTTATGGGAACCAAGAGCCCCGAGTGATTTCTGAGAACACCAAATGCCTTCTGTTAAATAAAAGATGACCTCTTACTTTCATGTACTGTATTCGATATCAGTAACTGAGTTTGTGTTTATTATATTTGGTTTTATTTTTCATGCTGTTCTGACACACTGCAATTAATATTACAGAATGTGTTAATATTCTAAAAAACAGAAACACATGTTTAATCAGAACTTGGGAAATATACAGTAAAGCTGAAAATACATTTTCTTAATTACTTTGTAAAATTTTTGTAATTTTGAGTTGTTAGATGATTGTTAATATTGTCTTGTAACTTGAGACCAAATGAGGATGCTCTGGAGGAGACTCCCACACCCAGAAATTCAGCAGCACAATCCAAATAAAGGAATACAGTTTATAAAGAAAATTAAGCATACCATGGAAAGTATAACAGAGAATGAACACAAAATAAAAGAGAAAGGAAAAAAATTCAGTCTATAGGCCCATTTATACTTTCTAGAGCTATCTCCCCAGGTATTTCATTATTTTTCTCTTCCACAATATAATAATATATCATTCTTACTTTGCCACAACTCCTCTCCTGGCTCCAAACTCATCTGACTGAGGTGGTGGAGGTCCTGGAATCTTAGATTCAGGATTATATTAGGGGACACTCCATCCTGATAAGGGAGCCCTTCTGTGTCATGTCCAATCCAGTGAATACTCCTGCAACAACTTCCTGTCACATGATTCTGAACTACAACAGGAAAGCATCGGTGCTGCCACCTAGTGTTCTTGGGCTTAACAGCACATTGACAGTCCAGTACGCACCCAGAGGATTCTGGCCTGGTAATAGTATCCTGTCTGGGATGTAATTTATATGTCTTATTGTACACATTACTGTAACTAACCTGTAATTTCTGATGGCAGCATGATTTCTTTATTTATTGGATGGTGGTCAGTATTGTTTCATGTGGATTTAGCATGACATTACATAGCAGTCAGTAGCAAAGTCTTTGACTATCATTATAATTGACATCAGAACAGAACTCAAAACTCGAGTTTTGCTGTTCAAGGGAATCAAGGTTAAGTCAGTGATTATAAAGATAAATAATTTAGATGCCACCAGAAAGGCAGTCTTTCAAAAGTAAAAGTACACGTTTTATAAAGAACTAGTCAGTCATTGTTAAGAGATTACAATGTCACTAAGTTTACCTCTTGCTGTAAATACTGCTACATATACTATTGCTTGATTTTAATTGTATACTTTTCTTTTGATATACTATAATTTTAGAAATTAGTGAACAAGTTAATTAATACAGTGATATTGTTCAAGAATTTTCATTTGAACCCCTAACATGGGGAAACTGTTTCAGAAAATGATTCATTTGACCTTTTTAGAAACTAGATATTGAGATTTTCTTTGCTCTACTTTTGTCAATTTTATACCTCAATAGAGTAGTCATTATCCCAAGAGAGTGAATGTGTTCTGCTTAGATACTTTGTCAAGCATATGTGTTTTTGGATTTTTTTTTATATTGGATTCTTTTGTTTCTTGTTTCTGAATTTTAACTTTGAATTATGAATTGTTGGAACACAAAGTGTGTCCAAGGATTATTGTGTGTGTGCCAGGAGATGGGCAATCAAAATAATGAAACATTGTCAGAAAGGGTAAGAAATAGTCAGGAACCAAAACAAAAGGGGAAAACGTAAATTGGAAGTTAGGAGCAAAACAAAGTAAAAACCAGAAGAAATAAACATAGTGCTACGTTGTAATTGAATTAGATGATAATGAACAGTTTGACAAAAGCTTCATCGGGGAAACATGATTTCCTCAGTGCAATAATCATGATCACATGATTAATCCAAAAGAAGTTGTATAAATAAAAACTAATCATCAAATTAAGTTAAAATTAATCAGCATCCTTATGTAAAAAAAAAAAGAAACTTACATAATACAAAACTATACGTATAACAATATGCTAATATAACACAAGTTGGACTTGATTGTCTTGGGTTTCCTTTTTACTTATTATTTGCCCTGTTCCAGCTTTGCTTGTTTATTCATCAATTTAAAAAAATAGTAAATTATTTAAATATGAGGAACACTAGTTTGATTTTTTTTCTGCTCAGGTTCATGGTTATCCTCTTCATTGAAGGGTATTTTTGTGTGTCTTTCTTTCATTTTTTTTAAACAATGTTTTTGAACTGTTAAAACCTAAGCCCCATTTTTGGTCTGTGCAGATCTTGTAACCTATGTCTTGAGTTTGAAGCCAGGCTGCCTGGGGTGAGACCTTTTTCTAGGCAGACCAGTAAAGCCCTAGTCGGGCCCTAGTGGTATTTCTGAGGCCTGCTTCCCCTTTCACCATTTTTAGTGCTGCAAATCATAACACTGCTGAGAATCTCTTATGTATTTGATACCCCTGAGAGAGTAGCTGTTACCATCAGTAAACTAATGACCACTAAGCAGGACAATCATGGTTTTCACGAATACAGGATGGAATAGTTGAACTATGATTTTGTCCTTTCATATTGGACTCAATGATAAAATAAAAGATAAAATTGTGAGCCATGATAATATCAGCTGTGTAGAGGAGGTCATTTCACTTGCATTAAAATTTTGTATAGATATTGCAGAATACTGAAGGGAAAGAAAGGGTGGAAATCTTCAGTTGCTCATTCCATGAAATAAGTGGAAATGTCAGAAAAACCTATGAAAGTGGGCAAGGCATCTGTTTATCTTAAGTAAAGGAGATGTCAGATTCAGAAAAGCTTGTGTTTTTACTGTGGGACATCTTGTGAGTTTATTTATCAAGTTAAAGAAAAAAGTGAAATTCTCACCATTAGAGTTGATTGGTGAAATGTGACAAAGCATTTTTTGCAGTGAATATGCTGTGTTCGCCAAATATTTTCCTTAGACAATTCTTGTTTCCTAATGCATCATGATACCCCGCGATACTTTGCAAGGTCAGCATGACATCACAAAGCTGTTAAAGCCAATATTAGATAGACCCCCCGAGTATATAATACCAACCCTAGTAGTGAGCTAAAAAATACCAGAATACTTATGAATGCAGTAATCCCTCGCTATATTGCGCTTCGACTTTCTAGGCTTCACTCTATCGCGTATTTTATATGTAAGCATATCGAAATATATAACGCGGATTTTTCGCTGCTTCGCGGGTTTCTACTTGGACAATGGGTCTTTTTACTTCTGGTACATACTTCCTCAGTTGGTTTGCCCAGTTGATTTCAATACAAGGGACGCTATTGACGGATGGCTGAGAAGCTACCCAGTCAGAGCAAGAGCACGCAGTTAAGTTCCTGTGTGCTGATTGGCTCAGCGACGGAGCGCCAAATTCTATTCCTCTGCGTTAAGTCTTGTCTCGCTCATTCAGCATCAATGTGCTTCGCTGTGTAAACAGTTAACTTTTGTGCTGTTTTGTGTTTATATTTGTGCATAGTCAAGCCCTTCGTTATGGCTCCAAAACAATCTGCTCCTGCTACTGCTTCAGGGGCCGTGCCCAAGCACCAACGGAAGATGCTAACGATTGTCGAAAAGGTAAAAGTTTTGGATATGTTGAAGGAAGGGAACAGCTACACCGCTCTAGGACGCCATTACGGCATCAATGAGTCCACGATTCTTTTTATTTAAAAAGGAGGAAAAGAATATAAGATCTATGGCCACAGTGTCCTTTAACCAGGGCGCAAAACGAGTTGTAAGTGGACGTAATAAGGCGGTAGTCCGGATGGAATCTGCTTTAGGGATTTGGATTGAAGAGTGCCGGAAGAAGAACAACGGCGGTGCTACACAGTCGCCTGAAGAACCACCTTTAGAAGAGCTGTAACGCTCTCCTATGTTGTGCAGTAAAATTAAACTCATCGTTATCGGACAAGTTGTCGTGTCATTGTTGGTGAGTAACCATAATTAATTTTCTACATACAGTACTTAGTACATATACGTATGTTTAGTGTCATTGTACACACATTTTACTGTATACAATTTTTCTTGCATTGTATGCATTTATTGGTGGTGGCCTGTCTATTGTAATGGCTGTAACATAACATGTAACATATGTGATATCGGAGACGCTCGATATCTTATCTATAATATTTAGGTTTTACTGTATATAAACATCGGATTCAGGGGGTTGGAAAATGGATGGATGGATGTATATAAACAGTTTGTTTACATACATAATTTCAACGAATCTTACCTAACATCTAAGAGAATACAAAGGGTTTATGCTGTATAACTGTGCAGGAAATGTTTATAAGAGTGTGGGAGAGTTTATAAGGGCTTAAAATATATAAAAATAACCATATAAACATATGGTGTTTACTTCGCGGATTTTCACCTTTCACTGGGGGGTTCTGGAACGTAACCCCCGCGATAGGTGAGGGATGGCTGTACATTTAGACACAAAATATGCATGCAGAAGGAAACTGGAAATGTGTTGGTGTTAAAGCTAATTTTATTTTGTATGGACTTGTATGTGACGTATGTGTAATATTGAGCCTACTCCTTTAATAATATTACCCAGTGTTCTGTGCAGTTGAAACTAACAAGCTGAAGAATCCTCATGCTTTAGTGTTGCACTTATTTGATAGCAGTGGCAGTAAACGAGTAAAAATGTATGGGAAAAAAAAGCCAAAAACAAACTGTACTTTTGATACGATTCAACAGAGGGTAAGTGCCTGCTATCAAACTGGTTGGCAAGCCTTAAAAAATTCATGCTTTCTATCTGCTACTCTGCAAGCAGTTTTACTGTTCTTATATTTAATTCTATTCATTTTATCTCAGGGAGACAAGGTGGCAGAGTGATTAGAATTGCTGCCTTAAAGCTCATGCCACATTTTTGGCCATAATAATCTGTCAAGCGTAGTTTCCCTAGCTGCCAGAGACACTTAAAAGATCACTGCACCTTTACAATCCACTCAAAACTAGTTCAGTCTGTCTCTCCCCATTGACTTCAATGCATTTCTCCTTGAGTTTGAGTTCCCCTGCATTTCTGCAAATTCACCAAACTTGAGACGATATGAATTCAGTGGGGTTCACTCGCCATTTAATTGTGTTCTAAGCTTGGGCATATACAGGATGACCCAGTGTGTTTTTTAATTCCCATTTTCTTGGCTAACAAATGTAACATAACATGCAAATTTAGACTGTGTAATTTTTTTTAAGATGTTGTTTGGTGCATCAACTGGCACTTCCGTGGGAAAAACAGTTATATGCTTGAGATGTTGTTCATTTATTAAAAACAAATGGGCACAAAAGAAAGTGAAGAGGGGACAAAAACATGGATTTTGAAGGAGCTTAAGGAAATACAATCTGGACATAATTTACATTGTGACAGTAAAAAAAAACCTATTATAAGTGTTAAGAGTAAATAGGGAACTAATGTAAAGGAAGACAGAGACTGGCTGTCATTTAAGAACTGTTTGAGAGATAACAGAGAAATTATGGTTGTATAACCACAGCAAAGCATTTCGGATTTGGATCAAGCAAGGCAGCCCTGTAATTAAGCAAAGACAGAATTTCATTCAGTCCTCTACATCATACTTACCATTAGGGGACTGGAATTCAGTTTCAGACTGTTGTTGGTAAAACACACAATGACACAATATTTCCCATATGGGCATGAAATTATTAAATGATTTTTCACATGCAAATACAGAATTTACTAAGTTAACTTATTATTTTTGGAAATTGCTGCCGGTGTGGATAGAAGAAGGGGGAGAATGTTTGTTGGGGGCTGCACACTAGTATCCTGCATGTGCCATTAATTGGAAAGCATTAGACCCCCTTCTTTGGCTCTTTTCTCCATTTCAATAAGGTGGAAAAATACGGTAGTAATGTAACTGTCTTTTTAAAAAAATTTGCATAGTGTTGCCCTCACCTATTAAGTATTTATTATACTGTTTTGCACATGTTTTATTATTTTTTTTCTTCACCCTCATCAGTTGCATTATCCAAGGACCTCCATTCTACTAGAAAATTGGAATCAATAGTGAAAAGGCATCTCTGAAATCCTTTTTGAATTTATTTTTTTATTCATTACAAATATTCAATGACTTTTAAATTTATTTTAGGAAATATTTCTCATGGCGCAATTAACAGTGAAACGAAGTAGTGTAAATGTGCTATGTGGGATGCTCATTATACTGAAAGCAGGTGCTTCTATAGAGAGGTGTGGTCATTGGGATAATTAGGCAATTAATATGGCATCATGCTTAAGGTCAAGTGTAAAAAATGAAAAAGGAGATGGCGGAGACTTGCAGAGAGGATTAATTGTTGTGGCAGGTTTGACTGGAGTTTCCAAGATGAAGACATGAAAGCTGGCTGGCACAGTTTAAACCAAAAAAGACCTTATGGACTACAGAGTGGGGGGAGAGAGTGGCTGATGAGCTGAAGTGAATTAGAAAGTAATTATATCTTAAAGTGCACTTTTTTAAAGTAAAATGGTAAAAAGAACTCAAACAGTGGCCTATGGAGCAGAAGAAAAAAGTAATCTTGTCGGGTTAGTTATCCTTCGTTGTGTGCGTTACCAGTGAATGTGTCATGTTTGGCACACATAAAAAGTTGTGTACACGCAGTATACTAATGCCTAGTGAACTGTAGTGGCGGTGTTGTGCATGAACTACAGGTAAACTTCTGTAACAACGAATTGCCAGGGACCTAAAAAATATTTTGTTGTAATGAAAATTTCGTTGTAATGAGATTCTGTATTTGTAGCTATAGTGCTTTCTTTAACTTGCGTCCTGGCGTTAGCAGTCATTTCAATAGATTCTTTTGCATTAATTTTCATCTCCTCCTGTCTACAAGTTATGCTGGCAAGAATTTTTCTCATCATTTCCTTGCGATAATACACTTAATGATGTCCAAATCCAACGGCCGATGCACTGCTGTGCAATTGGGTGGGAGGAATTCAATGCGAACATTATCTAAATGTGGAAGCATGTTGTGGGCAGCACAGTTATCAATCAGAAGCCGAATCATCCTTTTCTTCTTCTTCATATTGTGAGGTTTCTGAACTCTTTTGGGATCCCCCCACCCAAAGGGGCAACACGCCAAAGTGTGTCCTGAAGCGCGATTGCCGCGTCTGTGAAAGATTGTCCGTTTTCAGGGCAGGGCAACAACAGGCTCACAGCACTTCAGTGAAGCACCACAGAAGCAAATCCTAAAAGATCGGGGTCATGCTATAAGTCCCTGTCTTGCACCCCAAAACACGAGGCTGAGTCTCAGTACTTTAGCAAAACCAGCTTTATTCAGCTTGAAACAGGAACAGCAGGGTTATTTATTGTAGTGTGATCTGCCACTCTCCTATACACAGACACGGCAGTCAGACAGGGTTGTGGCTAGGTTAATGGCCAAGTAATCCTGTTCCCTGCATTTACATTGTTCCTTGCATCACCCATCGAGAACTTTTCTGTTTGCTTCGGTGAAGAGCTGTAACAGAGCCGTGAGCCTGCTGTTGCCCTGGCAATGGATAAACTGTCTTCCACAGACGCAGTGATCACACTTCGGGACGCTCTTCAGCATGTTGTCCTGTTGGGGGAGGTCCCAAGAGAGTTTAGAAACCTCACATTTTCTTGAATGAGTGCTGCATTAATAGGAATGTTTCTTGAACGAGCATCACTGAACCACATAAAAACGGCTTTTTCAACATCTTCAAATGGAGCAGTTCACATATGTTTGCAACCCGAGATTTTTCTTCTGTTTTTGCTTGGTCTTTCAGGAAAGTTGACAGTGTCGATGGTGAAATTCCGACTTCACTGGCAACATCTTTTTTCTTTTTGCCGCAATCGAGAGCTGCAAAAATTTAAAGTTTTTTTCTGTTCTAATATGAACTGTCATCGTTTTTTCATGTCTGCCGTTTTTATAGGAGGATGACACGGAGTTAAATTCCAGTGGATGTTTTTCAGATCTGTTTGGGGATCGTTGTGCACAACCGAGCTGCAGCCACAGAACTAACTGCTCTGTGGATGATTCATTCAGGCATTTCAAGGTCTTTTGGGCACTTCGTTGTAATGAAAGTATCTGCTGAATGTACTTCGTAGTAACGAGATTTCTATAGACTCATGTCATATGGGGAAACTGTTGGGACCATAAAAATACTTTGTTGTAATGAAAATTTCGTTGTAAAGATATTCGTTGAAATGGAATTTTACCTGTAGTTCAAAAAAGTGCGTTCAGTGAACAAGCTCATTTTTCTGAGAATGGTGAACTTAAATGTATTTGCAAGTGAAGAACTTGAATGTGCACTAGTTCAGTTTTATGTGACATTCTGGATATGGCTTAGGTCCAGATTAAACGTTTTGCCTTACCTTGTAATGTAGGGGTGGAGCCGACAAATAGTGGATTTTTACAAAAATTTATTTTGTACAAATTTTTTGCCATTTATTTGTATTCAGAAAAAATAATGTAAAATTAAATAGGCACTGTCTCTGTCTGCCTGTTTAAGTTGCACTCCCGCTGACACGAGCACGCAGTGAAGCTCTGCTTTCACTTTTAGGAAAACGTTGTACTTTGTGAGGCCACTTTATATTTTTTATAATTTTGACCGGCAGCATGATAAGTTAGTTCACCTACACGCTGGTTCCACAGTCACCATTTGTGTCACACAGTTAGAAATAGAGCGGTAATTTATATGTATATCTATTTAATTTCTTTTTTGGCCAGGAGGATATTAGCATATATAGTTATACGTGTTTTTTATTGGGTATAACTCAATAAAGTGTACTTAAATAAAAAAGTCTTCATAATTATTGTATTTTATTCAAGAACACTGTAATAGCCTAATATAAGGAATGCAAAATTGAAAAAAGTAAACTCATGTGTCATTTATTTTCACTTCTTAAAAAATGCAAAATAAACTGAACATGAACTAGTTCAAAATTGAAATGGTGAACTATGAACATGAATTTATTCATTTTAATCGGTGTGAACTGAACTTTGAGCGAGTTCTTGTAAGGTGTGAACTTACACAGCACTGTGTAGTTGTCTGTTGTCAACTGTGTGGTTTGTTTTGGTAAGTTACCTTATGTCTGCGCCAATAAATGCAAAGCAATTCTGAGTGGATTGCATTCATTGTAATGTAAAATATTTTCTATTCAGAAGGTAGAGGAATCTTCCAGTATAATAATGCCTCCACAAACATCAAATGAAAGATTTCCAATAAATTTGCACATGCTTGGACAGTCTAGGTCAAGGTATCCTGTGGCTGGTGGTGCACTGACTCATTATTAAGACAATTTGTATAGATGTTTTTTCTGTTTTGTCAGTTACATCTTGTTCTTGAAAAGTCCTAATCACATATTTTCTGCTCAGTTTTAAAATGTTTTCCTAACCCAAGATGAGTTGATTATTAAACCTAAAGTTTATTGTACCTGGAACCAGATTAACCCTAAGCAGTATAGTAGGAGAAGGTCCTGAAAATAACAGCAAATTCTTGTAAGCAAATTTTGAATTTTAATTGCCATTGCCAAAAAAAAAGTCTGAATCAACTAACTTTCTTATTCATAAAAACTGATTAGTTCCACATTAATTACTTACCACCAGTTTATTCATGAGGCCTTTGTTTTACTTTAATGGGCAACTTCTTTTTAAAATTTATAGAGCGTTTAACTAAGCTCTCCATTTGAAAAATGCTGAGATATTGATTTGAAAATTGCTCCACCTTCGACAGAAGCAGAATCCATTTGAAACAGGGTCAATGTCAAAGTCACAGCATGAGTACATTTTAGAAAAACTTACTATACTGTACACCCGTAGTCCTTGCTCACATGATAAGAAGGAGAGCATTGGGCTAACTAACATTTTCCAATCAATCTTTCTGAAATTTCCTTCAAGTGATAATGATGTTATTTTTATCAAGAAATATTAATTGTTTAAATTAAAGTTGTTCTATAGACGATTGAAACAGAATATATATACTGTATATAATAATTCATTTAGGCTTTACATTCCATAAAGTGTGTTATGACGCTGTAGGATAAAAGTAATTAAAAATAGATTAAATAAGCACTACAGAAGTGAAATTATTTTGTTATCAGTTTTAAAGTATAATGGTAAAAACAAGTGAAAAATAAATTCAAGCTGTGCAGCTTACTACTTACAAAATCACAATGGTCAACAAGCAAGAGTGGCAGTCAGATGTTTGTTGATGCTGATTCGTATACTTCTGGAATAATGGAAAAGGGAAAACCAATAAGTCGCAGCACATTATTTGATGAGTTTAGAATACAAAGGTCACTTCGCCAGTCACTCCTCCTACTCCTGCTAAAGAGAGCTGTCTGTTTACCATTAATTGGCAGTTAATGCTCTGAAAGCTTTTAAAAAATAATGTGCCACATAGACAATGCAAAATACACCATGTAGAAGAAAAAAAAAATCTTTCTCTTTAAAGTCTGGGACATTTTTTCAATAATTGACTACATTTTCTAAAAGACAGAAATAGATGCATTAACAATTTCTCACATAAAGTTTAAAAATACTTGTGCATCAGACAGCATTGACTTTTTTGTGTTCTCATTTCCACTTCCAAAGTAACTTTAAGTATCATGTTATTCCTTGGGAACCTACTTGAATGATTTGTTTAATTTAAATAAAAGCAGAATTGCTACCAGATCATGGGAAATGTTATCCGAGAAGCCATAGGATTCCCCATGATCGTTGACATACAGTATGTATTGAATGTTATGTTTATGATCCTCTTAACCAAAAGACTGCAAGATCCAGCCTTTATGAAGGCCTCACATAAAGATCCTTAGAACCATTGAGAAGTATACATTTACAAAATAAAAGCTCCTGGGTTAGGGTAAGGTTAGTTTAGGGTTACAGAGATGACTTGCCCCGTAAAGGGTTAGGGTTAGAACATTAGAAGCAAGCTCATCTTGGCTATTCTACTGCTGTTGCAGAAAGAGGATTTTGGACGAGTTAATTGCTTGCAGAGGTTTACCAGATTAAGAAAGTTCAATTTGTTTCATTAGTGCTTCTCTCAGTAGATTAAGAGCAGGCACTTTAAGTAAATAGTAGATGTAAAACAGGCATGTTTTATTTATAAGAATTAGTTATGAAAATTTTAAAGTATCAGCATTCTTTATTTTTATTAGCAGGCTTGCTATCAGTGGGGTGCTCATGAAATCTGATTATCCAGTACATAAGTTTCACACAATCACAGTTTATAATAAACTGTAATCATATTATACATGGACCTCATACTATAAAAATCACATTGTATAGGAAGATTAAAGTTCTCCATGCATTTTATAATAAATAAAAGCTTCTGTTAACATAGCAGTTACAAGGCTTTAAGACATGCCAGTATTTTGCTTAAAGTAGACCCATACTGTTGTTAGTGCAGTGTGCGTCAGCTTTATTTAACACTGAACTTTATTTCATTCTCCGTACATACAGATTGAAATGAATAATTGTCATTTATTTGTCCACATGTTAACTGCAGTAGTGCATTTGTAACTGCCTACAAAAGAGCTTTATCTTAAAAGCCTATTACATTTGCCCTGTATGACCAAACGCTAAACTGTATCACACATATTCTGATTTTTAGTAAGTTGCCTTTGGTAAAGATGTCTGTTAAATAAGTAAAAACTATTTCAGTGCTCATTCAATCCTGGTTTGCTTCCATTATTATTTGAAAAGGCCACAACTCTAACTTCCCTTTAGCAGAAATAACAGTTTCAGAAAATATGGTGATTTTGCCACTAATGCACCTGAAAGAGAAAATGATTATACACTTACATGTGTTTTACTGCTGACTCTTTTTATTTCTGACTTTATTGCTGAGAGCACTTTCTACCTCTCTGTTGATTTTGTTCTTTCTTCCTCCTCCTCATGAGCCTTTCTCCAACTCGCCTCCTAACACTGAGCTCCCTCAAACACTGGAGAATCTTTAATTATTATCCTGATATAATAAATGAGAGTAAAATATTTAGCTCAGTTGTAGGAAATGCTCTGCATGTTGTGCTTTTGCTAGAAAAAAAAAGGATTGCCTTAAAGAGAACATTAGCCAAATGACAGGGCCAGCACATGGGATGAGGCGACTAGGTATATTTTGGTATTTTGAGCAGCGTTTTCATTTTTTTTTAACATTTTAAAATAATAAAGCAAGTATATTAAGTGTGAATATTTTACAAAACACAGTTCACATTGCGAGTGTCCAAGAATCATAACAGTGCATACACATTTTGAAATGACATGTCAGTCCAGAGTACTTGCTCTTCATTTTGGTGATTTTTACATATCATACAGCAAGGCAACTCTGACCAGTGACAGAGAAATGTTGTGATGGTAAAAATCCATGCTGACTGTGTTTGAATTTATATGTTGTTACTGGCTACTGAAGGTACATTAAGATTGTAGTTAAAAGTGTTTCAATTCTGGTTTTTGGCTCTTTTTTATTTTACTGTTCAAAATAAGCTTGCAAGTGATTCAGATCTAATACGACTCTGTACCAATATCTATACTGAATCAGCAAAATTACTAAAAAAAAAAAGTAAATTTTTGAGACATGACGTTGCAGAAAACAAGTAGCAATTTGGTTTTATTTACAATTTGTTTATTTATTTGCATTTCACATTTCTCAAAAAAGACCAAATGTATGTCACATGAATGAAAGATATGTTATCTATGAATGCCCATATAAAGAAGCAACATTTATGATAACTCTGTTTAACCCACCAACCTACCATGTACCATACAGTGAGGGTGACAGCACAATTATAATTTAACTACGCAGCTTATTTAACTATAACCATACAGATTATATTTAAGACATTCAACTAAACTGACAAGCGTAATTTGAAAACAAAATTCAATTAAGTTGAAGCATAATGATTAGTTCTATACATTTACCTGTGATTCCTTTTTATCATATCCTCACTCCTTCAGTGATTGTTTTTTTGCCCCCTCCTCCAATGTTTATGACAAATCAGGGTTAATGCATATTGCATTGTATATATCCCGATTATGTAATTTTGTAAAATACAGTTAGTTAATGGAATCCATTGAAGGGGATTGCTTTAAAAATGAACATATTCTCTCCTTTGGTCTTCTTACTTCTGAATGACACTAGGGTGTTTTCAACGGAGATTGATCAGTGCTGTTTACGTTGGTCTCTCTGGCCTTAGAGAGCAGAAAAGAAAAAATAATATTTTACTCTTGAGCTGGTAATTAATTTTCCATTTCACAAAATTTAATAACTGCTCAGTTTTATAAGATATCTATATTTTACAGTTGATCTTTCATAAAGATAATTAGCCCCTATTTAAATATATTCCTTTTAACAAAAAAAATCTAATTTTCGACTGATGAGCCCTGCCAGCAATAGTATAACCATTACAGTTCTAATCTGGGGCCATTCTTGGGTAAATTTAAGGACTACGAACAGGCCGAACTGTTGGGTGTCAGAACACAGTATTTGACTTGGATATCTTGAACCATGTTACGCCTTATGGGGAATTGTCTCCTAAAAGGTTGTCTTAGAAACCTGGCACATTAGCAAACAGTGAAGGGTTATGGATGCAAGGAGAACATGAGAAACTGGAGGAAATTCTAGCTGGATATTGCTCAAGCCAAAGAGTTAAAGGAGGTTCAGGTTAAGTCTGACTTTAATATGGGGAGGAACAATTAGACTGAGAGTTCCATTTCGAAGGGGCAGTGATTTAAACAGCAAAGAGCAATGGTGCTCTTGTTAACCTGGTTTGACAGACAGCAAGCCTATGGTTACAGTGGAGCAAAATTCTCCTATAAAGATCCCTGGTAAACATATAAATGTGTGTTGTCAGTGCAAAGAACACATGATATTTTAAAAATAAACATACGTTGTTGCAAGTGAAAACCGTTCTGTAAAACCAGATTATGCCTCTTTGACATCACCTGACTAGTGATAAATGTGAATGATCCATTCCTGCAAGCTGCATGTGGTCTTTGTCACTAACAGTTATGATGATGCAATTGGAGTCAATTCAGAGTAGAAAGAATTGGCAGCTGCGTTCACATACTGATGAACTGTAAAATTTGCATTCTATCTAAGTTGAGTTCCATCGCACTCAGTAAATAAGGAGGTGAAAAGAACTCTCATTAAATGAGTTGGTAATGAATAGCCACAGGAGATGCAGATTTCGAAATAGTAATGGTGCCAAATAACTTTGACACCACTCCAGCAGAACCACATACAAGGCTGCAATGCATCCTCCTTCTGACTGCACACACAAATGTATAACTAAAGTAAATGAACACTACTGTCAAATTGGAAATGCCAAACATGCCATACCAGAATACAGTTACAGCATTTTCACACATGATTTATAGTAACTTAACAAACAAAACAGGTAAATGAGTTTTGTGATCCCACAGGATGGCTGCCTTGTTATTGAACAAGGCCAAAGTTCAAAGTTGGATGCTTTAGCACCAAAAGAAAAGTAAATCAGTGATTTCTGTTTGATAAAAAAACAAATCTCATCTTCCTCAGAAGGTGGTGCAAGATTGAAAGCCAGCTTCCAATGCTCCTTCGATTTGACTATGGCTCCGGATGGAAGGAGCGGGATCTTGTGCTAAATAGAAGTGATCTCAGTGGCCCACGAGTTGTTTCTTTTCTTCCACTCAAAGGAAACAGACAGATCCAATGTTAGCATAGGTGTCACACTAAATTCCTTCCCTGAAATTGCCTAACACAAACCCAATAAACACTACCAGGGCCCACGTGTCTTCTCTATGTATGTGAAATACAACGTCTGTCTGTATGTCTGTCTGCAGACAGGTGGAGAACATGCAGACTCCACACAGGGAAGACTTGGGAAGCAAACCCAGGTGTCCTTACTGCGGGGCAGCAGTGCTACTACTGCGCCACGCTTACACATATATATATATATATATATATATACTGTATATAAAAAATGACCTCAAAACACCATGTGGTGATATAATTAGATCAATATATATATAAATTAAGCATTAAGCTTCAGTTACCTTATGATAGAGAGCACTTGAATTGATAAAAGCAGTTTTATTTTTTTCTCATCGTTTGTTGTTTGGTTCAGTTTCTTTTGCTCTGTCCTGTGCCTGATGCTATTATGTTAGGCTGGATTAAATCCCAAAACTGGATTAAATACTTTCAGGGAGAAAATGAATGTGTGAAATGCTACCATATTCATTTAATTTCATACGTTATTGCAGATCAACATACATTTAAATAATGGAGTCATGAAAAGAATTGTTTGCATTGAAAATATAATTTGCAAGAATGATCTGATTTTATTATATCTGTCAGGTATGTTTTATGTAGTTGTTAACATAAACACCATCCCAAAGCATATCACAAGAATAGTCCCATAAAATTACAAGTATACAGTAGGGATGTAAGGCAGATGGATTGACTGCTCAAGGACTCACAATTTCAACCTGCAACCTCGTGGCTTTCTAACCCACTTCCTTCTTCCTTTAAACTGACTTGAAAAGCCCCTTGTCCTGACCTGTAATATCTGTATACCTAGTATATACTGAATAATTTATGCTACAGTCTCTCTGTCTTTCACAGTAGATTTTGTTTGGTCTCTTTATTCCATTAGGACAAATTCATTTAGAAAAAAAAGGAGAAGAAAAGAATTCCAAAACATGTAACTGCCTTGCCAATATCCTTCATGTCCTATTAAGGTGCTGCTCTATTTTCTGCTCCATTAATTTGTAGCACAAACCTGATCTGAGTCTCGATTAATGCGCAGTCCTTACATGTGTTATGAGCCGCAGCCCTGCTTTAGAGGGTGCTTAGACCTCTGTGCACCTGACCGTAAATAGATAACTGGGATGTTAGAGGCCTAATTAGTGCTAGCCATGTTAAATTATGTTTAGAAAAACCTTTCAAGTCAGCATCCTTTTGTGCAGTTTGAGGCGCTTCGTGGCTTTTTGGAAAATAACAATCAAGAATGCAGGAGCTGGAGAGTAAAGGCCCTGCCAGCCATAAAAAAAAGACCTGGGCTCTGCTGTGCTAGGGGTGACAATAGTCTTCAAGCAGTTTATTTCCTTGATTAATTTTTTTACAATGCGCATTAAACAATATATCTTAAACCTCCCTCCACAAAAATGTCTGTTATCTAATAGCCAAACAACACTCAAGTGAGAACAATTATATCTCAAAGTAGAGCAACAAGCAAAAGTGATTCTTCTTATAGTAAAGTGATTCTTTTGTAACAGATCATTTATCTTAAAAGAGAGCTGTTCAACTCCTTGGGAGGCAGCCATTCCTGGCAACGTGTCTCAGTTCTCAGTAGGGAAGAAGGTGCTTTCAGTTCTTAAGCAGCTCATTCTGGCAGAAAAGAACCTCAGTAATGATTAGAATCAGAGAGTCTTACCAAGAAGGTATTTTTAAATTGCTTAAGAAAATACAGTACAGACCAAATACTGCGGGAAAAAAATGAGCTCTCTTTTAACTGTAATATGTTACTGAAGAAATACAGGTTAAGGAGCCTCCTGTAGTTTGAAATATAATAATCATGTCGCATTTGTCTGTCGAATGGAGGAGCAGAACAGACCGGCAGTTTATTTGTTTATTTGTTTCCTATTCCTGTTTCGTTGATTCGCAAGGGTGAGACGTCCTTAGCCTACAAGGCGTCTGTCTGACTGCTGCTGAGCTTGTGGAATCAACAGTCTCTTTTTGGAAAATGGAAATGGAGTGACAGTAAGTTCCTAAAGGAGGTGTGAGTCATGTCTGATATTTGAGTAAAATCCACACCGAGCCAAAAGCCTGCATGAAGCTTGTAAGCAGCGTGGAGTATCTGATAACACATTAGTGCTGGAATATCGTCACAGATTTCTGGGGGGATGGCACGGTGCCACCGCCTGAGCCACCACCTCACAACCACAGCACCGGCTGTAAGAAATGACTTTGTTTTGTTTTGTTTTTTTTAGATGTTTTTCCAGCCTGGCGGAATGACTTACGGTAAGCGGCTTCTACTGCTGTTTACTATTAGATCCGATGTTGTATTGTAAATAAAAAGGCTGTATTTTTTTTTCTTTTAAACCACTGTTTACACTTTTCTTTTCAACAGATGCAGGGTTTCTGTTTCAGTTTCTTCTTCTGCCAAGCTGGACGCGCCCATCTATACATCCTGAAGAAAGCCACAGCTTGTTTAACTCAACTTCTGTTTTCCCAGAAAAAAACAGCTGCTCGCGTAGCAGAGGAGCCATAACGTTTCAGTCAAGAAAACTACATCATTTTGTGAAAATCATCCTGGCTTTCGTTGAAGTCTTTTATTTTAACAGGCAATAAATGGACAGTTCACTGTACAGTAAAGAAAAGCAGAATGTGTTTGAAGTTGTTTTCCTAAATTGACAATTAAAAACATCCATGAAAGAAAACAAAATAAACGTTATTAATTATTCCTCTCCTCTCATTGTCCATGTACAGAAACCAGTTCTTCCTATTTGAAGTCACAAGGTGTCAGAGTCCATCCTGGCAGCACTGAGGAAGTCATTCTTTGAGAGGGCACACACTGACGTTCACTCACACCAGGCCAGACCAGGCCACTGTTACTCCTCCACATTAAGCAAAGATGCTCATCTTTGGATCTTCCTGGAGAAAAACCCAGACACACATGGAGAAAACCTGCAAACTCCACATTTACATCTGTTTGCTTAAAAGAGGTCAATATTTTGAGTAAACATCAGTCCAGGGGATCATTTGGGAACAAGTGTTAAAGGGGACGAGGGTACAAATTTGATCATCACAAGTGAAGAGCTCATAACACAATTCTAACTCGTTATAATTCAAGGCTACAAAGACCTAACAGCGTACCGTATATCGAATTATATGACCGACAACAGCTGGGTCGGGCATTGAGTTCTCCCATGATTGCCCCTCTCTGATTTTCAAAACTAAAAATGTGTTCTTTACACTCAGTAACATTTTGTTTGTGTATGGGACTACTCAGTTATAGCTGACAAATGATTTTTTATCTGCCATCTGTGATTTTAAGGACTCATAGGTTTAGGAAGAAATGTGACAAAGACGAGCTGCCAGATGCATCCTGTTTCCTTCGACTGAATAAAGCTAAAAAAGCATATGCAGCACAAATTAGTATTTGTGACCTCAAGACAGTGTTAATGATTATGTCATTGCGGAAATCATTGTTTTTATTATGTGTGCATGCCTGTAATTCATTGAGTGTGAAAGTTTATTGGCCTCCTAAATATATCAATGAAAATGAATAATTGGTTAAAAAAAATGAATGTTGCCAAAATAGTTTTCCATCCCCTTAAAAAAAGGGAAAATAATATATCAAGGTCATATCCACACACATGCAAACACACACACACACACATACTTTTTTGAGTCACATTATATTTGAAGACTGCCTGTCTTCATGTGGGGATTTAAAGCACTCATCAACTTGTTTAGAGTGCATTAGTAACCCATGACATTGCTTTGTCTGTATATTTTTCTTGTTGTCAGTGAAATGTCCTGAGGCAATAACAGCCTGATTCTGCAGCAATCCCCTATTCATTTACTAATACACTGGGGCCTAATTTTCCAT
The DNA here is from genome assembly GCF_900747795.2 of Erpetoichthys calabaricus. NCBI lineage: Eukaryota > Metazoa > Chordata > Cladistia > Polypteriformes > Polypteridae > Erpetoichthys > Erpetoichthys calabaricus. Next base: position 211,438,536 of record NC_041394.2, on the reverse strand, counting down.
CACTAAAGCATGAAATCATAAAAGAATGCTACACAACAAGCATGTGAGTACAAGAAACACTTTTTTTCCTCTCATAAAACTGTCTTTATTGTTAAATAAAAATTAACAATTGTAATCCTATTAGGAGACCAGGGCTTACACTGGTATTTTAAGGATACATTTGCTTCATTTTTATTTTTTCTTTATGTGCAACGTCTACAACACTCTGGGTTACTTTTATTTATATATTTACCCCCCACCCCCCACCCCACTGACAGGAAATGCAAATCAGCCTAAATAGATGCCTACAGAATAAATTTAGGATGTATTCTATACTGTATGAACCTTTATACTGACTTTGCATTCATTTTCATTGAATCTAAACTTCAAATAGATTGCCGTAGTCAAGGTCAGAGGGAAATTATAAAATTGTTATTCATATTTGTTTCCTTGTACTTTTCATCCAGCTGTCCATCAATCTCTGTTTTTATCAATATTCAAAACCAGAATAAACGGTAAAAAAAATGCAGTCGCCTAAAGAGAAAACCTTGGAAAGATGGCAATTTGCTGAATAAAACCATAGTTGTTCCCTGGACAAAATTTAATTTTTGAAAAATGTGCATTTATATGTGTGGCAGTTCTGTATTTAGTAATTAGTATAAACTGTACTGAGAATTGTTCACAGCCCTCTGTGCCTTCACTCAATGAAGTGAGCTATACAAAAAATAACTGGTATTGTAGTGAATATTCTCTATAGCACTATTTCAATGATAAGGGTTGAAGTAAAAGACACAAATTATGCAACTGCTGTTACTGCCCCTAGCAAAATGAAGCCCCTCACCATACATCTTCATGTAAAGGGACAGTCACCCTGGCACCACTATTTAAAGCCACCTCAGTGTATTTATATATTGTAGCCCTTCCACAAAAATGGATTCTTTCGGACAAGCTCACTAGACCGAGTCCTGTGTAACTCCTTCGGTTTATCCTTTACCTAACAAGCTAATTCTAATAAGCTTAGTCTGAGTAAAATATTAAGACCTTGATAAACAACCACAACAATGTATTTCTTGTATAGCCCAAAATCACACAAGGAATGCTGCAATGGGCTTTAACAGGCCCTGTTTTTTTGAATGAAACCACCCAGCCTTGATAAGAAGAAAAAAAAAAACAAAAAATGGAAGAAGTCTTGTGAAGGACAATTCAGAGACAGTCTCTGTTCTGGGTAGGCTGGGCGTACAACGAGTGTCAAAAAAATTAAGTCAATACAATACACAAAATGGAACACGAGTAATCCTCTCCCCAGAACTAGATGGCCAATAAACTATGGCGTGTTTCCTAATTTGCAATAATAATGTTACTAAGACTTTTGCCAATTTATGTTCGTTCTCATGAAAACATGTCTAGTTGTGATGTTAGCTTTGTAGACTTCAATACAATTGATGGGTGCCATTGCAGAAATACAGAGAATAGAGGAATCATTAGAAAAACTTAAGATATTTAGTACTAGGGAGTTCCCCACTTCTCGCTTTGCTCGCCAGCCACTTCGCGTCTCTGCCACTCTTGTTGTGCCTCAGAAACACCCTCCAAAGCGGTGATACAATGGGAAACAAATACAGTTTTTTTTTTATCTCCTCTTTGCTCAGTCAGCTGCAGGCATGCCGCGTGATCTGCATCTCACATGGCACTTCGAACATTTAAAAGCCTGTACAGCAGCTGTCCTACTCTTTGTGTTTTACTACCGGTCCCAGGTGTGGTTAAATCTTTTGGCACAAAGTCCCGTCTCGTGGAATGTGAGTTCTTGATATTTTTTAGTTTATAATTTAAAAATGGAATAAGAATCTAAAAATCTAACAACATCACATTAAAGTTTGAGAAACTCTGTGACGAATGATACCAAACATATATATGTAGGTTTTAAAAGAAGCCCGATTTAAAGCCTGACAAAAAACGTGACATAAAAACATCACCGTTGCACTTTTAGGCTTATGATTTTATATATATAGATTAGGTGATAACTGGAGGCCAAAACCCATAAATGTTTCTATGTAAGTCTGTAGTACATAATGAAAATTTGCTTAACATGATGGTGACCACAGAACAATGTTAGATTAAGGTACATGACTATATGGCGACATCTAAGGAAACGGCAAAGCATCTTTAATAAAGTGACAGAATGGCATGGATTTATAATTCAAAACTCATTTGTACAGATTGTAAAACCATTAAATTAAATACAGCATATAGAGCAATAAGAGCACAAGATTAAGAAACCCCCATGTGTGTGGAACGCCTCTTCCTCCTATGCATCGGCTAGCATGCACTGTTTTAATGTCTACATTAGGACCACATGATCTTATGGCTCTTTACTGAAGTGTCACAAAGCCATAAATGCGAGGGACATGGCAGGCAGGGCACAGAGAACTGTCCAATAGTCTGTAGCATAAAGTACTGTAATGAAGCAGGGGTACAAGAGGCAGAGGAATGGACTTGGCATTCTACACAATGGTGGTGGTAACTGGCCCTTAAAATTGATCGCTGGTTTCCTTTGTAGCCTGACCTGGTACCTCCTTAATTAGCTGCTTCTCAATACTTTCAGCTTTTGGTGGCTCCATGCACTCCCAGCTGCTCAACAGAATCATACTGGTAGAAACAGTGAGAAGACACCCTTTGTCTGAGGTGCTGAAGTGTTTTAGAATATATATATATTTTTTATCAATAATCACCATTGTATATAATGTTCTGTATCTCATTCCAAACTACTCAAGAGAGGGAGACCTCTTGGCTGCATTATTTTGCAGAATAAAACTATTAAAAGAATTCTCTGCATCACACTAAGGCCTTAACAAGCGTAGATTGTGGTGAAGTGCATTAGGGGTCTGTAGCTATGTGTGAGTTTAAAAACATTGCATCTTGGGCTCTGTGCATGTTAATAGGCAGGCGAAAGCAGCTCAATTGTTCCATGGATTATAATTTGGATGCCCCAAAAAAACAGTAGTATAAATGAGCCTGACAGATCGAAGGAAAGGAAAAGAGAAAGAGACCAGAGGTAAATAGGAAAAGAAAGGAGGCAGGGTTGTGGCAGAGGTAGTGCTGTTGAGGCGAGGCAAGTGGTCAGGGAATATGTCTCTTGTGGTCACTCCTACACCCCGGATGCTGAAAAGCTCTGGGTGAAACCACAGACACAGAGGGATAGGGGTGGCAGAAGGGAGGAGAGCTTGCGAGGTCTCTGCAGACGCCGAGGGATGTTGGCAGGGACAGGAGCCAGATAATGGATCACTGCATTTGCCGGAGAAAACCACAAAGGTGAGCAGAGAATGATGTGGATTTGGATTGATGCTCTGAGGATCGTGATTATTCTGAAGGAACAGATTCTGGCTGTGTTTTAACAATTTGGATTATTTGTTTCCTTATTTATATTTTATATTTATACTTATTTTTTAGATTTTTACTTTATAGTTATACTTTATTTATACAGTACTGTTTTTGTCCATGATTATTTATTTATTTATGTATTTACTTACTAAAAGAACACTGCGCTACACTTTTATTTGTTTTGAACATAGATTTGTTAAATAAATTGGTACAATACACATATGCAATAATCTCGTTGTTGTGTGTCTTTCGTCTTAGTCCATCATCGGTTGTAACTATTGATGTCCTGGTGCAAGAGGTGAAGATGCCAGTTGTGGCATCACACAGAAAAGACTTTGCTAGCAACCTTCAGTTAAACTGTTTTCTCTGAAACGAAGGATATGTTTTTAATGTATTTAAGGGAACAAAACAAATATGGTAACACACACATTTCAGTCAAAGATACAGAGGTACAACCATTATAGTCTAAAAAAATGAAAGAAAAAATTACATCAAACTAAAAAGAAACAGATGACCTCCTTTTCCTAACCACATCCGAGCTAATGGTAAAAATGCCCCAATGCAACTCCTTAATGTACATGTACTATAATTATGTTAAAACAAATGCTAAGAACAAACAAAGAACAAACGAGTAGTTTTACCTCAATATTGATGAATCTGTGGCAAACATTAAATGAATTCTTAAATAGTTCCCTAGAGAAAAAGTTTAAATTTTCCACTTTGAAATAATATACGATATCACACTCACTGAATTTCGAGAGGCTGGTTTTTCTTCCAATTAAAAAAAATAACTTTTTATGTGAGCGATATAATAAAAGATGACTTTACATGATGTTATCCAAAACATGAATTGTTGCAATATGTTAGTGATCATGTCCTTAGAAAGACTGTGATTGATTATAGTGTTAGTATACCTAATCTGTATAGACATTGTTGCGAAAGGATAAAAGTCAATGTTGAAATTAACACCATAGCCATTAGTGCTTCTCAAAGGACTGCTGCTCTCCATGGGAATACATGTATCAATAAAGTACTTTCTGACTCAAACTGCTAAACATCTTGTTTTTTTCAACAGTTGAAAAGATTGTTTTTAGTTATCTGTGTCTTAGTGTCATAGTAGCAAATATAAGGGTGAGATTTGATGGGTCTTGTTGCAGTGTTCCTCTCTGCAGAATAAAGGCTGAAAGGATCAAAACTATGCAAAAATGGGGGGTTTGCTGTAAATAAAACAAAACAGGGAGAACACAGCCTTTGCCACTATGTACCTACTTCCACCAATGATGTAGATTTCCAACTTCAAATGTATTAACACAACTCCCACTCTCATCTTCAATTTCTCACTCTTTATCTTAGATTTGGCCTCTCTTTTCCTGCTAGTGAGCCCTTTCCCCAACTCACGTCATGACAGTATAATATCCCTGCTGTGCTCATGTCTAGCTAAGCCTAGGTTTACTTCTGGAATTAGAGCGATTCTGTAAAGTCTTGTACCTGTTAAAGATTTATCAAAAGGTCACATTTATTAGGCAGCTTAACTTAAAAAGGCAACACTTTCCTTATTGACACATAATTGGTTGAAGCTAATAAATGATTCTACTTCTCCTTGCTTGTAGCTGTCTACCCTGGGGAATGTGTTGACCTCTTGTCAACTCGTTATATCTTCATTTTTGTGTATGCAGCCATTCAAACATCACTTGTCCACTGGTGTCCTTTAAGGAAGTCACACATTTCCAGATAGGATGCAAACCTGTGTTGACTCTTCTAGCTCCTCTGCCTATTGCCTTCTTGATGATGACAATACACATATGGGATTTCTACCAACGAGTGTTTCATTCTCTCTTTCAGGACTAATCCTTGTTATGTATTACCTCTTTCTTCCCTAGTTACCCCTTACCCACTGAGTAACCCCATTACCTTGGCAAATAACATTTCTTGATGATAAAAGTGGTGAGGAAATAAAAAGAAAATCATTCATTTATTGTATTGTTGGCTAAATACAAGCATTTTGAGTGCAATTTCATAAGTGTGATTTGAGCAGGACCAATAATGGAAGGCTATAATTACGAGGGATGTTCAAATATAAAGAAGAATTTATGAGCTAAACTTTACTGAAGACAATGAAATGAGTTGCACACTGTTTTTCTATGTAGTCTCCTGCCACTGTGATACACTTGTTCCAGTGCTCAGGAAGCTTCTGAATCTCCGAAAAGTAGAAGTCTTTTGACTGCATGTTGACCCATTCTTGCACAGCGTCAATAACCTCCTCATTCAACTTGAATTTCTTCCCTCCTAAAAATTCCTTAAGTGGACCGAAGAGATGATAGTCCCTCTCTAAATGAGTTGCACCAATTATACACTCTAGACTGAGAGAGACACTCATCTCCAAACTGTTTTTTAAGTCTCGAATAAATCTTAGATTGAATGACTCCTTCAGTTGTCAAAAATGGAATAATAATGCGCTGTGCAACACTACTGTGTACCTCCTGCTCCAACATGTTGATTACTCATGAAAGGAAGTGGGGAAAGAGCAGCTAGCACTAACGCCAAGTTCAAACATTCATGTATTTGTCCAATGAGTCATGTCTATCTTGCATTCTTTATAAGAACAGAGCATGAAAATTGATGTTTATAATTAAAAGCCCCTTGTACATTAACAAAGTTCAAACATATACCCATAGCCAAAAAAATGTAAGTCAGAATGCAGAAAAACCAGTAGTAGTAACCAGTATGTCAGTATTAACAATAACAAAACTTTTTTTGTTCATGAATCCATTCTTAGTCTACCAGAAAGTGTAAGATGCTGTCCTTTGTGCCATCGCGGTAATGTTGTCATGCATCACACATTTCTGGTTGCCATGCCTAGCAATGGCATAGTAACTGTTACTGAAACCATCCCAGAATGATGTTACCCATACAGAAAACATAATAGTGCAGTAGGAGAACGTGAAGCACATTTAATGCTTTTAAAACATATGGGGGAAAAATATTACCAAAAGATTTACAGACCTTCAAACTCCCAGAAACGATACTTAAATATTTTTAAGGCCAAGCAAAAAAAATTAAAATCATAAGGCTGGTTATGATTTATGGATATTCTGGATATAATTTGGCATGAAAATATATTTGAGTCCATGTATTTGTTTTGTTTTGTGCCTCCATACACATACAGTATGTTTGGTGTGGTGTGGTGAGGAGGACATCTGAGCTATTAAGAGAAAACATGTCGTATTCCGAGGAGCATCATAATGGTAGCTCTCCACTGTATGAGTATGTGAGGCAGCGTTTTTAATGGTGTTTGTGAATGTATAAACTCTCCTGGATGATTATTGGCATCATTTATAGAAATGATCAAACTATGGCTGTAGTGGAAAGATGGGATTTGTTATTGTAAGAAATGAAGGCCCAAAAACTGCTCTGACTCTCAGACACTATTTAGTCCTATCAGGATGTCTATCAAACATAATTGGCTTTCTAGAAGGTGGCTGATACACACCAACTTCAACTTCTGATGTCTGTTTATCTGCACACATTTATAATGAAAAGTTATAATGGCAATGTTAAGTTCACTACAACTTTAACCATGTAATGTTGGACAACATGCAACATTAAGGAATATAGTACAGATTTTTACCAAAAACATGTTTTATTTCAGTTCCAAAAATATATGGTGCTAAATTAAAAAAATAAAAAAACAAGCAGAGAGGTAACAGGAAAATGCAGAGTGAATAATATTTTTTCCTTTATGACTTAAATTGAAACGGCAAATGGATTTCACCTTCAGTGGCACCACTAATTACACTTTAAAATCCCCACGTTAGTAACTGATTTTATTTAACAGTCTACAACATGAGCTGGAATACTTCCCTGGCATCTACAATTTATATTCTTAACTGCCTTGATATTTTACTTTAATGTTTTCTTTTTTATGGGAAGATGAATGGGAGGTCATCTTCAGACAGAGAGCTTGTTGCAAATTGAGAGGCACAGAAGGGCACAGTGATCTGATATCAGATGCTGACCATGTTCACCTTCCCTTTTTCCTTCTCATTCTTTCTGTTTAAGACCAAAGATAGAGAGAATTTACAGCAGTTGAGTGAAAGTGAAGAAAAAAAATATAAAGTTCAAAAGCGGTGATTCTTTTGTAGTTAATCTCAGTACTGATAAACTTGTAAGGAGAACAACCTCACATTAAAAACTATCACAAAGTCACAAGCACTTCTGTCATTCATTTAACCACTATATATACCGGGAAAACTCTTTGTTGCTATCCACAAACTTGGACAGCAGGAGATGTGCTAGGGATATGACTTGTTACAAGTTCCCATTGTCACGTGGTAGCAATGAGTGTAGTAACCACCAACAATAAAGTACATCCTAATTTAGTGGCACCCATAAGAAAATTAAAATGGCAGTGGGCCAAAATGGCAAATATTTTTACCAAACTGAAAACCACCCCAAATTATAAAATTACAGAAATGGATTCCATGTATTCTAAAACCCCAAAATAGAACAAAACAAACAAAAACATGGAAAATTCTCAGGGAGAAAAAATGTTCATGGTTATGTTCATGACATCCTGGACGAAAGATCACAATTAGACTGCTGTGTGGCAATTTGATAAAATGGCACTGCATTTGAAATTAAAAGCATATACTTCCTCTTCCTACTTGTATACACAGCAAACAACAGGAAACAGTTGTGTTATATACCCCCCACCACCAGGTATATTTGCAATCTTTATATCTTTTGTGCCCAACAGTGAAGAAAAACACAGACAGAGTGAGAAATGAAGGCAATCTAATTGTTAAAGCCTAATGGTCTTGTGTATTGAAAAAAGTGTAGCGGGTGTTGTATACAGGACACTAATTTTAGTTCCTATTAGAATCAGATCATATGTTTATTATTTTTGATCCTTTTGTTTAGAGAGTGGAGTGGTGGCTCTGAGGCCGATAATCTGGAAGGTTGCCAGTTTGAATCCCCATTACTGCCAAAAGAGATCCTACACTGCTGGGCCCTTCAGCAAGGCCTGTAATCTGCAATTGCTCCAGGGGTGATGACTATGCGCTCTGACCCCAAGGGGTGTGAGAAAACTAACAAATTCTTAATACAAGAAATGGTATAAGGCAAAATAAAGAACAAAAAGTTATTGCGGAAAAGTGACTGTCTTGTATTGCTGACATTCTGCATTATCATACTTCTGTAATGTACACTGAGGAGTGGAAGTAGTGGATTTTCACACTTACTAATCTGTTGTATCAGGGTGTAAATTGTACGTTTTTTGATAGATATTTTGATGGAGAACCTGTGGGTTTGTTTTCCGGTGGGTGCAATAGGTGCAAAGAAAACACACTTTCTTACAAACTTAAATCAGAAGCACTCTTATTAACTCTCTTATGGAATTGTGGCTCTGAGGCTAAGGATCTGCGCAGCTATCTGGAAGGCTGCTGGTTCAAATCCCATCACTGCCAGATGGGATCCTACTCCACTGGGCCCTTGAGGAAGGCCCTTAACCTGAAAAAGGCTCCAAGGGCACCGTACAATCGCTGACCTGGTGCTCTGATCTCCCCAAAGCGAATGCAAAAAGTATAGCAAATCAAAATGTCACTGTAATAAAAGTCTTCGTAAATACAAGAAGTTTGTTCCCTGGTTAGGGTGAGTCTGTCTTTCAGATCTGTGTGGAAGGTAGCATCCCCAGCTCTCTGCAGAAAAGCAGCTCGAAAGAAGACATCATTGAATGTTATTAAATCCGAACAAGACAGAAACAGAGTCAACTTGTTACAGGTTTTCTTATGATCTTTTAACGTCCACTGAAATAAAGTGTGCTTTGGAAGGAAGAGTGTTTATCAGTTTTATTCGTGCAACACGGTGCCCTGATCTCAACAATATCAAGAACTGAAGGACCTGCATCTGCTATTCCACTTGTGCACTTTTCACTCCAAGCACTGACGACAGGTTACAAGCAGCATTTGCAGGAATCTTGTAAGGCAGTCCATCACATGCAGTAATTGACAATGGACAGGCAGTTTATGTAACTACTTCAGCCCGCTGGCAGAGGTCACCCAGAGTGAAAAGTGACAAACAGGGACGTCATTTAGAGTAGTAGTTATACTGACGATTAAATGACCAAATTGCAGGTTCTGCATCTAACAAGGGATCATGCCAGTCACATAAGAAATTGGGCTTTGTAGTCTTTTTAAGTCACCTACATTGCAGTGAAGATGCATATAACTTGACTTACATCATAAGCTTTCACAGCCATCCGTGACTATGGATGCTTTTGTTAATCCAAATATTTTTGATTAATTATTCTTTTCTATAATACCTGAGGCTCCTAAAAAGCAGCAACAGAGTTAATTCAAATCCCTTCGTATCATAAGCCGAGTAAAACTGAAGTACCAATTGCGACAACAAACAGGTAAATCACTCTAAATTGATTTATTTGTAAATTTAAATTTTTCAAAATGCTAACATTTACAAAATATTTGACAGGTGCAAAGATGACCTTTCAATTCGGGATTCTGTTTGTCTTTCGTGAAGTGCGGGTAATAAGACGTTTTGTAAAACATGCATTAGATGAATGACAGATGCTGCTTTAAGGGGTTCAGTCATCTTGCAAAGCTGCAGGGGTCCATAAAGCACTTAGTCAATACATAATGCAGTCCAGGGGATGGAGGTCAAAGGATTTAGAAGCTGGGCAGCTTTATGTTGTGGTTTCTGGAAAATTTCTGAGAATTCCTTGCATTCCTTTTTTTGTGATTTTTTTTTTCTTTTTATTTTGCTGCAATAGAGACTTCTCAGCAGCTTTTATGTCCTGTGCCTCCATCTGTTTTGTGCATATTCTTCAATATGCTGCTTCCCTACTGGTCTTTCTGACACAATGAAGAATCACAAGTAATTAATTATTCAACTGTCTTGGGGTATTACTGCCAGCAAGTTAGGCTATACACAAAAATTAATAAAAATGATGCTATGTTAATAGATTTTTCAGGTAGATATTTATAGAACAACAATAGATGATGAAGTGGAACATCTACAAATTTACAAACTGTTCTGTTTATTAACTTTTTTTAAAAAAAGAAATACCATGCAGGGTGTTCAAAAGCAAAAATGCTCCATCTTCTTTTGTATTTCTCACTGTTTTTCTTTTATTCTGTCTATTTTTGTTTAAAGAGCTTCTGTAAAAAGCCCAATTTTACCCCTGGGGACAAATAAAGTGTTTTCTGTCTATCTGAATTTGAGCAAATTTTGTTTTTTTAAACATATTATTGATTTTTTTGTGGTTTACTTTGATAAACTTAAGTTTTTTTTTAAACACAAATTGCATTATAGTTTTTTTAAAGATTTCAAATAAGTTTATTAGTGAATTTAAAGCAATGGTCACTTCAACCCATTCACTGTAGAACTCAATTTAATGACAGGAGTAGAGAATCTTATGTAAAAAAGCACAATATTGAGCTTGCCACTGCAGCTTTAAAAAAAAATTACAAAATGATGTCAAATATATGTGGGAATTGAACTTTACCTTAAAAAACCTTAAACATTATAAGTGAGCTTGTATCAAAACACTGAATTTAAAATAGGATATACCAACATTTAGTGTTTTGTAAAAAAAGAAAAAATAATAAAAATGTATACACACTGAAACTAAAAGAAGTGGCCTGTGATTTTCCATTGTTATCAAGCACCAATTTGTTTTCACTGGCAAAGAGCTTTAGGTTTAATGTCCGATAATTTTATCTTTGGATAACCTATTCATTTTGACCTTTTCTGCACTCACCGTTTGCAGTCAATCATAATAAATTGGTATATTTATATGAACATCACTTAGTTTCTCCTGCTTTGAATGATCTCTAGTAAATGGTGAGCGGAACTGCATTAAAAACAGATGGCACTATCTGCTTCACTCAGTGCTTTTTCTTTCGAAGAATTTTTTTAAATATTTTGTCTCAGCATTTTTTGAAGCGTAATTGAAGGGATAACCCTACACAGTGCACCACCTAAAATGTATTTATTTTAATAAGACAAAACAATATTGTTATTCTCACCACATATTTGAATTTGAGTGGTCAAATGGTCCCCATTATGCTCCAAGGAAAACATGTTTTGTGGATATCTGAAGTTGTCTTTTTTGTTTTATATACATTTAGTAAGATCACAAAAATCAATACGCACAAGCCTAAAGTTAAATGGACCTCTAATAACATGTTCATGTTATCTTAAAAGCACAACCTCAATCTGTCTTGTGATGGAATTGGAAAAGTTTTCCAAGAGGAAAATCCTACACAAAGAAGCAGACAGGGAGAGAACTAAAGAGTCAGGGAGAGGATATCGCCATGCCAGTATTGGAAGATGGCACTTATGAAAAGGTATGTGAACTTTTCATATGCTTGCTGTCCCATGTAAGTAGTGGGAAGGCAGTGTAGCAGATACCAGAGTGTCTGATCATCCAATTAGTGAGATATTGAAAGCCATACAGGGATGGGAAAATGAAACTGTTAGAAATAAGTGAGTATTTAATTTCTGACAAGTAGTGTAGTGGATACCCCCATGTTCTCCTAGAGGTGGTGGGGTTGGAGGGTTCTAGACCCAAATGGCCCACTCACCAGACTTCCATCAAGCCACCCATAAAAGTATATATTTATGCAAAAATAAAAAAATACATTTATAATGCATATTTAGACTTAAAAACTGTGAGAAACTGGTGTGTTGAGTTGCATGACATTACAGGCAACTGGTGAGAATGCTAATACTAAAAGTCTGCATAAGTTAGCTACTAGACAACAAACAGATCCATTCATGATAAGCGAAAGAAAACATCTAAGTGCTGAATAAATCAAGCAGTTGGCCCAGCAGGCCATTGCGAAACCACTAAAGATAACATCCTTGCTTAAAGCTTTAGTGGTAGATGGAGTTGGCAAAATGCTAACACTGAGTGTCATATCTGGAGATTTCAGCACATCAGGCGAATCAAGAATCACATCAAGCTTGACAGAAGAGGCTTCTTCTCCTTGAACTCCCTTGCCCACTGCTCCCCATTGTAGATGACCATGAGTCTATTAATAAATGTTTCATTATTATATCTTAACACCATAGTAGCCCACATCCCTCCAGTTGAATTGTAACAAACTGGCTAAGCACAGCAAAGGTTTAATTTAATTTGATCTCCAAAAATTGTTTGGATAGTCACTGACTACACCAGAGAGGCAAACAAGTTTGAAATACAGTAGGACAACAACATACTGTACCTGTTTTATAGAGACCAACGGGAAGAAAGGAAATAATACAGGAAATTGTCAAGGATTTCTCAGGATCCCATTAGTACAGGTTAGGGTTTGGTGTATTTAGGTTTTTTATATATACAGTAGATCCCTGACTCTACGAAGTAATGTGGGCCAATGCTACTTCAGAAAGCTAAAAATGCAAATAAAACAGATGGAGAATGATTAGGCTGACACTAAAGAGAGAGATCAGCTGACATCACTATGGAAGTCACCAGGGACATCAACACTCACAGCGGTCAGAGGAGGACTCTGTGCCACTGACTGATGGAGCACTCACATCACAAATTGTTCACCTCTGAGCCAAGGAATGCAGGTTCACAGTTCACCACACTCTCAAATCTTTGAAATGAGATGCTTTGTGGTGTGAGTCCACAGCATTTCAATTGGAGATAAGTTTGGGATTTGCATTGTGGATGGGTGGAGTGTAGTGGTGACACATCATAGAAAAGATGAGGGCTGACAAAGAGAGAGAGATCAGCTGATGCCACCAGGTAAGCAGACTGCTCACAGTGGACAGAGACAGATGAAGTGCTCCATTAGCTCATACTGCAAAGTGCTCGCCACTGAGCCAGAGAACATGGGTTTGTAGTCCTCATTGGCAGTTCACCACAGCACTTTGAAATATACAAACACAAAAATCCTAAGTGAAGGAAACAGTACAACCTGTGTATACAGTCAATGCTGCTGATACACTGACAATAACTGAAGGGTGCAGCTTGGGAGGGGTGAGTACGCCGCGCCCACATTCCCACAGTCACCAGCTCCTTGGCCGCTCTCTCTGTACATTCGAGATTAAAAGTATAGGATTTACAGGCTTAGTGCAGTATTCACGGCAAAGGTTTTATAAGATGTTAGATTTACATGTGGTGAACTTCGGTAAATTGTTGAATGAATGATTTGGGTTTTACTGTAATTTCACTGCAATTATTTTTAGGGTTAATAGTTATCACCGAATAGTTGTAATCTGTTAAACTGTTATTGTCATTTTTGTCATTTCAGATTGTTTCTTTTCATGAACACTGCTGTGTTGTTGGTAGCAACTGCACTGTTGTTATAAACCATCACATACAACCTTGATTCCCATTCACACTGCAGCTCCATTCACATTTTTTCACTCATTGGGGAGACTAATCTGATGTTTTCAGAGAAGTGTGATTGACAAAAAAATGAAATGAAATCAAAACTTTTCAGAAGGGATCTACACTCCTCTTGTAACGACTGCTTTGCATCCAAATGGTCCACACTGCACTCACCACTCCAGGTTCCTGTTCTTTGGGCCACTTTATTTCTGTATCCAAGACACCAGCAGGGATAAATGGGCTCAAACCAAAAAGCTCTGATCTTTCATTTCTTGGTTTTCATCCTTGCCATCTGGAGCTTACAAATATTAATAGACGTTCTAAAACTGAAATGGTGTAAAGTAGAGCAACAACTAGCATATTTTAGTTTGCATCTGTCTAACAAAATTGTTTTATTTATTTAGTGCATAGGAAGCATATACAGGATAGACTCATCAGATATGGATCAGTCATAAAATAAATAAATCAAGTTATGAGGCACAGGATAGAGTCACTTTTAGCTACCATGTGATCACTGTAACTTGAAAAGAATTTGAATTAAAGATATAAAAAACTCAAAGGCTTGAAAGACTTGTGCTTATTTAGACAACAGTTTTGTAATGCCAACAATAGCACCCAAAAAATATTAAATGTGTAAAAGTGCTAAATATGGGAACTATAAATCAGGGTTTAATGGATGGTCCCCATCTCTTCTATTGTTGAGGGTGGCACATTTTCTCTGCTCTGTCAGCGTTTATAACATTTTTGTTTTGTTTTTATGTGCAATTATTTTTTATTTGTTTTATTGTTTTTTCTGGGATGCGTGCAAGTATGGCTTTGTCATAGCTGCACTATATAGGAAACAGCAACGCACCCAACAAAGTGTCAAAACATAGACTCAATTGAAGGAAATACCTTTGTGAGACACTTAGCTTTCAGACAACAAACAGAGAAAGGAAATCAGTTATGGAGAGAATTACTGGCTTTGATGCATGCTTCGTTTTGTGGTTTTGATTCTGCTACTATCCTAGTAACATGAAAGATTGCTGACGAATTTTGTTTAACACCCCTGACAATTCTCAAGCCTACTCCTGAAAAAGGACCTTAACAAATCTCAGCTGTTCACTACATTTGTTTTCTAGGATTTCCTGTTTGTCCTACTAGGGGTATTAGGCACAAGATGTTCTTTATAAAATGTAGCGGTTCATAGGAACTAGCTGAGATCATGTTGTCTCTCTCAGAGTAAGGATCAAGGAGGACTAATACGAGATCGGTATTATCTATTCCACCTGTTTCTGAGCAAAACTGTCTAGGGTGAGCTCCTATTGTACCTTTAAAATTGTAGCTGAGAAACTATCTTGGAAATGTGGACATTTAAGTCCTCTTGAGGGAGGTGAGACACAATAAGCTTCCACATGCTGGCAGAGCTTTAACATGCCTGATGGCAGAAATGTTTGGAGGCCTTGGCTCAGTCGTCATTATTGGGGGTGGTTTAGGGCTGTCAAAGAGCTGAGCTGCAATGAGCCTGGAGTTGGAGAAGTTGCAAATAGTGATGAGTAGAGAGTGCTTTAGCATGCCACTTCACTACTGGTAAAAGAAGCTAAGCCATTCCATTAGACAGATAGGATTCAAGACTTTAAGACTTTTCCTTGTTTTGCCATTTTGTACATTACGTTCTTCTTTTTCGTATCATGATGTATGCGTTTTTAAATAAGAAACACACCATGTCTGAAAGTACATTTATTTAGGGTTTAGAGAGATGCCTCAGTGATGCTGTTCTATTAAAATACTTAACCCTACTGTATGATGACCAGTTACTAAGCTAAGGGAAGTGGCTCTTTGGCAAGAGTCTTCATTTTATAAAGACGTGAGTTCGTCCTTTGCCTATTTTTCTGGTCTTGTTTAGCGCTCCATTCATATTTATAGATTGTCTTGCTTATGTACAGATAACGAAAAGGTACTTTGCTTTGGTTTCCTTTTTCTGCTGACTCGCTATAATTTGGACTGTAACAATTAAATCCTGCAGTGACTATATTTTTTTTATATTTAATGTCCCTATTTCTTGTGCATTTTGTTCGCATTTTATTATCCTGCTTTAGTACATATAATTACAAGGGATGTGCCTCAGCCTATTTTATTTGTTTTTCTATTTTTGGGAAAAAGGAACTGGCTAAAGCTACTTAAAGAAAATTTTTAAAAAGCCAAGGACAATAATTTGAATGAAAGCAAACTTATACCATAGTTTGCCTATTTTTTAAATAGTGTCTATTTTGGAAAGAACATCAAGATTGTGATTCACAAATTTTTAACAGTTATGATTGATTACACAGATTGTAATGGCAACACACATCTCTAACCCTTCATTTGGGATTTAAGAAAATGTATGCAGGCCCCAAGTGTCTGCCTTTTGGAAGTTTGTTTGGCTTTAACACGTGGTAATTAAATTGATTTGGGTCAATAGTATATTGTCTTTCCTTAATGACTGTGTGTGTTGGGGCACTGGAGGTGGTCATGGCCCGGGGCACCATAGAGTCTGAATCCAGTCCACTTAATGTATGCACTTTATTAAAGTTCCACCTATTTATGCATATGAGGCGCCCCAAACTATAAGCTCTTCAATACATTCTACAAAGAGCGGGAGAGAATGGTCAATACATTTGTATAAAGTGTCTTCTGTTGAAAGCAGGAAAGGAAGGTGCAGTAGCAATGGTCGAGCTAATTAGTTTTGTCTGCTATGTATGACTTAAATAGTTGGATAAATGTTACTGGACAGACACATGGCGCAGTGTGTAGCATTTCTGTCTCTCTGCTTTAGTTCTTGGGTTTGAAGGAAAGTCTGGTCATGGTCTTCATCCTTGTTTGCATGATTTTTCCCAGGTCCTCCTTCTCACATCTAGTTAAATAGAACATTATACCATTGGAACAATTGTGATTAGCACAGGGCATTCAGCCCAGAAAGCTCATCCATCCGGTGTTCTAGATTGTCCAAAATAACATCAAGTGAAGATCTAAAGGTCTTCAACGTACTACTTCTTCACCACATGACTTGGCATTTTGTTCCATGTGTCTGTGGTTCTTAACATGAAGAAAAACTTTATAAACATTGTTGTGAAATCTGCCCTTTACAAGCTTCCGATCATGTCCTCTTGTACTTGTTGAAGAATTTATTTTAAAGTAACAACTGGCTTTCACTGCACTAATTCTCTTCATAATTTTATGAATTTATGTCACCACTTAAACCAAAAAGGTTCAGTTGCTTCCGTCTCTTTTTGTAGCTCATACCTCTTAATAATAATAATAATAATAATAATTCATTACATTTATATAGCGCTTTTCTTAGTACTCAAAGCGCTATCCACACAGGGAGGAACCGGGAAGCGAACCCACAATCTTCCACAGTCTCTTACTGCAAAGCAGCAGCACTAGTTCTCAAATAAGCCTTGTAGCTCTCCTCTGGACTTTCTCTACCACTGCCAAGACTTGTTCGAAATATGGAGACCAAAACTACACAATGCTGCAGGTGATGCCTCCCTAGTGCATTATATAATTGAAGTAATATAAAAGTACTTGAGCTGTACTATACACATTGTGATATATAACCTTTATATAACCTTTTTGATCACTTCTGTACACTGTCTCGATGTAAATTGGGATGAGTCCACTATGACTTTTAGATCTTCTCATAAGGACAGCCTGTATGCTGACCAAGGCCCTTTGTAAACATTTAACTGATTCTGCATCATCTACCCTTCCATCTTTGGTATCATCTGCAATCTTAGCCATTTTATTGATTATGTTCTTGTCCAGAGTGTTTATGTATATTAAAAAGAGCAGCAGCCCCATCACTGAGTGACATCAATTTTAACATCACCTAATGCTGAAAATGTTTCCCTCACCTAAACCCTTTGTCTCCTGTGTGGATGTTTAAGTAAAGTTTGTACCCACCTACTGACTGGGCCTTTAAGTCCCATTTTTTTGTTCGATCATCTTTCATGTTGTGCCTTACCAAAAACCTTGTGAAAATCCAAACAAATAATATCATATGCACTTCTTTTAACGTATGCTTTTGTTGCTTCCTCGTTGAGTTTCAGCATAATAGTGAATCACAACTTTCTTGTCTAAACCCATGCTTACTGTTCACTAACACTCCAGTTCTGGACATACAGTATGCTGCTGGATCTTTTCCTTAATAATTGCTTCCATTGATTTACCTGTGTTGCATGTTAAGCTTACTGACCTACAGTTACTTAGATAGGGAGATCACCCTTTTTATACAACAGGATAATATTTGGTAGCTTCCCAGTCTTTGCACATTTTCTTAGTGTGCAGAGATTTGTAGAAAATATGTGTCAATGCAAAGATGTTAATAAATAATGTTGCTAAAACAAGTTCTGGCCCAGATATCGTAAAGCACATTAAGCTCATTTAAAAATGGATGAATGGGTGTTAATCTGGATGGTCATTTAAGAAAAAGGACAGTGGACTTGTGGGTGCTGTGTGTTTAACCTAAAGAGCACTAGAGGATCTGCCGTTTGTCGTGTAAGGAAGCTTGTTCTCTAAAGCCATGGGAGCAGCTACTAAGATTTGCCATCATTTTGATTTGGTTTTGAAGCTTGGCTGCAGCCTCTCAAAGTTTCCGTAATTATTTGAAGACTGTGTGCTGCTTTTCAATATTGATTGTAATAAAAGGTGGTTAAATAAATGAAAGCAAGACGATTTTTGATTATAAGCCTGGCTGTACCTCAGTTACACAGAGTTATGAAATAATTTTGAACAAGAAGTTGACAGGTCTTGAATTCTGAGGAGATTTTTGACTATATTATTACTATATATAATAAAACACTTCTCACAAAAAATGAAATTTAATTGCTTTCTCCGTGTAAATGTATTTGAAAAACATGGGTTGGTGCTTTCCCACTTTTCATTAATAACTAGGAATAAACAAAACAATGATGTTATCTTCATTCTGAAAGAATGTGCGCGTGTAGTACTTACCAATCTTTACTTTTTCTTTTGATTCCGGTTGCAAGCACAGTATGATAATATTATGCCAAAGGGCTTTTATTAGAACATTTCATGTTATGTGTCTTCCTTCTCATTTGCATTGTCTGTCACCTATGCGTGTTACTGATTAATAAACACCTATATTCATTCTTTTATGAATGATAAAACTAAGACTTTATAGTGTTTTCGTTTTTTATAATTTGACTATTTCACAGAAATATTATAATTATCATTAGCAATTTGATGACAGTAATAACAATAATAAACTACAGTGTATATTTTTCAGCTAGCTCAGTCCAGTTCAGTGTCATGGGTAACAATAGTAATAATTATTTTTATGTTGACATAAATAACTCTGACATAAATTAAATTTTAAACTTGTCACATTATTTTTAATTGGGAAGGACAGAAACATTCATGAGGTACTGTATGTAGAATGAAGGCTTGAAAAGAAAAAGAATCAGTCAAAAGAGCTAATGTTTAAAGTGTGCTCAGTCGTAATCTTTCATTTTATAAATGCTATACAGAGGAATGCACACAATAAAGGAAGACAGGGCAAAAAGTATCGACATTCTGGCATTTCATCAGGAAATTCATGTCTGAAGATCAAAAACGAACATAGACGCTCCCTTGGCACTGACTGTATGGCTCCCCGATGATTTTTTTTAAGATTTTGCAGTGAAGATATCTTGCTCCTTATACTGCATTCAAAAATAATAGCTATCATCACCACAGAATACATTCTGTAAAAAGCCTTGTGATGATACAAGAATATACAGATATCTGTGCTTCATGAGGTGTCTGCTTTAAAAAGGACTAATGTAAAGAAACTAAAGGAGCTGAAAGAGACGGTATGTTCACAAAATTTCCTGCCACCTCCTGTCATAAATTGTGAGTCATTTAGAAAATCCTTTTTTTTGAAATACCTGAAAAGCCTTGTGAAATTCTCTACCTCTTCCAATTATTTTACTCTTGAACCGAATCGGGAAATAAAAGCATATTTTAAGCAAGTAATGATGGAATAATGCTAAGTAAGAAATGCAAAAAGTTAAAAACATATTTCAGCTGTGTAAGTGTAATAAACTATATTGCCTTGCAAAAACTAACGTGTATAATAATATAATAATAACTTGTATAATGTATGATAATAAGTTGCACAATCACAGTTAAGAAGGCCATGTCTGTCTGTCTGTCTTTTCCATGGCTCAACTATATTTCTTGTTTATTTAGAATTTCTTTTAAGTACACCCTTGTATGTTATGTTATTAATTCTATTTTCTCTTGTGCCACCACCATCTACTCAAAGCACCGTGATGTTCCAACAGTGATGGATTAAAAACCAGAAGTCTGCATGACCATCATCATCAAGTCCTTCCGCGAGAATCCTAAAAACAAAGACGACTAATTCATTTATGTTAGGTAGAATGCCCAGAGGGGACTGGGCGGTCTCGTGGCCTGGAACTCCTGCAGATTTTATTTTTTTCTCCAGCTGTCTGGAGTTTTTTTGTTTTTTTTTTCTGTCCCCCCAGCCATTGGACCTTACTCTTATTCTATGTTAATTAATATTGTCTTATTTTAATTTCTTATTTTGTCTTTTATTTTTTTTTTCTTCATTATGTAAAGCACTTTTTTGTATGAAAATGTGCTATATAAATAAATGTTGTTGTTGTACTCTGTATGTATTTTTTATTTAATATTGTGTTGTTTACTATTTTTCAGTTTTGTGTAATTTTAAGTTTCTATTTATTAGTATGGATGGATGGATATTTCTTAGTTTTCATTTTTGTCTCCCCTGCATCTGGTACGTGAATCCCAGGGAGGCAGGGTCACCTGATAATAGGGAGAAGCTTCAGGATGTACTAACGTTTTAGCATTGCTTATTGGTTTTTGGTTTCTGTCATTTTTTCGAAACTCATGTTTGAAATTTCTGGCTTTTTGACTGATGCAGCTGTTTTTAAGGAGCTGTTTATTAGGTTCCATCTCGGGTTTGTTTAGTTAAGGTTTTGACTTTAAAGCAAAAACCTCATTTTCTCCCTTTTCTTGTCTTGCCTCCCTGTGATTCCTTTATTAAATTCTTTAAATGTTAAGAAACTTTGCTTTTGTTCTTCTGACCAGAATTTTATTATAACTGGTTTTCCTCTCCTACTTTCTGGACATTTTTAACTTTTGCTGTTTAAAGCCAGAGACCCTTTTCTGGATATGTACAGGCTGGATGCTTGCCATTTGAGTTTGGGACTAAGTTGCCTGGGTTGAGGCCTATCCAGGTCACTTTCTGTGTTATGTATTAAGGCCTGTAGCCATTTAGATAGATAGATAGATAGATAGATAGATAGATAGATAGATAGATAGATAGATAGATAGATAGATAGATAGATAGATAGATAGATAGATAGATAGATAGATAGATAGATAGATAGATAGATAGATAGATAGATACTTTATTAATTCCCAAGGGGAAATTCACATACTCCAGCAGCAGCATACTGATAAAAACAATATTAATTAAAGAGCAATAAAAACACAGTGCAAGTTAAAAAGTGCAAGGTGGAGAGTGCAAGGCAGGTACAGTATAACAGTCAATAACATTATATAATGTTAACGTTTACCCCCCCCCGGGTGGTATTGAAGAGTCGCATATTGTAGGGGAGGAGCGATCTCCTCAGTCTGTCAATGGAGCAGGAAAGTGACAGCAGTCTGTTGCTGAAGCTGCTCCTCTGTCTGGAGATGATGCTGTTTAGTGGATGAGTGGATTCTCCATGATTGACAGGATCCTGCTCAGCGTCCGTCGCTCTGCCACAGATGTCAAATTGTCCAACTCTGTGCCTACAATAGAGCCTGCCTTCCTCACCAGTTTGTCCAGGTGTGAGGCGTCCCTCTTCTTTATGCTGCCTCCCCAGCACACCACCACATAGAAGAGAGCACTCGCCACAACCGTTTCATAGAACATCTGCAGCATCTTATTGCAGATGTTGAAGGATGCCAGCCTTCTAAGGAAGTATAGTCGGCTCTGTCCTCTCTTGCACAGAGCATTAGTATTGGCAGTCCAGTCCAATTTATCATCCAGCTGCACTCCCAGGTATTTATAGGTCTGTACCCTTTGCACAAAGTCACCTCTGATGATCACGGGGTCCATGAGAGGTCTGGGCCTCCTAAAATCCACCACCAGCTCCTTGGTTTTGCTGGTGTTCAGTTGTAGGTGGTTTGAGTCGCACCATTTAACAAAGTCCTTGATTAGGTCCCTATACTCCTCCTCCTACCCACTCCTGATGCAGCCCACGACAGCAGTGTTGTCAGCAAACATTTGCATGTGGCAGGACTCCGAGTTGTATTGGAAGTCCGATGTATACTGTATAGGCTGAACAGGACCAGAGAAAGTACAGTCCCCTGCAACACTCCTGTGCTTCTGACCACAATGTCAGACCTGCAGTTCCCGAGACGCACATTCTGAGGTCTGTCTGTAAGATAGTCCACGATCCATGACACCAGGTATTAATCTACTCCTGTCTCTGTCAGCTTGTCCCTAAGGAGCAGAGGTTGGATGGTGTTGAAGGCGCTAGAGAAGTCTAGAAACATAATTCTTACTGCACCACTGCCTCTGTCCAAGTGGGAGAGTGATCGGTGTAGCATGTAGATGATGGCATCCTCCGCTTCCACCTTTTCCTGGTATGCGAACTGCAGAGGGTCGAACGCATGTGGCCTCAGGTGGTGAAGCAGCAGCCACTCCATGGTCTTCATCACATGTGATGTCAGGGCGACAGGCCTGAAGTCATTCAGCTCACTAGGACGTGATACCTTTGGGACTGGGGTGATGCAAGATATTTTCCAAAGCCTCAGGACTCTCCCCTGTTCCAGGCTCAGGTTAAAGATACGCTGTAGAGGACTCCCCAGCTCCAACGCACAGGCCTTCCATCTGGGACCCGCTGCTTTGCTGGCACAAAGTCTCCTCAGCTCTCTGCTTACCTGGGCTGCTGTAATTGTGGTTGGGGGGAAACTCTCTCCAATGCTGGTATCAGCAGAAGGATGGGTGGAGGATGCAGTTTATGGACTTATCATGGCAGAAATCACAATTTACATGCACAATTTTCAATTTAAAAGTAAACTTAAAAAAATGCCTCTGGAAACTCTTAGGCAGAGAATTTCATGCAACCAAGAAAACCAATAAGCTATCAAATAACTAAAAAAGCATAAAATGTGTTAATCAGCACATATCCAGATATATGTGACATCACAGCAGATGGCTTATAAAGAACCAAGGGGCAGATCATTGTATGATTTTTCAAAGAAAAGAATCCTATGGAGAGTAGCTTCTTGAACAATTTTATTTGTTTACAGGTGTTCTTTAATTTTTTGATCTTTTGTATGTTTTAAACTTTATGATTTCTTATTACTATTTTGGTTATGGTTTTCTTGCAAATTGAATGTTTTCCAACCCAGCCATTCTGTCTGATCTTTTGGATTGCACCTTAAAGCCACTTGGTACTTTAAAACATTTAAACTTATGTACTCTGCACATTTGCAGAAGCACAGAATCAGGGAAGGGACTTAAGATCAAGAACAAGATGATATGGTAGTTTAGCATGTCTCGTTGGGCAAGCAACTATAAAATTAGCACTTTTTCCGGGTGCATAGCTTTTGAAAGCAATTACAGCTGGTACCTTGTAAGAGTGAGGCATGCAGTCACTGTATTATTACATGTACTGAATTGATAATAGCCTGAATTAAGTAAAAGTGGGGGCAGTGTGCTAGATGCTGGCAGGAACAATAATCTATTATTTTGATAAAAGATAATCTTCCCCTTAGTTGACTAAAATTAGAGTAGACCTCAGCTGATGACCCGAGTTATATGATCGGTAGTGCCGTTGGAAGTTGCACCATCACTCTGGCCCAAAAAACATTGAGCTCCCTGATGACCCAGAAATACATTTGAATGTTGTGATAGACTAGAATTCAAATGATATTCAAAGTACAGTAAGACAAGTTTTGCTATAATAGTCATTCTTCTAGTCATGCTAGAAGAATATTAGACAGCACTACACGGTAACTAAGCATATGCTACTTTTTTTACAAAATGTCTCTGTCCTACCAGATCTTGACAAATATGTTCAGTCACCTGAGGTGGTTTTTCATGTTCCCAGCTTTCGTGTACAACAATCCATTCTCTTTTTAAGCTTAGGTCTCTCTAGTCTGTCAGCAAACTCGACCCAAATATTCTTATGGACTCAGAGGCCCAGCACTTTAAACCTATCCTTGAGTTAAGCCCCATTTAAAATGCCCTGTGGTGGTCCTTGTTGTGCCTTGAGCAGTCTTAAATGGGTCAAGGCTGTGATCCCACTCTTGGTTTACCTATCTTCTTAAAAGGGCAATCTGGTCCAATATGACAGAGGTAGGGACTGCATGCTGTCGCAAAGTTCTCACATGAGCCTTCCTGATTCCTTCAGTGTTTCATTTTGCCTGTGTGGTAGTATCATTTATCAGTGGAATTTTGAAGATCAGGCATCCTTAGAACGTACTGACTTTCCTGTCCTCATACATCCAAGCTAGACACTTCCTCCCATACTGTCATATTCTTCATCTGTGTCAGGGATGCTTAAGATGATTCACAATGATAGGACTTGCCACCTCCTAGCAGCTTCCATTTTCCTGTACTGTATTACCTTGTACAGGATATCTGTGTCTGCCAGTGCAAGTTTTTCTTTTTTCTCTGTGAGGTCCACATTGAGACTGTGCCTTATCCGGTGTCATTGCAGTGGCCCACTTTATTACTCACCTACTAAACTGCTATAATGACAATGATGAGAAACTTGTAGAAATTTTAACTAAACATTGTAGACTTTAAAAAGTCTGTATATTAGCTTTCTGTACTCCTCTGTCAGTTTTCTTTTCTTTTAAGTTATGTATCTCTTCTTTGTATGTTAAGTAGGACTAGCCCATCAGTAGCCCCAAGCAAGAATTTTTATGTGGCTCTCCTTCGCTAACAAACTCATACTATACAATTAAAAAGCAATGTGGGGTAGCTTTTTGCGCTTCTCAAGACCGTAACCAATTATTTAGTCTGCCTTTACACTTTACAGTGTTTGTTATATCAATATACCATACACTACTGTGCACTTTTATAGCATATTCATTTATGGGAGCCTTTCTTCCGCTTTTTATTATCTTATTCTTATTCCACCCTAACAATTACCGTATGCCAAAGGATTGCCAGCCTTGTGATAATTGCTTCACAACACTTCCAGGAGCATATATTGCTGCTAACTAACATGCCAAACCCTGGCCTGTTGAACACATTACTGTTTAAGGTGAATTTTCATATTCAGTTCTAATCTTTAGATGTCTGGCATCTTTGAATTTTATACAGTAGCTCTTGAAGCTATTTCAAAGTACTTAGCAGAACAACATTTTCATTTACAAAAGTCCTATGATTTTCAAGGTACCTTAAAAATGTAGATGTGAGTTAATAATGAGATTTTTTCAAGGTCTTTCTCTTTTTATGATGCTTTTCAGATTATCTGATAAAATGGCATATACTGTACCCTTTAACTTTAGATTATATTGCATATTTATTCTCACTAAGGTTGGAATAGAAATAACTCCCAACACTGTAGATGAAATTGTATAAAATAAAGTCTTTTTACACCACCACCACAAAAATACAGAAGGTAAATCAATATAACAAAATATATCAGAGAGGTAATGATATGAATGCTGGGCTTATTCAAGTACAGTATACTAACTGAAAGTTCTTTAAAAACCCAAATTAAGACCTTACAATCAGTATAACATTTAATCCTCTTTGTCCTCTCCACGTTAATCATTCATTCTCTTTATTCTTATGAAAATGATGGGGCATGCCCATCTCAGAGATTTGTCTTCCAAAGCTGTTCTTGTATACTAATTTTATTTGGGAATACAAGGGAAACTTTGTGGCAAGTAAGGTGTACACAGTCTATTCTACAGTATGTGATTTCTAACTATACAAAGTCATTATTTTGGAACATTAGCTCAAAATAAGGTGCCCCTGTTGCAGAGTGGACGTTCAACCTTCTACAATAATTGTATTAGACTTGAAACCATCCCATTTGACAAAGTGATCAAGAATGTTACAATATTTGCTTAACTATATTTACAGTATATTAGATTAGACAAATATCAATTTATGAAACTACGGTGGATTCAGGAAGCATTCAGACCCTTTCACTTTTCTGCAAAGTGCCTTGAGCATGGGAAAGGTGCTATATAAATAAAATGTATTATTATTATTTATTGTGTTGTAGATTTAATTTTAAATGGATACACTTGCCATTTTACCTCATGAATTAACCCTCTTCATGGTTTTTGTTCTGACATGCAGAGTGAATTGTGGGACTATACAATTTATACAAAAGTGTGTACCTCACTAAACTATGACCAATCAATTCTTTTTGCAACAGGTGGTCTCCAAATCAAGTTCTCAACACATCTCAAGAATAATTAAAGCAAACAGAATGCACCTGACCAAAATTTAGAGTGCTACATTAAAGGGTCTGAACACATATATGAATGAAAGATTTCAGTTTTTGATCTTCTGCTATGTAATAAAATGCTGCTATCTCTGTGTGTTTGTATGTGTCTGGTTCCTCTGACCAATACAATTGGTCAGTTTGACTTTGGTCTGATTGGTCACTTTGACTTTAGTTTGTCTTTTATGGCTCAGTGACATAGTATGTTAGGGGTGCAAAGTTCAATTCCTGATTGTGATGATTTTTTAAATTATTTTTACAAAAAAAAAATTAAAATGGAGCATTGCAACAACAATGTGTGGGATGTATTTACCAGAATACAAATGGTGTTTTCACAATGGGCACTGAGTACCTTTCTAGTAGTCAAAAAATGGACAGGAGGTAGGCAAATGCAATGTGTCTCAAAATAACAGAATCTGAGAAGCCGGCTTTATGGGAATGCAATCAAGAGAGAAAGAAAGGTTGAGATTCACAAGAATAAAGAAGAAAGGAATAGGAGGAATGCTGACAGTCACCTTCAAATAATGGAAGTATTTGCAAGAATATGTATGATATTTTCACAGCAGTTACTGAGGGTCATTTATCATTGGTGGTAGTCAAAATACAGACAGAAAGTGAACAAGACACATTGAAATGATAGTTTGAGAAGTGGGCTTTATGGGAATGCAATTGAGAGAGGAATCGCCGGGCAAGAAAGGTTAAGATGCATGAGAAAACAAGAGGAAAGATGTAGGAGGAAATTGAGAGTCACCATCAAATATGAGAAGTATTCGAAAGAATACAAATGATGTCGCAGTGGGTAATGAAGGCTTGTCTATCAAACACACAGCAGGCAAGCAAGACTCCTTGAAATAACAGAGTCTGAGAAGTTGGCTTTATGGGAACACGATCAGGAGAGAGGAATCGCCCACCAATAGAGGTTGAGACACTGCTGAGGGTGCACGAAGGGCAAGAGATATCAAATATAAAATATTTTAAAATGTGTTCTATTACCTGTCTTTGAAATGCAACGTAGCTAATTTGTAATAAATTTGCAAACCTTTCTGAACACGTTTTCACGTTGTCATTAACGCTTATTGAGTGTAGATTGATGGGCAAACAAGGCAAGTTTGTCCATTAAAATTTAAATTTACAGCACGGTAAAGTGTGCAGAAAATGAAGAGGTATGAATACTTTCTGAACCCACTCTGCTTAAATTACCAGCCTCTAGCAAAATGTACACTTAAACAGGGCACATATTGACCACTTTAATCTGAATGGTGGTGCAAAATGAGGTACATTCTAGGAAACAATACAGAAGATTCCCCTGATGGTATCCATCCTGAACACACTCTCCACAACAATGCATCAATGCCACCCCCCCAGACTGCAGCCCCTAAGGGCAGTGCCTCCCCATTTCTCATAATACTTGTCCCCAATTATTTGCATAATTATGCATCTAGGCTCACATATTTACATACACCGCAGTCTGAGCTGGTCGCTGGGCGCATTGGGGTTACAATATGACGGCCATACCAAATCTAAAAGGAACTCTTTCTCACGTTCTAATTAAAATCACATTTTAGCAGTTCTTTAGCATCACAGATTTAGCACTATAGATTACAGTAGAATATTTTTAGCCTAAATGTGTTATTAGTTTACTTTACATAATTTATTTGGTTTAATCTATAGTTTTACTTTGTTACGAGCTGCAATTAAAATCCAGAAAATCGGTTTTGTTCCGTTTAAATACAAATATTATTATACTCGATGAAGGTGGCTTTTCTCTTCACTAAAAGAAACAGAACCTTAACCAGTGAGATTCAAATTCTGATTCAAAGCCAGGCCAAATAAATCAAGTCCAATGTATTCTTATTACATCATGCTAACTAAACAATTGCTGTCAATTAAAGTAAATTGCCATTCAACTGAAATCACTACCCAAGGTCCAGTAACAATATTGTTAAAACTTTACCATCCAAAGCTAATCAGAAACAGGGCACCCTGCCCAAATATATGGCTGCTTGACTGTTGGGATCCAGGTTTTCCGATGGACAGCTTGTATTTATGCTAAAATAAAAGTTGTGCATTCTTTTTCTTTTGCAATATTTACTGGATTTAATTTTGAGCAGCCAGACATAATTCGATCTGTACAATTATAGAGCAATTTCATCAGTCTGGGTATAAGGATGAATTTGTCCACACTTTAAATTACTGTGTAATTGAATTCCCAGCAGAGCATCAGAGTGCAAAATACACAGCAACACATAGGAAAATAAGTAAGTTTAAAATGTGTGTGGTAAAAGAGGGGCCTTGGGAAGCTAACATCTTAGGCAGTGGGGTACACTGGATTAATTCAGCTTTTTGCAGGATGTAAAATAATTATGTTTTTGATTTTTGTGATATAAAAAAATATTAACATTGTGAACAAAGCCAATGTACTGGAATCTTTCATTATATTAGTATGGATGCGGAAAGAGGCAAATGAAATGGTAAATTATGTCTGGTAGGATCAAAAGCAGGCACATACCAGGCCATCTCTGCAATACATTAGGGGACACACAAAAGCAACAAAATAACCGGTAATTAATATTGAACACAACAGTCTGTGTCCTGCATAGATCTTAATTGTGCCAGAGAAACCTAACTGGAAATCATCAATATCCGAGGACGGATATTGCCCCTTAAATGCCAGGAAAAGTTAGTTTCATGTAACTACTTCATTATTCCAGATTTAGTTTGAAAAATATGTCAGAAGATACTGGTATTAAAAAAACAGTAACAAAGAACTTGCCTAGCAACATCTTCTGACGCTGGTGTTATTGCTATTTACATACTGGTAACACACTAGCTGGAATTTGCATAATGTTTTGTAGCTCTGTGCTCAAGGGAGCTGCATTGTAACATATTGGTGCTTAATGAACTCTGAAAAAATTGATTTTCCACAGAGTAAATTAAGAAATGCATTATAGCTGTTAAAGCAATCTTAAGGGAAATCGGAAGCTTCCACTGCAAAACTGTGCTTGGTAAGTAATAAATTACATGTTATACTTATTTGCCTTAATTCATGCTAATTTTGCCCAATTAATGTATCACGGTAATTCCAAAGCCTGTCACAGGAGGGCTAATTATTTATTGGATTTTTGTGTTCTGCTCCCTGGGAGTCTACCAGCAAACAAACTTGTGATTGTCTTCCAGCTTCGACCCCCGTGTAATGTGACTGTCTCTGCGCTTGGTGAACATGGAACACCAAGCTGCTTCGTTCTTCTAGTGACCTGATGGAGCTGACGGCATCTTGCTAGCTGATCGCTCCCACATTTTCAATCAGTGTGTTTCTGCACTGGCAAACGGCTCCACAATGTTGTGTCAATTTCCAAAATAAGCGTCTGAGGTTCGTGGAAAAGTTATAAGCTCAAGAGAGGGAGATATTCAGTAAAGCTTGCTATGCCTGGTAATTTTGATAGTTACACAAAGATACCTTTCAGACATGCAACAAAAAAAAAAGAAAAAGAAATGACTGAGCAAGATTTGAAGCATTGCACTGAACACACTTGACTACAACAAATGGTCCCCTCACAATATTTTAAGTCTCCTGTCACTAGCTATGCAAAAAGAGAAAAAAAAATCAGGAAAAGGGCAATCTGATTTCTGCCAAATTGTTTGGCTTTAATTAAATCCTCAAGGGCTGCATGTTCATTGAAGATCTACTGTTTTCAAAAAACAGAATATAACAATTACAAAAAAATAAAATGTCAAAAAAAAAATAGAACCTTCTCCTACTCTTCCTGGTGATTCATGAATCTCCGTCCCTGTCAACTACTTACATGGTGGCCTGTCACTGAACCCAAATCTCCAAATGAGACCCAGACAGATCAGCAATTTATGTACACCATGTTCAGCATTATCTAAGGTAAATCGTCAAATCATATCCATCTTTTCCATAATATTCCATAAACCTTTCATTCCTGGCTAAAACAGTTCAATTTGTCAAGTCCCTGAACCCAGAGAAGACACTTTAAAGCAAATTAATAAGATAACAGTTCTGTATCTGCCCAAGCAAAATTTTGTTACATTTATTTTTAAACATTTAGACGTTTAATGCATAAATACTCTTACCTTTTATACATTAGTAATTACATTTTTTCTCTTGGTGCTAATCTACCATATAATAAAACACTGTGTGTCCACTCCCCCAGAGCAATCTGATTGGTCTGTTAGACTTTGATCTGATTGGTCTGTTAGACTTTGATCTGATTGGTCAGTTTGGGTTTAGTGATGAAAACAAAAGAGCAAGTGAGAGTGTGAGGCGCACGAGAAGGAGGAGTAAAGGCTTATGCAGAGAGTCACTTTCAAAGACAGGAAGTATAAAAGCGGACAGGCGCCTCGAAAATAATCGACAGAGTCTAAGAAGCAAGCTTTATGGGAACACATTCAAGAAACAGAGTGCCGCTTAACACTAGAATTACCAGAGCCTACGAAAAAACTCGTAAATCCGTCCCACCTTAAATCGCGTCTTAAATCCGTTTGCACCTCTCCGCCAGAGTCTTTTGTCATCTAAATGTGCTGATAAACACAAGCTACTAGCAGCCAGCTATTCCTTCCCCCCACCGACTTAGAACGAACTTCTCCTAGCTCATGCCTTGCCTTGATTTGATTATGTGGGATTGAAGTGGCGTTTTAGAGTGGAAATAATATAGCGTTATTTGGAATACACGCATTTCATGTGTGTTCCGTTTCTATAGTAGTCTGTGCAAACACATTTTTAAAACAGAAACGTTTTTCATATTCTAATAGTAAATGACAAAATGTAGGCATAAACTATATAACGTATGAAGCCTGAAGTCCATATATCAAAGAAACACTTTCACAAAAGGTACAAATAAGAGAACACGTGCGCTTTTATTCAAAAATATAACTGCACAAAAAAAAAAAAGCCGCATTAGCATGCCACATTGACACTCTTACTACAACTGCTGCGGTGGCGTAATGGTATCAGCTCCTGACTGGGAATCAGAGGGTGGTGAGTTTGATCCCGCACGGCTCCACTTTGAGAAGTGAACTGCTCTTATTCTTACAATTTTAGAATAACAACATAAATTTGATTTCAGTCTGTAACAGCCGGTGTAACTTATGATACTGGTAAAGGTTAGCTTTTTTTTTTTTTTTAATTCACTTTTCATTCTCACAGTCACATTCTAACGCGGCTTTTTTTTGTCATTTAGATGACAAAAGACTCTGGCGGAGAGGTGCAAACGGATTTAAGACGCGATTTAAGGTGGGACGGATTTACGAGTTTTTTCGTAGGCTCTGGTAATTCTAGTGTTAAGAGATATTGACACATACAAATACAGAGGAAAGGCACTGAAGGAACATTTAGGGCAAAAGATAAAAAATATTTTTTTAATTAATCTATTTAAAAATATTCTATGACCTGCCTTCAACAGGTACCGTGTCTAGTTTATAATAAAATAGAATAGTGATTATAAGTTTAGTATGGCTTTGGAAGAAGGATCAGTCAGACACCAAATTACTATGTACTGTATATACTGAAGTCAGTGGCAGAAAACTCTGTTTTATTTTTAATGAACATGGTGTCTGATAAAAAAGGACATACAGGTGAGCATGTAAGATTTAGTCACATCAGACAGAAATCGAGATATACTGTAAAGGATTAGGACATTTTCAAGTTGAGAGATTTTAATTGTAACAGAAAAAAAAATACCTAACTGTTTCAATGCATACAGATTTTTTATTCTGCCTATTTTTTCTTATAACATCTTTATCTTTTTAATTTTGCCAGAAAAGACTCAAAGAGGCTCAAAGCACATGCTGGCTCTCTTTTCCCTTTTTATGGTAAGCAGTGACGTGAGACTCAGCATGAGAGCATGACCCAAATGATTTACATTTTTAACTTTTCATACTCTGTTTTTGCTCTTTATTGTGAACCACTTGAATTTTAAAATGACTATTTTCTGTGTGTATTATTCTTATTTTCTGAATTAGGATAGTTAGTCTAAGTTAAGTTATATAGCACGATGCGGAGAGTACAAGTCCAAGGAGGTTATGCTCAGTCTTTATAACACACTGGTGAGGCCTCATCTTGAGTACTGTGTGCAGTTTTGGTCTCAAGGCTACAAAAAGAACATAGCAGCTAGCAGCATAGCAGCGACTAGGCTGATTCCAGGGTTACAGGAGATGAATTATGAAGAAAGCTTAAAAGTACTGAGCCTTTACAGCATGATTGAAGTGTTTAAAATTATGAAGGGAATTAGTACAGTGGATCGAGACTGTTATTTTAAAATGAGTTCATCAAGAACACGGGGACACAGTTGGAAACTTGTTAAGGGTAAATTTCGCACAAACATTAGGAAGTTATTCTTTAAACAGAGAACCATAGACATTTGAAATAAGCTACGAAGTAGTGTGGTAGACAGTCAGACTTTAGGGACTTTCAAAACTCCACTTAATGTTTTTTTGAAGAATTAAGTGAATATGAATGATGAGCTTTATTGGGCTTAATAGCCTGTTCTCATCTAGATTGTTCTAATTTTCTAAAATGTATATCCAAAAGCCAGACGATTCTGAAGGGCTGAGACATGGCAAAGCCATATGAAAACCGTCGTTAATTTTACTGAACTTTTTACTAATCATACTGAACTGTTGAACACTAAATTGCCATAATCTAGAAGAGGGATATGAATAACTTTAAAATCCAATAACAAGACGTTGGGAGTTATCATATAAAAGACTGAATGAAATCACAATTTGTGACTCAAAATTCAAGTTGCTTTCAAGCACAGAATTAAGGCTTAGCAAAGATTTTTTTTCTAGTAGCATGCTTCACTACAATTTACTACAATTTAGAAAATATTGTTACTACAAGATGGCCCTCTATCAAATCAGTGAAAGACCAGCACAATACCACCTTGCTGCAAAAAAACAAAGCCAAAATGAAGACCACAACCATTTAATGTTCTGCATACAAAAGAATGCACATGAGCACTAGACACCAGCTCCATTTACATGGAGTATCTTTCCACTTAAAATTTAAATGGTCATAGTCTAAGATTTGATAAGTCACATCATGTGCATCTGCAGAGTTGGGGTAATTCCCATCCCCTAGAAAACCAAGTAATTTTTTTTGTATCGCTGTTTGGATCTTAATCGATTTGTGCTAAAACTACAGCAAAAAATACAAAGTATGTTGTATTTTCAACGGTCATGATATTTTCAAAATATTTCCTGCTCTGTGTATTTGTACACAAATTGCACTGCTGGCTTTTACTACTTAGCCTTATCTCAGTCTTGTTGCCAATGAGCATGCAGATTACAAGACTAAGCACCACAATGGATGATGAATTGTATGACTCCCTAATGACTTTCAAAGATGCCGTCATCACAAGTTATTCTTCAAAGACTTGTGTCACAACATTCTGTCTGTGGAAGTGTATCATGGAGTTCTTTGCAATGCTTATTTTTGCCTACATTTGGCCAAGACAGAGTGGTCAGATCAGTGAGGGGGTTAGCATTTGTGTCTGTAAAACCCCTTTTACATACACAGACTGGATCTAGAGCTGGAACTGGTGAAGAGCACCAAAGTCCCTGGCATACCCTGGCAGCTGTCCTTACTTGGTCAATTAGCACCACATCCATAGTCAAGAAGGCACAGCAGCATCTCCAATTTCTTTGGCAGCTAAAGAAGGCAAAACTAACCCTCCCCCCCTTTTCACCACATTCTACAGGGGTATCATCAAGAACGTTCTGACCAGCTGCATTACTGTCTGGTTTGGGAACTGCAGTGTCTCCAACTCTAAGGTCCTACAAAGTATAGTGCACACTGTAGAAACGTTTGCTGGGTCCTCTCTGCTCTCCACTGAAGACATCTTTGTAAAGCTTACAGCATTATGAAGGACCCTGCCATGGTCTCTTTGTTCCACTTCCATCTGTCAGAAGGTAGTGTAGCATCCAAACCAGTTCTTCCAGTTCCTGTGGCAGCTCCTACCCCTTGGCTGTGAGGACTGTGAGCTCTGTGCTGCCCCTCAGCCCTCAGATCTGGTCCTAGTAATTGAATTTTTACACAGTACACTTGCTACACTTGTTACTACTGTTGTTTTTTATTATTACTTTTACTGTTATTATTTAATATTTAAAATTATTACTATCTATTCACTTACCTGTTATGTATTTATTTATCAATTTATGATATAGTATAGTTCTTTAAATGTCTTACACTTTTCCTGTGTTTATGTATTTGTTGCAGTGCGGTCCTGGGGAATATTATTTCATGCCATTGTATGCTGTTATGCTGTGTATGGATGGTAAGACAATAAAGCCACTTGATTTAACTTTGTTGAAGGGCAATGAGTAAACTGAAGTTAAAATGCCTAGAAAGGTGATTGAATATTACATATATACATCACATTATATTATATTGGGCTCTGAGTTTTAAAGGGTGAATCCACAATTACTGCAGGAAAAGTTAACCTGGCACGGTTCCAGTATTTTTATGTGGAAGGAATATAAATAACAAGTCATGAAGTAGCTTTCTCACTCTGTTTTGTCTTTAAACTTTATCAGTTGTGATAAGAAAACACAAAGGTAAAAGGTTGGGACCCTGAATGGTGATCCCTGTATAAGAAGTGAGACACAAAAATAACCGGACTGGATTTTGGGCTTTCCTGGAAAACCATCTGGAGGTTGCCGGATGTGAATCATAGAACTATATCCCCTCCTACACGCCCTCTCAAACCGCTGACCAGCTAGGTATATCCTGTGAAGAGCCCAGTCAGTATTTGCACAACAATTGCTACACAAGTTGCCGTGGTAAAGTCGGGTGAAAAAAATCGAACAGCAAATCAATTTCTCTCGAATTTTCTCCTTTTTTCGTAAAGCAGTTTTTGACTGACAAATACTTTCCTGTCCTTGATCATCCTCACTATTCGCCTGATTTAGCTCCCTGTAATTTTTACTTGTTCCTGAAAATCAAAAGTGACCTAAGGGAACACATTTTTCTTCAATGGATGAAGTGAAGACAAAAACGGCAAGCCTGTTGACAACCTCAAGCAAAAAGACTTCCAGCACTGTTTCAATCAATTGAAGATACGTAATGAATGGTGTTGAGATTGGGAGGGGCAGTATATAGAATGACAATGTTTAGAATGCTGTAATTCATCAATAAATATTTTTTTTACCAATCCAGTTATTTTTGTATCTCACCTCGTATTGTGAAACTTGGCAAAAATAAAAACTTTCTAAAAAAATACGTCTTTACAGATGGAAGTCTCCGACCAGACTGGGAAGAGATGGTGGTGGTACCGGTTATGAAGTCGATGAGGCAGAAGGGGCGGGTTCAGGTGCCACAAACCCGGGTGTGACGTCATGTGTTGTCGGCCTGTGATTCTCCAGATCTACAGAGGGAAGCAGAGGAGAGGCGTTAGGAGGCAGTGCCTACTCTTTCCTATGAGTACTTTTGGCCTCTATGAATGTCCCATAATTTTGGGGTTCACAAAAGATTTTGCTACCCCTGGAAAATATCTTGTGGATGCCCATAACCCATACGATGGCCCACCGTCTTCTCACTGTGTGTTACACTGAAGGTCTCTTTTTATAAATTTGCAGCACTGAAAGCCTTTCTCTTCAGTTATGGGATGCAATAAGTGAACGAACAGTCATCTTTGGTCTCACTGGCATTCAAGCCCAACCAATTTATATTAATCAGGTTTTGAGTTAACATTTAAACTAAAAACGCACTTTGCGTTCCAGCTGCAAAATCTTTTTAGGGAGGGCTAGTGGTAGGAAAGTTGGTCCATCCAAAATAAATCCCAATTCCAAAGCGACAGGTGGAGAATGTGTTTCACAATACATCCCCAAGTTTTATGGCCCTCTCCAAGTCTCATCTGTTTCTCACATTCTTATACGGAGAAGCTGTCCAGAAACACCTACCCTCTAAATCAGAAATAAAAAATTATCCAACTTTTCTAAAGGGGATTTCCATCTTGTACAGTGGTAAAGGAGGCTGATGTGTAATCTAAAAGTCTCAAGCTCATATCCTACTGCTGCTGTCTCATGGAGGACAGGTAACTGAGAAAGAGCCTACTGCTACATAAGATACCCGTCACACTTAGGAAACCCAATTGGCTGATTTAGTGAAAGTGGATAAGCATTCCTTTCTGTGTAAGGACATAACACAAAGAGGGAGAGATACTGAGCAATTCTTTGTTGGGTTTTAAAAATTAAAGAGAACCTTACAAACTTGATTGATTTTGTCATACAGTCTTGATGGTATTCGAGGGTTGAAGATGTGAACAATTAAACAAGCTCATGTGATTTTTTATTCTTGTTTGCATTATTTAAAAAAAAAATGAAAAAAGCAAACTGTTGAATTTGGGTGGTCTACCTGCTTAAAAAGCAGCAAACTTCAGATGGGTAACATCTCCATTACTGACATCTTTCTGACTGTAACAAATTGTAGGAGTGACATTCACTTGCTGGACCTGAATAAGAATTATGTCATCATTTGTCATGACACAAAATGAAACACAAACATTTGCATTAAAGACACAGCTTTCAACTTGATATACTGTGTGAATTTGATGGAGTACACATCCTAACCAACAGCGAGCTCAACAAACACTTTCTATTTTTCACCCTCTTTGTTTCTCCTAAGCAGCCGGATGATGATGCTAAAACTAAATGACATGTATGTGTAATTCTTACATTTCATTTTATTCATGCCATAATGAGAAAAAATATGTGCCTACTCCTGACCAAATAAACACCGCAACGGTCACTTTGGCCTCCAACTTCAACACCGACAAGCAAACTTCAAGCAGGATGTCATCCCAGTTACTTTAACTGAAATCTCCTGAAAAGTGGGGGAGTGAATGCAAGCCAAAGAAAAGGACAGACATTTTGCAAAGTTTTAAGCAGCATAACAAAGCAAGTTGATACTGTACCATTACCAAAACTGTTTTTCACTAATATTCAAGTTTATTTATAGGAGATTCAAAATCCAAAAAACTGATTGAATGCTACAGTTTTTTCTGTTTTGAATGTGACTGTGCTTTAACCTTAATTGTACTGCGAATGGTATACTTTTTTTTCCACCTTTATATATTTAAATAAGCGTCGTTCAGTAGTATTTAAAGCTATTCATTTATTTTTTAATTATGATGCACCAGCCTCCACCTTATTGTGATTTGATGGTCTGCATGGCTGAAGGCTAAAAGGATAATGCTATTGTATAAATCAGTTAGATTTAATAGAAATCAAGTCCACCCGTCAGCGTTATGTGCACTGGCTTTGACTGTGCGTCGACTGCTGAAAGATAATTATATTTATTTTGTTCACCTTTCAAGGCCAAAACAAGCATCTTCTATTAAAATGTGGCTATTGTCTGTTCATTTGCATAGCTTTACATATAAAAGTAATTTACGCCTCAAGTGTTTGCCCTTGCACTTTGCTGTGAATTGAATACAATGTCTATTTGTATATGTTATGCTCCAATGTGAGCCTCAGAAACAGATTTTTTTCCCATTCATCTCTCGTAACATTGCCATGCTCCATTTGAATTATTTTAAACCATGATTTGATAATGGCTGGGCTCAACAAAGCTGTTAATCTGTATTATTGACAGTACGTCGCAACAAATCTGAGAGCAAGCAGGCTCTTGACATATACGAACACTTGCCTGACAGGTAACTTTCCATAATTTCTTTTTTGAAAGTAAACATTTAGCACTACTGTTGGGGTCAAAATAAAATTCCCAACTGTAAATTGAATTGCTTGTTGTTATCCTGTTAACACTTAGAGGAGCAGAAAAGCTTTAAAGTGGACATTCTAATTATCTGTTTTTTTTGGATGCTTGCCATAAGCTGAATGTAAAATACAGAAAAAAATGTGAAGTTAATTTGAAAGTAATCCAGTCATTGAATGACATAGGGTACATGATGTGATCTTTGTAGGATGACTTTCAACAAGTAGAATATTCACATGTTAGGCAAGATACGGAGGCTGAAATGAGCTTTCTTCGCAGGGTGGCTGGCCTGTCCCTTAGAGAAGCACAGACATCTGGGAGAGGCTCGGAGTAGAGCCAACTGAGATGGTTTGGGCATCAAATATAGATGTCCCCCAGTGGAGGTTTTACAGTCACGACCAGCTGGGAGGAGACCCCACACCAGGGCTTGCTGGGAAGAGTATATATCCTAGATGGACTGGGAATGCCTTGGGATCTCACAGCATGAGATGACAAGTGTGGCTGGGAAAAAGGATGTATGGGCTTCACTGCTAAGACTGTTGCCCCCCCCAAAACAACAGTAAGAGATGGACAATAAATGAATCGAGTAATACAAGCAATATAATGTAAATGTAAAATAGTCTAATGTTTAACGCAACAAGAGTTTGCGTCCACAAGCTAACTGGTTAAGAACAAAGTTCTAAAACATATTAGATTGGTAGTCATACCAAAGGCCCTATAACAAGTACAATATTTTTTTCATGTTGATTCCTGTTCATTCTGTTTCTGTTCTTACTACCTCATTGATCCTCCAGTGAGTCCGCCAACGTATCGTTACTGAGTTTGACCATGTTAACTGTAAAGTGAAATTCAGTGTAGTTCCCCAAGGATCAGTTGGCAGTGTTTACACACGAATGGGTGTCAGACAGGAACAGTGTTTAAAGGACCAAGAGCTTGATTCCAGGTCTGTTCACCGGCCATTTGAAGTTTCTCCTCATGAGCACATCTGTGTTCTCCTAGTATTCCAGTTTCCTGTCACGATTCGCCCAGTAGGAGTGACTGTCTACTGTAGGTGGTGCATGAGGGATTGTCTCCTGTCTTGCATCTGAAAGTTTCTCCTGCCTGCTCTTCCTGTATTTCATCTTTTGGTGTTTATGTCTTTGCTGCTCACTCACTTGTCGATATCTGCAAAACGTCATGCTACAGCATCATAAATTGTTCTTTACAAAATAGTAGTCATTAAATCTATGCATTAGGTCTCCTAATTACTCCTTCTTCATAGTCTCACAAGTTTTTGACCAAGTTTTTATGGCTCTTAAACTTCCATCTTGTCCAACTTTGTTATTTGTTTGCTTTGAGTTGATCCATATAAAATGCCAAAACACAAATGTATAAAAATGAAAGAGGAAGTTTTTTTTTCTTTGCCCCACCTGATATGTCCATTTCTTTGCAATTACATTTTATTATTAAAGCCAGTTAACTCTAGTTATCATTTTTCTTATCATGGTCATTTTGGACTTCCTTCTTTGCTGGAGATTCAAAAACATGCATTTCTTTTAATCTTTTTAAGAATTATCTTTCCATTTTTTGAATTCAGTATCACATATTTCAGAAAGTAGTAAAGACATTAAATAACTTTAAGGCATAAAGATAAACTGATAAGTCAGGAGCCCCAGTGCCCCTCAGAGCAGAAGATCTCAAGTTCAGCCAGATTTTTGTCCCCACCAGTTTCCTGAGCAGTGAGTCAATTTTACCTTTAATTGATCTCATAGTTTATTTTGTTGACCTTTATCTTATTCTGGATTTAAAAAGTGCAATAATGTTAGGGTTGCCAGATTAGAAAATTAGAAATACAGGACACTCTTAAAATCTCTCTCTACTTTACTATATATATAAATTTATACATGCCCCCTACACACCCAGACCAATATATTATATAAAAGTAGAGACATAAGTTAACCATAAAGCAAGGATTTTAATGGGTTATGAGAAAAACAAAAGTAAAATCATTTGAAAATTATTTAATACAAGCTAAAAAAAATTCTGTAAAAGTGAAATCATTTGAAAATATTTATTTAATACAGACAAAAGAGAAATATTATTATTATTTAATACAGGCAGTTAGAAAAAAGGTGGGCCGTGGCAAGTAGTAACAACACACTTTGTTGACAGTCGCTGTATGTTGCAATGCTGATAGAGAACTATACAGCAGTGCGGCTGGAGAGCAAAACGGTAACAGTGAGTGTTGCTGTCCTCAGCCAACCATAGCAACTGAACAAATTGCAAACAGGCAGCAAACACTAGTTTCCTCGTTACATTAGGGTTATTTTCATCAAGAGAAAAGAAAGTATAATTACTTATAAAGTTACAACTAAGTAGTGTAATAAGGTAGTAAAAATATATTTTTATTACGAAATTTGAAAATGAACTAAATATGGGACAGTTGGGTGTCCCTGAAAGGTCAGTACGGGACAGGAGACAAAATGATCAAATATGGGACATGTCCCGTATATAAAGGATGTCTGGCAACCCTAAATAATGTGAATCTTACATTTATAATAACTTAAGAAGTATTTGTATTTTGGCTTATCTTTAAATGTTTAACTCTGGTTTAATTCACCTTTTCTGTGACATTTTCTCTCCTACTTGTATCTGAATACTGACAATTAATGATAAACAGGACATTATATTGTACAGACAACAACCTGCAACTCAACATCAGCAAGACAAATGAACTTATGGTGGACTTCCGACATACCAAGAAGCTTCTGAGATCAGTCATCATTCAGAGCGAGGACCACGTAGAAGTGGTGCAGAGCTACAAGTGCTGGGGGGTTCACATAAACTGGACTGTTCTGACAACACAGTGGTGCTGTACAAGAAGGACCAGAGCAGACTGTGCTTGCTAAGGTGATTCCAGTTTTTTGATGTGTGCAGCAAGCTGCTGGAAATGTTCTACCAGTCCATAGTAGCCAGTGTGGCATTCTATACTGCAGTCTCCTGGCGAAGCAATCTGAGCTAAAAAAAAAAAAAAGCACAATGCATGAATAAACTTATCAGGATAGCCTGATCCATCACGGGGTGAACCCTGGACATACTGAATGCTTTTGTGGCAAAGAGGATGGTGGCAAACTTGGATGCCATCATGAAAAAATCCCCTCAATCCCCATCGGGAGGCTGTTTCTTGGAGTACTTTCAGCCACAGGCTCATTCCACCACAGTATGCCGAGAAGCGCCCCTGGGGGTCTTTGCTGCCCACTGCTCTCAGGCAATTCAGTGCTTCCATCTCATGTGCTCATTAAGTTTATTTCTATTGATTGATTGGTTGTACTATTTGTCCTGTGAGTCTGTATCCTTGTATTTTATGTTTCTGCTGCTGTATAGATCTGAATTTCCCTTTGGGATTAATAAAGTTTTAGTCAGTGGAAATGACACTAAACGCTAATGGGTAACTATTTTGATGTTAACCCTTGTGTGCTTATTAATACATCATTTCTTTAATAACCATAACTTTAAAAATTAAAAACAAATTTAGAAGTGTAAAAAATAGATTCATACCCATCTGACAAACTCAAATACTTTATTTTCAATCAGTGAAAATTTTGCATAACCATTTTTTCATTTTTAGGAAACAAAAAAACAGACAACTCAGAAATAACTATTCTTCTGATGAAAATGTATTTTTTTTCTGCCTTGTATTAAGTGTATTTGTTTCAGGGTTATTTGACATTTTGTGGGTTTCAGATATCAGAGAATATCCCTGTATGGCTATTTTTACAAATTATTGTCCCTTGACATATGTACAATACCATTCTGATTATGTTTCTTGTTTAAGAGCAGTGCCATTTAGTTTGTTCATGGGTGCTGCCATTTTATGATCCCATTGTCACAATGCAGTGATCTCTTGTTATAGGAGAGTTCTGCGGCACATGATGCTATTGGCACAATGCTTTAAAAGCCTGTGCCACAGCTTTATTGGCAACCAAGATTGTTGTTTGTGTATTTTCAGAGTGTTGGACACTCCATGATTTATGGCTTAGGAATTATAGTCAGCATTATTTGACTGATACTTTTTGCAAAATTTTGGTTTTGATGCTGGATTTTCCTGATCTCCTGTTTTTGGCTTTTGTTATGTTTAAGGTTTCAGTCCAACTCCTGATTCAGCTCGTTCTGATGCCAGCTTCTTTTTATAGCACAGTATTTTGGATTTAGTAAAGTTGGTTGACCCTTCCCTTCGCTGCAATTCAGCTAAACTTTGGTTAAGCATTTTTTGTTTGTTTTTTTCTACTTTTTTCTTCCAGGGCAGAGCAAATAACAACTTGTTTAAGTAAAGTAGGAGTCCAATTACATGAAGGAGTTGGTTGGAACAAAAACCTGCAGCCACAGGGGCCTCCCAATACTGAACCTGAAAACCACTGCCATGGAATATTCACAGTTAAGAGCCAAATTAAATTCCATTTGTCTTTCCCTTTTAATATACCTCTTTGGTCTCTGTCAAAGATACTTCATATTATTCTGCTTATGGGCATTTTGATATTTTACATTACTTTCTGCCATTCCTGTAAGGTGCATTGATTTAATTGCATGTGGGGTACAAGAGGCATGTTACACTCAACCAAACATCAAAAAGTTTAGAAATAAATGGTAACTAATACTGGATTAGTCGTGTTTCACTAAAAGTCAGTGAACTGTTCCATATCTTGGCACCATGCTGTTACAAATGTGAAATACTGTAGATAATCTTGATCTTTGCCAAGAAATTCTGGAAGTGTGTGGCTTGGGAATTTCAATTTGCTGATTTCTTTATCAAATAAAGATGACTGCTGAAGCTCTATTGCACCATCAGGAGGGTTTCCTAATCGGTT
The DNA here is from genome assembly GCF_900747795.2 of Erpetoichthys calabaricus. Classification (NCBI taxonomy): domain Eukaryota; kingdom Metazoa; phylum Chordata; class Cladistia; order Polypteriformes; family Polypteridae; genus Erpetoichthys; species Erpetoichthys calabaricus. The sequence goes on along the minus strand of NC_041394.2, from coordinate 211,395,765 downwards.
GCTCAGGCTCAAATCCTTGCCATTTGTGAATCATATGACATATTGAGCTCCTCCATAGCTATCCAGTTTTATGGATTATGCAAAGGACAGAAATGTTGAAGATGACAGGAATAATACAGAAAATGTTGGATGAACTTGTCAGGAAATATCCATAGCTCTTTACACTCCATCTGGGACATTCACGGAGGCTACTCCTGTGATCAGACGTAGGCTCCTAATAATCCTGGGCTGTTGTTCTAGGACTTTCTCTAGCAGTTCCAGATGTTCCTGCTATTCTGAGCCCCAGATGTCAACCACCAGGTACAGCATATACCATTAGAAGACATCAAGTGGTCTGGAAAACTGAAAACTTCAAAAACTCCAAGATGCCGGAACATTTTAAAGTTAGCAAGGGACTTACAAAATTCAGATTGTGAAACTGTTGGTCGATAAGACATGAAGTATAAAGCACCCTCTAATAAAATGACAGGTTGCTGTCAAAACCTGTAGCTAGGGCATCTTTCAAGATCAGACCTGAGAAACCCTGTATTATTTTATAAGAGTATCATTTATTAAATGTTCTCTTAAAATTTCTCTTTTCCAGTTTCATTCTGTGTGTTGTGCAGCTCAGGCCATATATTACTCCAGTCTTTTGTTTCTTGTAAATTCTCACAAGGACTAGTAGTTACTAGCCCTAAAGCAGTAGATAGCCTTTGGATACACAAACACTGCAAAAGCAATTTATTAATGTACCTGACTTGAAGCCTTTGGCAGCGGGTTTTAACTTTCTTTTTTCAAACTGCAATATTCTTTTTTGTCCTAAACACAGTTTGGGAGGGGGAAGCCCCCATAAGCAACTTGGCACCCAAATCCCCTTCCTTGTTTTCTATGAATTGAGCTAGTGGCAGATTTGGGCAGATTGTACCCGTCTCTGTTCCAACATTCTGCCAAATGATAAAACTAATTGGGGGATGTCTTTTTTCACTGGAAAGATGCCACCTTTTTCTTTCCAAAAATGGCTGGCAAGTGTCCGAATGGATGCAGGGCACCACAGAGTAATACCTCCTCTCTCAGTATACCACTCGTACCAGACATGATATTGAGTGTGCCAGCTACTGCAGCATTATTTTGCAATGATTTATTGTAGTAAATGTTCTGCATCTCCTCACCAATGATTTCATTTTTATTAACACCTTGTTATGTTCTTTTATAGAATGTTGATGCTCCTCAGGTTGGTACTTTTTATTTCTAAGCTTTGAAACAGTGACATTCTCTAGAGCTGTGGTTCTCAAAATGTAATATGGGCAACTGTATGACTGGCATGAGTTTGCTGCCAGACTAATAGTTTTAGCATATATGTGATATTTCCTAGAGCTGGAAAATGGTGAATAAGTAATTATTTATTATGAAAATAAGTTAATTTACAGAAATTCCATAGAGGATCAGTGGCCATTCTTTCTGACATAGGCACATAACGTTTCAAGAGGTTTCAAAAATGCTTTCTAGGGTGAAGTTGTACCTTTGTGCCAGAACACCAGAACTCCACTCAGCAATGCATAATAATTAAAACAATTTTGCCTAAAATAATTTACAGGCACAACACCAAACTTTCATATAAATATTCAGAGACTCAAATAAATACTAAAAATAATAATACTATTAATGATTTACTGCTTTTGTAATTCTAGTCTTTTTCTTACTTTCTTAGAGGCTTTGAACATGGTAAAGGCACTACATAAATAGAATGCATTATTGTTATTATTATTAGACATAACACAGCAAGTAAAACAAATACATTGTGTGCAATATCACTGAATTGTGCATTTTCTTTTCATGATCGCTGTTCAAAGCAGGAAAAAAGTGTCCAGTGCCATGTGATTTAAGACAGCCTTTCCAAAATGAAGTTAATTTGACACTTACATACATACTTATGTACATACCCTAACAGGTATGAATGACTGAGAAGGCACAGCTACAATATTTTCTCAGTAAGATCAAGACATTACTTTGTGCCAGATTTGACAGCCCTGAAGGCATTTCCAACATGATTTCTTAAAATTATTTTTTAAAATAGAGGCTTACAAACATATTTTACATAAGCATCCTAATAATTACATACTATTTTTTACACAGTACAATTAAAGTGATCCCATTTTACATCTACGGATTATTATTTAAATCATTGAAATATGCATGATGCATTTGAATAAAAGGTAGGCCCACAGTGAGTCAGAGGCAGGGAGGGAACTGACCACCTGGTGCTTTATGCCAAATCCAATTGATTTACCTCGCACTACCACTCCAGGGCACGAGGGGGCGCTGCTGCTGATGGCATCCCCTCTTCCTTCTCCCAGTTCTGAGAAACTGACAAATGAGAACAAGTGGCTCTGCCCCTTCTGGTCCAACTTCTATAAAGTGAATTTCCCATTGGGATTAATAAAGTATCTATCTATCTATCTATCTATCTATCTATCTATCTATCTATCTATCTATCTATCTATCTATCTATCTATCTATCTATCTATCTATCTATCTAAAGCTGAAATGCTCCCAGAAGGGGTTGTCTCATTCTGGAGTAAGCAGACAGTTGAATGGAGCTCCTGTCCATGTATTGACTGCTCTACAAGGCCTCGAACCACCTTGAACATCTCTGATTGTTGTTGTTATTTTAATTACCACCGAATGCCTGTTTATTTTTGGACATATTTATTTAATATTTAAATATTAAAAGGGGCAACCCGGTTGGGTTCCCAGCATGTCTTTTGTGGACAGTATGTTCCTTGTGTATATATATATATATATATATATATATATATATACACACACACACCATGTATATACAGTATGTATATGTATATATATATATATATATATATATAATTATACATATAGCTATACATATAAAAGCCAAATACCACTGACTCACTCATCACGAAATCTCCCGAACCATGAGCACTTGGGACTTGAAATTTGGAAAGTAGGTTACCCTTGGCCCATAGGTGCTTGCTAAGAAACGGTTTTAAAAATTTCGTGGTCCAAGCACGAAATTTCTTCTAGTTTTTTAGACCTGTTTGTATGTCTGTCCGCTTTTCACGATAGAACTACTTAACAGATTTAGATCAGGTTTTTTTCTATAATTTGCTTGAACATTCCATTGATTTTGTGACTTTCTCATCGCGCTAAGTATCATAGTTTGCTTGCTGTACCAATTTATTAGCATGAATCCGAGAGAGACTCATTGGGCTGCTGGGAGGGAGGTGTGGCCCTCTTCACTCACGTGTCGTTTTCCTGCAGGAGTGATATATTCTCGCTAATTCGAGACAGAGCTGGGTATATGCCAGCTACATTACCTATCAAAAAAGAACACATTTAAAAATATTTGATATCTCTTGCCTAACATGTACCCTCAGCATTCTTTGTTATCCGCAGGTAAGCCTCTCCTGCCCATCTCATCCTCTGTCAATTGCTTTCCCATAAAGCCTGCTTCTCAGATTCTGTCATTTCAAGGCATGTTGCTTTACTCATGCCTGTCTTTTCACTACCGCCAATGGTAGACGGGCCTTCATTACCCGCTGTGAAAACATCATTTGTATTCTGGCAAATATTTCCTGTCTTTGATGGAAACTCTCAGTGTTCCTCCTACGTATTTCCGCTGAGTCCTCCCGTATCTCAACCTCTCTTGCCTCTGCCTCTCTTAATCAAGTTTGACTGAGCAACCAAAGTGAAACAGGTCAATCAAACCAAAGCCAAACCAATCAGATTGCTCGGAGAGACCGGACACACACACATGCACACACCCACACACACACACACAGAACAGTAGTATTTTATTATATAGTACATAGATTACTTTTTGGCTATACATTAGTGTTCTATACTGTAACTATCCCCTCTCTTCTAGTGACTATGCACATTCACTAAATCCTGTGAATATGACCCTATATTTTCTTTTTTGATGCATGTGTAACCTTTAATCTAGTACAAGGATTTATAGAAAAATATTTTTTTGTATTACCAGATATTATCCATCCATCCATTTTCCAAACTACGACTCCATAACAGAGGGATGATGAACTCATCAACTATCCCAGCAGTGTCTATCAGGGATCAGCAAGGGTTGAAATGCCAGCCTATCCAGGAGTGCAGTTGAACACAGCCAAAATTCATTCATATCGGGACAGTTTAGGGTTGTCAGACACTATCACAAGCAAGCATTTAGAATGTAGCAGGAATATTGTAATAAAATAAAAATCACTTGTCCCTAAGTTAGTAACCAGTTGTGACTACAACATGACTTGTTTTTACTGGTAATATAAAGCAACAGCACAAACCACTGCACATTGCACTACTCTGCCAATAGTAATAATTTTACATTACACACTTCGTTCACACCATGTAGAAATTACAACACTTTATCTATATGGTCCCCCCCCATTTCAGGGCACCATAATGTTCAGGACATACAATACAATACAATACAATTTATTTTTGTATGGCCCAAAATCACACAAGGAGTGTTGCAATGGGCTTTAACAGGCCCTGAATCTTGACAGTTCCCCAGCCTTGACTCTCTAAGAAAACAAGGAAAAACTCGCAAAAAAAAAGCAGTTCAAAAAGAGACCCCTTCCAGGTAGGTTGGGCGTACAGTGGGTGTCAAAAAAAGAGGGTAGTTTTGTTGGCACTGGATCTAGGGAACAAGTAGTAACATAGCAATGGTAGGTTTATTACAGCAGCCACATTTAGGACTTTGCTGAATATCCCTTGCATCTAATCACAGCATGAAGTCTGCAATTCACAGACATCACCTGATGCCGACTATTTTCTCTGGTGATGCTCTGCCAAGCCTTTAATGCAGCTATCATCAGCTCCTGCTTGAAATTCAGCTCCAAAGAAAATACCACTTTCTGTATCAAAAGTTGCCATCTATTTCCAAAATCTCCAGCAAGTTTTTATTTACAGTGTATAAAAATAAGAAAGTAAAAGTCATTAAAAAATTAATTTACATTTTCATTGAAAAATATCATTTGTGTTCAATTACTAAATAATTCAGTCAATTAACACATGTATACTTTGTAATTTAGGAACAAAAATGGAAAATCTCTTAACAGAAAGATTTAAATAATAAACACAAAACTTTTTCCAATAAAAAGCACAAGAATGCATAGTGTACATTTAATTGAAGTAACATTAAAAAAATTAAATTAGATCTAATGATTTTATCATTTTACTGTTCCTAATTGAATTGTGATTCTTACCTTACTAACTACCTCTGATGAGAAGATATGTGTACATAATTAGAACAGAAATTAAAAATCATAGTAAAAGATAATTGTTGTTATTTGCATACCATTCAGTTTTTATGTTGTGTACACCCACCGTAAAATACAGAAGAATAATTACAATATATGGAATACTGTCATTATGAAATAGTTACTAAACAGATGTACGATTAAAAATATTATATTACTAATCCGTTCAACTAGCTCCTACTGAGCCCAAAAATAAAACCACAATACTGTAAAAGAGAAAGATAAAGGAAAGAAGAAAAATGGCTCTTGAAAACCAATTGGTAATAATGCACCCAAGTTGTGCTTTAAAGGACAACAGGAAACATGCTGAAAAGGAGCAACAGTAGTGATTGGAAAAAAATGGCCTGAGGATGGTCTCTGCTGTTCTAGCACGGATTAGCTTTCCTACACTACCCTAACGGGTAAAAATAATGGCGGATGTAATATCATATGCCATGTACTTGTTTAAGTTCCTACTTGCTAAAGGTGATGCCACCATCTTGGAGTCTGGAGAGAAACAGGGCTGTGGTCCAAAAAAACAAAAAGACAGCACAAAAACAAAATCAGAAACAGTACTTAAATGCCTTCATTGTACAACACTAACTTGGTAGACTGACTGATTGCTCCCATTGCTCGTCCATTAAGCTGTAGTTCTCAAGGGGATAAGCAGACGTTGAAAATCGTACATTATTAATTAATAATGAAATAATTAACATTGTAGTAGCAATAATTTATAGCAATGTCTAATCTTAAACAGAAACTGGAGAGAGTGTCTTACACCTGGCATGAGGAGACCCACCCTGGTGGTGGCCTTGCTGTTGCCAGCCAGGAAACCGTTCACATCATATACACAGCAGGCAGTATAAAAGAAAATTCCATTTCACTTTTCTTTATTAAACCAATGTACGGTGGAAGAAGACAGCTTTTAATCAGCTTTAGAAAGAACTGCTTATGCATTAGCTTTAATGATACATTAAAAATATATATCTATGAGAATTAAAATAAGTTAAATGATGTGATCAGTTTTGCCCTCATTTTTTTTAAAAAACAAAAGCAGGGTTTTCAGCAGTCAAAATCAGAAGAAAGAACAGCTATTGAAAAACAATATTACATAGTCCTTTTCTCCCCCATCATGCTGTTCCACATCAGACTAACATTTCAGACTTGACTGACAGTAACTTTGAACTTCCTAGTACTTTAAACTCAGGAATTCATTTCTTTGCTCTGTACAAGATCTCTCAAACTACTGCCTCATGATTCTACAACCTCTTGATAGTACCTTTAGGTAACACGCTGATCAAACAGAGTAATGCGAACTAGCAAGACAAAAAAGGTTTAGATATGGTGCTTTAAATATTTAAAGTATTAGCACTGTAAGCAACAAAGGGTAACAACTAAAAATAAAATATGGAGAACATTACATGCTTGCCAGGCATTTATTCAGTATCACAGAATCATGTTACACAAGGCTTATAGGAAAAAAAAATTAAAACTACTCCATTTGTGCTCTTTTAGTTACCCTCTTCTTTTGTGAAATTAGCACTAATATACAGAGTAATACTTTTACAGTCACGCCTTCATGCCTGTCTTTGTATTTAACATTTTAAATCTGGTGATTTTGAAACACTGAAAGCAACAGAAAGTCACATTTTGCCGAAGTCTTATTTGGATGACCTTTTACAGGGAAAGCACCTCTTTTATGTGCTAGGCGTCAAAAAGACAAAGGGATGAAACGAAAATCAGAACTGGCAAAATGAAACTGTTCTTCTGCAAATACTGACGAGGAATCAGCCAATGCGTGAAGTCATTTCCTGATGCTGAAACACTCTGGGGAGTCTTCAGAAAAATGAAGAAAGTTGCAAGGATACCCAGGCTTTGCTGGAATGACATACTTGTGTATGCTTTATAAATTATGACATGTTTTGCAGTTCAAGGTGCTTTAAAGAAAGGAGCATCAGAAGATGGGAATTAACTAAAACATTAATGAAATATTAAATCACCTAATCAAGCATTCCTTTTTGAGATGTCCTTAAAACCAGGGCAGTGCATTAAGATAGACAGTGCGTTTTGAATGTTCAGTAGGAAAACTGTGTACAAGCAAATAGGTAATAGGAGGAAATATTCCAGTCTGTATGTCATACCCAATTAAATTCTCCAGGTAATGACCCCATTTGCATAGTGAGCTGAACCCACAAGTGGGAATTTTAATGGGGGCAGCACCTGAGTACATTAATTGAGAGTGACACCACTTGAACTAGTTTTATGCTTACCCCACTGAAAGATCTATTTATATTATTTTTTATGTCATGCTACAAGTCAGATTGCAAGAACACAGAAATAGTCTCTCAAACTTTGATGTGGAAGAGAAGAAAGAATTTTATTGCATTATGCATGGCATACTCAAAACAGCCCCCAATTTGGTAACACCTAATGACTTTCTGTGTTATGCAGCTACTGTTATCCACTCTCTCTCTCTCTCTCTCTCTCTCTCTCTCTCTATATATATATATATATATATATATATATATATATATATATATTTATATAATCTGAATGTTAATCTGATGCTGTGGGCTGGTGCCCTGCCCGGGGTTTGTTTCCTGCCTTGCGCCCTGTGTTGGCTGGGATTGTCTGTGACGATGCGGGTTCAACTCCATGCTCCCATCTTCTGTCCGGGAGCCCTTGAACACTGCACCATCGGTAATGTTACCGATGAGCTTGCAGTGAGGCACAATGATGGAGCAAGGGGATGGTGTACAAAAGTGCCAAGTGCTTTTATTTAACACAATCAAAAAGAAACAATGTTCAAATTAAATAAAGTGCAGTGATTCAAAAAGTCTTCATTAAATAAATAATCCATAAAACAAAAGTGAAAAATCCATTAGAAAAAAAATCTTTAAAACAACGAGGTTAAAACCATGCAGAAAGCAGTCTTTTAAAACAAAACAAGCCCAGTGTCTCCTTTCCTCTGGCAGCTCCCCTGCTTCTCCCGTTTGGGCTTCTCAATAGGGGAGTCGCCCTACCTGCAGCTGGCCTTCTCTCCACTGTCCTACTGTTCGATTAGCCTCACCGATCCCTGGCTCCCAAACAGTGACTTGGGATTCCCCAACGACCAGGGCTCTCACTCTGGAGAATCCACGTCCCAAGTCCCGACTCCTGCTGCCTTCCGCGGAGAGTCATCCGCCTTCCAGTCACTCTCGCTCTTCAAAATAAACACAGCGGGAGCGACCACTACTTCTGCACAGGGTTGGCAGTGGCGTGGAGCCTTCCCATGCAGCTGGAGGCTTATGGGGGGTGGAATGTGGTATAGCAGGTCCACAGCTCCCATCAAAGGCCAGTTTTAAATAAATAAGCACCGCGCTCGCGGCTTGGTGAGGGGGTGTGGTGGTTGTGTGGCTGAAGTAGTTCTCAGGGCAATTCACAATGCAGCTAAATAGGGTGCTTGGGTGTTTGGCCGACACCTGAGGAGCAGAAGTAGTCGTCGCTCCTGCTAAGTTTATTTTGAAGAGCGAGAGTGACTGGAAGGTGGATGACTCTCCGCGTAAGGCTGCGGAAGGTAGCGGGAGTCGGGACTTGGGATGAGCATTCCCCAGCATGGGCGCCCTGGTCGCTGTGGAACGCAAGTCGCTGTTTGGAGGAGCCTACCGGAGCCAGGGGTCGGTGAGGCAAACCGAACAGCTGAAGCAGGTAGAGCAGGTCAGCTGCACGTAGGGTGACCCTCTGTGGTGGGGCCCATTTGGGAGAACCAGGGGAGCCGACAGTAGTAGAAGAAGGATGTACCGGATTTTTAAAAGGACAGCTTCCAGCATTGTTTTAACCTCGTTGTTTTTAGAAGACGTTTATCTATATTTTTAACCTCCACAATTTCACCTCTGTTTTTATGGATTGTTTATTTGAAGACTTTCAAGCACTGCACTTTATTTAATTTGAACACTGTTTCTTTTTGATTGTGTTAAATAAAAGCACTTGGCACTTTTGTACACCATCCCCTTGCTCCATTATTGTGCCTCACTGCAAGCTCATCGGTAACATTACCGATGGTGCAGGGTTCAAGGGCTCCCAGACAGAAGATGGGAGCATGGAGTCGAAACCGCATCATCACCTGACCCTGTGTTAGGATATAGCGGGTTGGATAATGGATGGATGGATGGATATTAATCTGCCCAGAAAGAGGGAAAAAAAAGTCCAGCGGCCCAGCCGAACGTGACCAATTCTAAAACTGTTATTATTTGTTCTGTATAAGGAAGTTAAAAAACATTTACATATTCTACACATTTTTTTACATTTCTTGATTAACAACAAATGCTTCTCAGCCTTACTACACCAAAAGATACACATAATATAAAAACAACTAATATTTAATCAGTTATGAAGCTTATCTCAGTCAAATCCAGGGCTCAACATGAAAGCAATGGTTGCAAGGCATGAACAAGCCCTGGATGTGGCCTTAACTGGTCAAAGACATTTCAGTGTCTCATAATCCAACCTGGCAGGGCATGTCATTGGTCATTCACACACATTTGGGAGCAAAGTGCACTGCAATGCAGATTTTACATTTTAACAAGAAAAAATGTGTTAAGAGCCCAGCCTCATATGACTGATTCATGCCAACAACTGTTTTCTTGTATAGCCCAAAATCACACAAGGAATGCCTCAATGGACTTTAACAGCCCCTGTTTTCTGACAGCCCCCCATCACCCCCCAAGGCAAGAAAAAAAATTGCCCCAATAAAATGGAAGAAATCTTGGGAAAGCAAATTCAGAGAGAGACCCCTTCCAGTCCAGTAAATAACCATTTGATTACTATTTCTCTTGATAAACATGACCCTTTCCTCGTTCACTTTAGTTACTTTATTTAGCTCATAATGTGTTTATGGTGGCACATAGGAATGACATTTAGCCTTTTGCCTCACCACTCCAAGGACCCTAAACCAACCACTGTCTGTCTGGTGTGTGACACTCTCCTTCTTGTGCTTTCATAGATTTTCCTTTGGCTACCACGGTTTCTTCCTGCAATTACTAGACCTTACTTTATTCTTTGTTATTTAGTATTGCCTAATCTTATTTTTATATTTTTATTTTTTCGAAACTTTTCTTTCTTCATCTTGCAAAGCGCTTTGAGCTACATCATTTGTATGAAAATGTGCAATATGAATAAATGTTGTTGTTGTTGTATCTATCCATCCACCTTCAAAATCATTCATTCTGAACAGGGTTGTGAGATGTTTAACCATTTGACTATTATTTCTCTTAATAAACGTGACCCTTTCTTTAATTATCTTGTACAAATATATGACCTGACATCATGAAGCAGGTTAACAATCAAAGGCAATAACAGATCTTCTACTATCAAAGTAAATTGCAGAGTTTAAATATCATGCTGAGTCATTTCCATACTAACTTAAAAGGTAGATAAGCAACTATTAGCTGCCAGAGAATATTTTTTATTTCTCTTAAACACAACATACTGTAAATCGATCACTTGCATTTTCTAGTCCTATCCGCACTAGGTTTCTTGGCTACCAAAACAATTATAACAGGGAGATCAGAAATTGATCATGATTTCTACCAGGCTTTTATTTTCATTTTTTTCCTTGTTCATAATTTTAATTTTATTTTTGTCTTAATTTTATTTTCATTTTCCATATGTATATTATTTATTGTTGAGATGGTTCTTGGTTAATTTTGATTACGGCTGATCAATACTATTTTGTGACTCTGTAGCTCTCTCGCGTTTGTGGGTTCCATGAAAAGTGGTCCTGGAAGTTTTGTCAATGACGTTATCAGAGTGATGGTATAAAAAGTGGAACAGTGGAACTTTAACTAACCAAGTTTAATGGATAATAAATAAACATTTGCATGTTTTCTTTTTTATAAAATGCTTTCTTAAAGATCCCTTGGGTCCTGACTTTTTCTTTACATGTTTTTTACTACGATTTGTTGGGTTACGTTTTGGCTCAGATGATAATAATAATAATAATAATAATAATAATAATAATAATGATGATAAATTTTATTTATATAGCGCCTAATAGTCTTCATGTTATGATTTCTTGCTTGTTTAACAAATCTTCTCCTGCTCATCCTGTTAATTTGGTTGCATTTCGATGTGAACCTTAACAGAGAGATTTTGGATTTCTCAGCCTTGGGTGGACCATCACGTGTCCTGTATTACATTTTCCGACTGATGCCAGGTCACATACACATTATAAATGCACCACACAAATATAAGGAAACCAGTTAAACTGTCTGTGTTCTTGCTGAGATAAATACAGCTCCTGAAAAATCCCATCCTGTTTCAACACAAAATGTCCAGATAGTTCCTGACCCTGAGCCTATCATCTCAATGCCCAGTGGTGTCTGTCCATAGCATCAGAATTATCATTACAATAATTAGAGACTTAAAAAATTGAATTACCAGTGTAATTCATAATTAGAGAATTGTTTATCTGTATTAACTTTTTTTTTGCATTTATTTATTGATATACATATTTATTTCTAAGCTATCAATTTATTTTCTTTTTGCTTGCCTTTTTTCTCTTTAACATCTTGTAAAGCAATTTGAGCTACATATTTTGTATAAAAATGAGCTATAGAAATATGTTGCTTTTGTATGTGTAATTATTAATAAATCAGAACAAATCAAATAAAATGTAATTTGTCACATATAATTATAAATACAAAAGAATATGTAGCAGAATTCATAGTTGCTAAGCTCAAAGACTGAATATAAAAGACAAAAAAACAATAAATACCAGCAGGCATCCAGAATTAATGATGATTTTCGGGATCTGGGGTGTTATATTTTCTTGCAGTTATTTTTACCAACTTTCCTATTTGTTTTGGGCAAGTTGCCTTTGTTATCTTTATGTTTTGTGCTGTCAGAGTTGCATATTGCACAGGACACACAGAGTATGTATTGATAAGACCAGGATATCCTTACCAAGCACATTCCTATGTGTGCCAGTCACTTGACAGTATCTGTGCCATTTTATACTGTATGAATCATGTTGCAAATAGAAGACAGTTATTGTACACTTGCTTTAGCCAAACAGGAAAAGATGCTAATTATAAAAACACTTTTACTTTTTTAAAAAAACAACTTAGTTGTTCAGAGTTTAAGTGTCAACTTCTGTCAGCTGGCAGTCTAATGTGGAATCAATAAAGCCTGATAGTGTTTAAAGCTGGGGTTGCACTCTTGGTCTCCTGGTTTCTGTGGGGTTGCATGTTGTTAGAGTTGTCTAGACATCCCGTATGCATTCACTGCCTTACCTGCAACATTACTATGTAGCAGCCTGTCATGGATTGTTGGGGCTCCATCTTTGTTTGCTTTTTTCTGAATTATTTTGTTAGTTTTGTTCATTAAAGTCTGTAATGTTTTTTTGAATTTTTACTTGTGTGTCATTGTGTATTTTTTTCTTGGTGTTGTAAATGTTGTAAATGGAGTCCCGAATGAGGCACATTACTTGCATTGTGAGGGAGTGTCAGTTACAGCACTATGGCCATGTGGCGCGATTCATGGAGGGTGATTTGGCTTGCAGGATCCTCATTGTTGAGGACCCGAGTGGCTGGACTAAGCCAAGGGGTTGCCCATGTAACACCTGGCTGTGGCAGATAGAAGGTCATTTCCGAAGGGTGGGACTGGACTTCGTATCTGCCTGGGGAGTTGCAAACCGGGATGCCAAGCTGTTTCGACATGTGGTGGGTGCAGCAATGCACTGTACCAGTGCATGCTCACCAACATGACTTGACTAGACTTGACTTGTTGTAAGTGTCCTTTGTCTTCTATTTCTACTTATGAAGAGCCCAGGAGGAGGTGGGGCTTCATTGGCACAGCTAACGGGGCTGCTTCTATTTAAGGGCCTTTGGCAGATTGCTGAGCTATTAATTACAACTGGCAAGTGCAGTTTGGCTCCATTTTTGTTTGCATCTTTTGGTGTTTTTAAAATGGCTTTTGTTTTTGTAATTGAAATGTTTCAGTTTGGTGGACTTGGTTTAGTCTTTTTTTTTGGATTGCAATTTTGTACTTGTTTCTGGGATTTTTTTGTTTTTTCCTGATTTATTTAGTTTGTTATGCCTAAATGACAATAAAGACCACAAATTAAATCAGAGACTGAATGGTTGTACAAACATTCTTTTATTTTTTAAAAAAGATAAAAAAAATGTTTCTATAACAGTAAAGTAAATGGGATTATATCACTATATATACAGTATATATATATATATACAGTATATATATCTACTGTATAGCTATATAAAATCTACTGTATATCTCTATATATATATATATATTTAGCATCAAGGGCTGGTATCAGGGTTGAGTAGAAGCTCCAGGAACAGTTCTGTGAATCTTTTGGTTTATCAGCATGCCTTCTGGGCATCTGTCTGTTGCCACTTTGCTGTCATTCTATTTAGCCTGAAAGTCTTTGCTTTCCAATTGTTTTTTTTACAATTTGCTTGCATTGTTTTGTTACCATTTGTTTAATTTTAGTGTCATCCTTTTCTTGCCATTTTACTGTTTTTTTGATTGTGGCAGTCATCTTGTTTACTGATAGCCTCACCTGCCTGTTATCGTGTGATGGCATCGATGTTTTACATGTCATCAAGCACTGACTATTTAAGATAGTATTGCAGCATTCTCAGTATCCTAGTTTTGGGATTTCTTAAGCAAACTTTTGATGCATGCCTTTGTGTTTGTAACAGTTTGGGATCATGTGTTAACTGGTTGGCTACTGAATTCTGTCCTGCTCTCCTTGGGCCTCATGCATAACGCTGTGCGTAGAATTCACACTAAAAAAATGGTGGAAGGACAAAAGCAGAAATGTGCGTATGCACAAAAAATCCAAATGCATAAATCTGTGCGTTCGCCAGCTTCCACATTCTTCCACTCCATAAATCCTGGTCAGCTCGAAAAAAATACATGTGCACGCGCTGCAGCCACTCCCAAACTCCTCCCAGAATTACGCCTCTTTGAATATGCAAATCAATATTAATAGCCCTTAAGCTCAGCGTTCTGTGAAGAGGCAATGACAAAAGCATGGGGGAAATAGAAGAATTTCAGTGAATACCAAGTGGAGGCAAGGAAAAACATACTATTTGTTGGCTTAAACAGTGGTATAAACAACAAAAGGAAGTTGATCAAGTAACATAGAGTGTCGGAGAAACTCGAAAACTCAAGTTCACAAAGTCACACAGTGCCCGAAATAAAAAATAAGTTGTCAGATATCAAAGTCGCTGTGAAAAGGCAAGTCATAGCCCACCGTCTGAGTGTCATATGAAAACTTATTAGGGTACAGAGAAAAGAAAAAAAATAGGGACACAGTGGGAAAAAAGCTCGAAATGTCAACTTTAATCTCGAAATTTCCACTTTACTCACATAGTTTATTTTGTCATTAAAGTAGAACATCTTAAACTTCATCTTAAAATTGTTTAATTTACTAGTTTCTGAAATCCCATCGTAACTAAAGTAGCACGTTAAATGCTTTGTTTTGTATATGTTGTTCTATGTGCTCTATGTATGTGAATCACTACGTGCTTCTTAAACAGGCTTTCTCTTACTCCGACTGGACACAGAATCTATTACATTCGTGATATTACAGCTCTGAATAATTAAAATACTGAGATGTATACTTGATATCAATTTCATGATAATAGGAATTAAAGCATGTATTAAACATGGGAACACGGTGGCGCAGTGATAGTGAAGAGCCAGCGTCCTGTCCAGAGATTGTTCCTGCTCTCCTGCAAGATGCTTGCTGCACTGTGTACAACCTTCGATTAAATAATTTATTGCAGCAGTACTGTCACTTTCAAATGTACTAACCCCCAATTCCTGTTCTTCCTTTTTTTTTCTCCAAATACCCAATCGCCACACAATCAGCTCTGTAATAGATGTTAAGCCATCTGTAAGCTTAGAATGTCGATTCTTCAAAACTTTTAAGGAACAATGAAATATCTCCGTAGTACATGTTAACTATTCTATCCATCTATCCTTCCAGTGTCGTGCCAGTCCCAACAAGAATACAGCGCGAGGCAGGAACAATCTGTGAATGGGGTGCCAGCTCCTCGCTAGCGCTGTGACACTGTGTCCTCACATGTTTAATTATTAACAATAACTTAATTTAAATAATCTATAAAGTTTTATCTGT
The DNA here is from genome assembly GCF_900747795.2 of Erpetoichthys calabaricus. Lineage (NCBI taxonomy): Eukaryota > Metazoa > Chordata > Cladistia > Polypteriformes > Polypteridae > Erpetoichthys > Erpetoichthys calabaricus. Next base: position 211,380,351 of record NC_041394.2, on the reverse strand, counting down.
ATAATATAATAAACATATTTTGCTGCATTTCATCTTAAAAATGATATCATCATCATATGTAAATACACACTTTATAAAGTGGATCAGATTGTGCAATATTATAACTGTATCGCAAGTTTACAGTGAGGTAATTGTACTGAGTTCTACAAGGAGCACTTGATGGACTTATTGATTGTGTTTATAGTTCTTGGGATAAAACTGTTTCTGAATCCGAGAGGTCAGTACAGGAAAGGCTCTGAAGCGTTTGTCGCATGACAGCAGTTCAAATAGGCAGCATGGCTGAGGCAGCATGTGCTAGATGCTGTATACCGATAATTCTTTTTCCGCTCAGCTTCTGTAGAGCTGTGATTCCACACTCAGATACAGTGATATAAATACTCTGAGTGGTGCAGTGAGAGTAATATGAAAAATGATGATCCACTGTGGCAACCCCTAATGGAAAGAAGGTGCAGTGAGAGTAACAACGCTAAAGCAGCTATGGTATTTGGAATAGTTTGGCTATTCCGTGGACCATTATATTGTTACAGGTTAATTACAATCAGATGCCTTAAACTAATAAACAATATGCAGTTAGTTTCAGTGTATATGATAAAGCCGCGTCAGGGATGTGGATCTAAAAAAGAAAGGGAAACCACACTGGAACAGTAACACTGCTTTGATGCTGGGTGCCACCAGTTTGCAAAACCGAGCAGAGAACTTGCGTACGCCAGGGTTTGAGCTAGCGTGAAAATGTGCGTGGCTTTATGACAAGTTTAGGTTTTATACATCGCATTGAGCATGGAAATGGGAGTACGCAACATTTTTGTGCGTACACACCATTTATACATGAGGCCCCTTGAGTGCAGTTTTCTCCTGCATCTAAAAATGTTTTTGCTTTTTTAGTTAGTCTTTTCTGGTTTTGACCATTGCCTATTTCTGATATTGATATTTGCCTAGACCCCTGAAAACCTCTTTTCTTTGCCTAATCTAATGCAGTCAAAATAATTTAAGCTTAAGGCATTTTAAGTCTGCTCCAAAGTAAATATTATTTTCTTATTCATTTTCATTTTAAGATATTCTATTCCTCTAAATTGTGACATCTACCCACCCATTTTATAACTCGGATAACCATTTCAGGGTTAAGAGTTTTCTAATTTTCTCCCTGTAACAGAACAAGGAAGTTTTTTTCAAGTAAAGGAATCAGGAGATGGAACATGAGTCTAAGACTTAAAGAAAGTCAATGCTGGGAGATCATGAAATCAGACACCAAACCAAAATGCTAAGCAAAATCAAGGTGGTAAAAACATCCCCATTGGTTCAAAGTCAGATAATCTGATACCAAACCCAAAATGGTAAGAAAAAACATAGTTGCTCGATGCTCACTATAATTCCATAAACTGTATTACAATCAGAAACACGAAAGAACTTCTATTTACATAGTGATGTGCAGTCTCGAATGCTCATATGCTAATGGTGTGACTTCTAGATCTCCTTCCTTGACAACTGTGCAAATCATTGTGGCAGTGAATCCACAAACTAGAGGCAACCATGGTAAGGCTTACAATGGTGTTGCTGTGAAATATAAGCGAAACTATGATAATTCATAGAATTGCTCCAGAGCTAATACTATTCAAAAATAGACTTGTTCTGTTTCCTACCCACAGTTTATATCATATAACCATAAAGAAGAATTAATTAAAGCCAGAAAAAATGATTCAATGCTTCTGTGCCATAATTCCCAATAACCTAACATGCATGGTTTTAGAATGTTGGTGGGGAGAAGTCCAGTGCATGGAGAAACCCCCAAACAGACATGTGAAGAATGTGCATACTATCTGCAGGCTGTGCCTGGACGGAAATGGGAACTTAGAACTTGAGGGCTGTGAGGCTGCATCACTAAACTTTGCTAAACCCTGGTGGCCAAAATTGTGTCATAAAGTAACAATTTACTTTTTAGGCCATACTGAATATGAAACATTACAGAACAAAAGAAAACATTTAGTGATTGATGGTTGAATTTTAGTCAGTTTAGAAAGAAAATCAAGTAAAATTTACTTTAGAAAAACAAGGGAATCTTCTAAGAAAGGTGTTCATATTTGCTGGTGAAAAATAAATGAAGAAACGTTGATGCATTGTGAGGAAAACAGCAGAAGAAATATTAAGCTTCTGATAGAAAAACAGTTTAGAAGGGAAGGCTAGCAGATGCCTAACAAATAGACTTTGGTGTAGTGCGTAGCACTAAAATATGGATTCGGATATGTTTAGCAAATAGAATGTAAAATTTAAAAACGTAGATTTCATCTGTGCTCAATGTTTAACATTGAGTGCAAAAAGAAAATGTAGTATTTTTGAAAGGCCAAACTTTGATAAAGTGTTTGGGAAGACCAAAACAACCAAAGGGAATTCTTGATGTTGGCCCTGCCTTTTCTTTTTAGTGACTTTTGGATTTTCTCTTTATATAAAGTCATAAATTACATTGTTTTCAGTATTTAATAATATTTGAATGTATGGAGCATAATGTACTTCATTCTAGAATATGTTTTTAATCTGCATGCCTCAATAATGCTTCAGTTTCTGTTGCAAAACCTTTTTTTACATCAACTAGACTAGCATTTGTTTTGAGAAACGTTTAATCACTCATCCAAAGTGTGAACTTGGGTAGGCAGTTCCTGGTGATGGGCCTTCATCCTTGATGTACAATTACAGCAGAAGCATACTAGATAAGACAGAAGAAGTCATTTTAATGAGTGTCAAAACAGTCAAGCTGCCCTCAAGTTGGAGTACTTCTGTCCTGGACCACAGAAGGATGCATGGATGTTTCAGTTTCTGTTTTTTATGTTTTATATGACTTTATGTTTTTCCCATTTCTTTGTATCTTTTCAGTTCTTCATGTTAATAATGGTGTGTGAATCCTATAGTTCATAAATAATTTGCAATGCATCAATATTTATAGAAAGATACAATCAAATTTATTTGCAAGCACTTTAGTGAATGTCAGATGATGTGTTTGTAGTAAGGTCATTTATGAGTAAAATACAAGAGCCGGACATGCTTAAACAGTGAGAGAAAACGTGAGTGAAAACACTGGTAACATCGACTTTATGCAGTCTCCTATGCACTACAAGCAAACCTACAATGAATAGTTAATAATATACATTTCTATAATGCCTTTATATAAATTAACCAGAGGATATGTTCTTCAAACATTGTTTGCAAGCTAAATCTGTGTATGTACCTGACATTTTCACAATTATTTTAATGCCAAAATCTTAAGAGCATTCCTCCTGCTAAAATTGCTGAAATCTAAAATAATAAATTTGACCTAGACAATACTTGAAATTTTACATCTCTAGTTGTGTAACAACATGTAACAGAATATGTTGAAATAATGTTTGAATAATTCCATTAAGTAGAGCCTAATATTAGTGCAAACTTTAATATTAAAAGAGTAAAACACAGATGTTTTAAGAACCTTGGTGGACAGCAGAGACAAATGGAACTGCAATTCACTGAAGTAAAAAAAAAGCTTTACAAAGCAAATATGAAAACATTTATAAATTCATGCATTAATAATAAATCAGATTTTAGTAAATCATGGAATGCCTGCATAAATAAAATGTCTTTGAAGCCATGCATCATTAAGCTTAGGAATTTCAATTTGATGCCTAACTTTCGCAGCAATGGGCAAAAGCCATATTTGTTGGAAATACCTTAATGAATATCGCATTTTAATGAGCATAACAGGGAACACTAGTTAAAACATTCTTAACGTATTGTTTGCTAAAATATTCAATGCACCATTTGAATATTTATAATGATTACATTTTTTCTACTGTAAACTATTTCATTTGACAGCTTGAAAGTAAGGTTCCTCTAACATTGCTCTTCTCTAAAATTACAGAAAACATCAGAGCAAATGTAGTGCTGGGAAGGAAAGAGGAACATGGAAAAGTAAAAATATAAAAATCCAGTTTATGTACATTTGTACATAGTGAGCAAACGCTATGAATTGTTATCCGGCTATGTATCCTGTTATCTCAGTCTTTATAATGGAAAAATGTCCACCCATCACTATCCATGATCACACTTACTGTAATTAATTCAATTCTGGATACGGTGAAGCATTTGGTGAGTTGGATGTCTGCTAATTCATTCTGCAGTAGTTTCTGGGATAGTAACAACTGGTCTTAGTGACCTATTTATTTATTTATGTATTTATTTACATCTTTTTATGTATGTACAGTGGATTCAGAAAGTATTCAGATCCTTTCACTTTCTGCACACTTTATTGTGTTGGAAATGTGCAATTTGTGCCCATCTAGTAAAAACTTGTTTTCAGAAAGGTGTGCAAATGTATTAAAACAATGGAAATCTCTCATTTATATGAGTATTCAGACCTTTTGTTGTGGCACTCCAAATTGTGGCCAGGTGCATCCTGTTTGCTTTAATTATCCTCGAGATGTGTCTAGAACTTAATTGGAGTCCACCTGCGGCAAATGGAGTTGATGGGACTAGTCGTTTAGAAAGGCACTCACCTGTCAGTTGTAAAAGGCACTATATAGCGCCCGACCCGGCACAGACTGAGACAGAGGCACGTACTTAAATAAAACACTCTTTTATTTTTATTCAGCCGTGGGGCACGCCTTCCCCGTGTCCCACAGGCCCAACACAGTCCCAAAAACACTCACAATAACCACAACAATCCTTCTGGCACCACCACTCCTCCTCCCGACTCTGGCTGTTGAGTGGTGGATGCTGGCCCTTTTTATAACCCACCCAGAAGTGCTTCAGGTGCTTGATCACCTGCGGCTAATTGTACTTCTGGGTGGGACTGCTGAGATGTCCAGGTGGGTTCCTGGCTCCATGCAGCACCCCCTGGCGGCCACCCCAGCTCCCCACAGGGTTGTGGAGAACTCCATCTCCCAGGAAACCCTGCGGGAAACTGAGGCACCATTGTCAGCCAGGGAGGCTGCCACCAAGTGTCCCGGGGGAGGGAGTGAGATATCCATAGCTGCTCCCCGGAACATATACAGAAGGGGCGTTCCGGCTGGGCATGGGACCCGGCCGCCTGTCACACAGTATATAAAGGTCCCAAAAAAAACCACACAACCATTAATAAAAATAAGCTGTAGATTTTAAGGAACTCTCTGTAGGCTTCTGAAATATAATTGTGGTGAGGTAATGATCAGAGCAAGGATACAAAAACATCCCTAAAGCTTTGAGTGTTCCTAGCATTGACCTCAATAATTGTGAAATGGAAGAAGTTTTGAAACACTAGGACTCTTCATAGAGTTTTCTGTCCAGCCAAATGGTCAAACTGAGCAAGAATGGCTCAGGACATTGTCAGGGAGGTGACAATGAACCCAGTGGTCACAGTAACTGAGCTTTAAAAGATCTCTGCTATCTATTTCAAAAGGAAAAGGCCTATGACAGCCTGCATGGACTCTGAGACCATGATGAAAAAGATTATCTGGCCTGCTGACCCTTCTCAATCCATACCTAATACCATCCCTACAGTTAAGTGTGATGGCGACAGCTTCATGCAAGTGTAAGGATCACCATGTTCAGTGTTTCTTCAGGCAGATCTGTAAATCTTCAGTTTCCTTTTGGGTCATGTGCAATTCTCTTTCTAAGATTTCTGTTCCCACATAGCAGGATTCTGTCCTAAAGGAATCACACTTCTTGTCTTTGAGTTTGCTTCCACTTTATTTCAGCCCTTCATTTAAAGTTGTTTTTAAACTCCAAGATAAGAAGACACACCTTATTTAGCATAACCCAAAGCACATCTCCTTGTAGTATTACAGTGATATCAAGGCACGTGTAAGCATGAACAGAATTCTCAGCTCACCTGACTTGCTATCCATATTCTGTTTTTTTCTCTCTCATGAGTGACGTTTGCTTTACCAATTCTGTAAATCAGAAGTGTTGATTGAGGGTCTTCTGTGGCTAATTGTATTTGTAATATAGTATATTGCATACCAGTCAGGTTGGCTCATTTAGTGTAAATTCTGTACATATGTGTAGACTACTATCTTTCTTCCTAATTGTTATTGTCTCTGAGCGAAAAGAGACTAGAAAAGGATTTTGGTTGAATTTAAGATCAGCAGATAGGAAAAAAAATTAATGGAGTATGCTGAGACAAATTTATAAAAAAAATCTAAAGGGTACAATAACAGGGAGTTAAACAACAAAATGAAAACATTTGCCAGAAGTCAAAATCAATGTGATGATGGCAAAGGCCCAAAAACTTATCTGAGACCTTTTGACTAGCTAATTGTGAACAGAAGAGGCTTTTCATAGGGTTTTATAGCCATAAATTTGGACATTGGTGATACCATGCAGCCATCTTAAATACTGTTGGCATGTTGGAGCCACATGCAGCAATGTCATGATCACGTGAGAAGCAACTGACTTAACAATAATGAACAATAAAATGAGCAAAATGGCATTATGGTGATGTCAAGGATATAGTGAGAATTTAATACTCTTTAGGAACACCCTATAAAAATAAACTATTAGAAGTCAAATTGTTTGCCTAAAAAAATGTAATCAAAATCACTGCAGAAAATGTAAACTTGAGACACGTCACTTATTAGGATTAGGCATATTAAGAAAAAGTCGATTACATTTTCTCCAAAGTGTTGGTTTGTGCTGGCATTGGCACCAAGGAATGATCCTTGATACCATATCTACAACAATGTACCAACTATCTCTTTTAGGGTCAAGAACATACTGAACTTTGTATTCAAGATGCATATTAATTTCAACAGGAGGCAGTTCAGGTGTCACAGAAAAGGAAGTCAAGTGTACTACTTTTCAAATGCGATGAAATGCTGGTTGACTTTGGAAATGATTTGGGAGTGAATATTAATAAGAAGCCAGTCTTACTTTTTAAACACAAACATCGAGGACCTAATTAATAGGACCTTTTGCCTCTGGTGTTGCCAGTGTTGCATTACTATATGTGAACATTGGATGAAATTCTTAAACAAAAGCAACCCAAGTTAAATTAAGGACCTTTGCAACATCGAGTTCAACTTAAAAATGTAATTAATGCTCTGGTTTTGTCATTTAATCTCATCTTCATTCTTGGGTATTTGCCCCGGTCTGCTTTTTTACTATAACATGCTCACTCTATTTGAATTCTCCATTACCTGTTTTTTATTTTTATTTTATTGTAAAATATACTAAGTGAGCACCCTGCCATTCTGGTGTTCAATACAATATTCAGATGGACTTTTACTTTTCCTCTCTTGAATTTTGTTGACAGAGCTATCCACAATCAACAGGTTCTTCCTGACTTGTCTTTACATGACTTTAAGATTATTTAAGTATGCTGTAAGGCTAGGAATCAAGGATTTGGTGGTATCAAAATTCAGAATCAATTGTTCAAACCCATATAGAGACTTAAAAGGAAACATCTCTATTACTGCTTCCAAAATGTTTCTTCAGAATTCAGATGTTAATAATATACTAGAGCAGTTATTTTACGAGGAACTCATCAAATATTTTTCCAAGTCTTGATTTAGCTCTCTACCTACCCTTTGCTTTCAGGATGACAACTATAAGTGTACATAATTTGTGGACCAAGCTCAGAAGTGAAGGTTTTTAGTAATGTAATCTAATCTAAAAAACCCTTAATAAAAATATCTGTACATTTCTTTTGTAGATATTCAATTTTATAAAAAGAAAAATGGGCACTTTTCAAAACCAGTCCACAATTACTATTATTACTTCATAACTTTTAAAGGAGGTAGACTAATAATAAAATCTACAAAGATTTCTTGCCAAAGTTTACCAGAAGAAACAGGCTGCAGGAGGGTAAACCAAACCTGCTTCTATTATATATTTTAATTTTGACAATACACTTCAAAGATGGCTACCAAAATTAACATAACAAATTCAGTGATTCTTTTGATTTGATGTAGCAGGCAATTGGGGAATTAAGTACACATTCTACGACCTTAATCCTTAAAGACTCCAAGACAAAGTGAACTTTTGGAGAAGCTTGTCTTATTAGACCAACTAAATCCTGAAGTTCCTGAAAAGAGTTTGTTGCTGCAGAAATTCTTTTCAGGACTATTAAAAACTGGACAAGTGATTGGCTCATCATCATCAAACTGCAGTGACAAAGCACCAGCTTTCAGAACCAGGATGATAAGAAATAACAAAGTTAACCCAACTAATACATACAGCTCATCCAGCTTACTGAGCATTCAGAGTGAATTTATGACCTAAGATTTTTTGAGACCGACATAGATCATAAAGGGATGCTAACAAATCTTGAGGCAAGGTTTAAACTCTTCGAATGTGAAAGTTACCAATTGCCCATCTGTAGAAGTGAATTTTTTAGCATAATAAACACAGGAATGAACTTTGTAGAATCGGTACAGCGTTCAAACAAAACTGCCTTTATTCCTAAGCTAGAGGTGTCTACCTTGGCAATACATTTTTTTAGGGTGTCAAATGAATCTTGAACCTCTGGTGTCAAGTACATTTAGAATTTTTCTTAGTTAAAATAATTATAGGAGCTATTATTGAACTTAAATCAGAGTTAAACCTTGTATAATAGTTTGCAATCCTCGTGAACCTGTTTGACTAAATTCCACTTGAATGCCTTTGACTTAGTTTTTCTTTCATAGTAAATTCCTTATGTGAAATTTAATATTCTAAAAATAAAACAAAACAAATTTTGCATTTTTCAAGACTATTCTTACTGAGGTGTGACAGTGTTATATAAAAAAGGCCAATATAGGTTTCCAGGTCTTTCTAAAAATATTAAATATAATCTTTTATATACTAGGTTTTGGGCGGCACGGTGGCACAGTGGGTAGCGCTGCTACCTCGCAGTTGGGAGATCTGGGGACCTGGGTTCACTTCCCGGGTCCTCCCTGCGTGGAGCTTGCATGTTCTCCCCATGTCTGCGTGGGTTTCCTCCCACAGTCCAAAGACATGCAGGTTAGGTGGATTGGCGATTCTAAATTGGCCCTAGTGTGTGCTTGGTGTGTGGGTGTGTTTGTGTGTGTCCTGCGGTGGGTTGGCACCCTGCCCAGGATTGGTTCCTGCCTTGTTGGCTGGGATTGGCTCCAGCAGACCCCCGTGACCCTGTGTTCGGATTCAGCGGGTTGGAAAATGGATGGATGGATACTAGGTTGTGCACTCCAAAGAAGTGGTTCTGGATTTACTGGAAAAACTACAGGAGCTTTAGTCAAGCCATAAGGTAAAACATTACAAAAAACATGTTTTAGTGAGTTCCACATTTACGGAATCACATTTGAAACAAATTTTAGCATCAATTTTACAATCCTATATATGAAAAGAAACTGCTACTCTACTCTGTTCCACTTATAGAGGCTGGATGGACTAAGTAGAACATCAGAGACATCTTAGATCAGAAAAGTGGTATGTTGGGGGTATTAAATTCTGGAGCCTGGGCAAGTGACCTAATGCTCTACTGCTTTCTTCCTATATCATCCTATGCCAATCGTTGTCTTGGGCTTGCGTAAAGTACACCACTATGCCACTGCCAAGGAAAGCTGTCCCACAGACAACCACTCTCACCAGTGTCAGAGTGGTTCAGACAGTTTTATCAATTCCAGCACTCTCCTCTTCCTCCTTGTCCTCTCCTCAATGCAGACACTGGAAACTTTGGGGTTGCTGGAGTCCCTGTAGTGGAACACATTTATTGCACAAACTACAATGAAATCCTTAAGCGACTATTGAAGGGGTGTCTAAACTTGGTCATGTAGCTATAAGCCATTGTTGGTACCGCCGCTTATGGAGATAATGGCTTTCAATTCTCTAGAAGCCCTCCATAGTTTTTAATAGGATCTCATATATTAGCAAGGAGATGTGAGGAGATGCTGTGCTTATAGATCTACGCTTTGTACATGCCAGGCAAACTTAACTTCTCTACCACTGCCAACCATGATTCAAAGGAACAGTTGGTTGCCTGGATTGTGGCTGTATCCCTAAAACTTCTGGTTGGTTGATTAGATTGTGGCTATATCTCAGGCTCCCCGGCAGGTTTTATGTGGCTGATAGAATTTGTGCCTCACAGATGAAGAAATGAAATGCATCTATGACTGTGCTCCCCTTTAGCATCAAGGACATTAATTTAGCTGGCTTAAAGCTCATCTTTGCAGATGTGATAAGCCTACCAAGACACTTCAGAGTCCATCAGCTTCCTGTGACTGATGTAGAAGTCACAATCACTTAATTCATGAAACTCTTTTGATGGTTACTGCAACTATGAATTTCACAGGGGGCCAATGTACTCCACTTCTGCTTCCTTAACCAGCATGATCATTGATCAGGCAAAGTGCATCACAGAGATGTACAGAATACTAAATTCCTTTCCTAAGCTGCTGCCACTCTTATGTTGTTCACACAATGGTGATTCCCGGATGGAAATTGCCATAACAGTTGAGAATTAGATCCCTGATCCTGCCTGGAATATATTGCTAGTCTAACACCTTGTCTACAGTTTTATGAGATGTTGAGCCATAAGCATTGGTGAGGTCCAGCCCAAGCAATGCCAGGTCTCCTTTTCCCTCCCTGGCTTCCATTATGAGCTGTATTAAAACCCCATATGTTCCAAGAATACTGGATCATTGAGGATATACTCTTTGGCCCTGAAGAGTCAATGCGCAGTATGTGTTATTAAAGAATACAACCACAGGGAAACAATATTGACAAACATCTTTCCCATCACTTTGAGCAGTGAGAAAAATCCAAAACTGGATAAAAGCATGCAAAGGTAAAATAAGTTATGATTTTTTTATGTGCACCACTGTTTGTGTCTCATTAATTTTAAACATTGTTGTTAAACTGTGACAGCTCACTGGTCTAACATTGTCAATCAATAATTTATATACTGTGTAAACTATAAATATGGAAAGAAATATTTGAAGAGTACAGGCCATGGCTTCACTTGCTCTACTAGAAGATCTTCCCAATGGTAAATTATGCAAACAGCACATTTGCACAGATCAGATGATGAGTAGCTCTTGAGCTATTATTGGTTATCAAGAGCTATACTTACTGTATAGCCGTCTGCCATCGGCTGCTTCCCACCTTTGTTAGCTCTACAATATAAAATTACACAATTTCACTAAAGGTAAAAATTGTTGTTTCTTGTAACGGGAATCTTCCAGAGAGAATTTGCAGGCAAATTGAAGGATCTCAGCCAAATCTCAGTTGAATCTTGCCTGCCAAGTAATTTTGGCTGGCATCTTTATTGACTGCCATAGTCACTGCTAGGCTAAGAAGACATTTTGATTTTCCAGTAACACCAGCACTCAAGGTATCCAGTAAAACATTTGAACTGGCTTCTATTTCTGTCATCAGAGTAACTGTTGTTTAAAGAGAAACTTTTCTCTTTACTCTGAACTTGTCATTCACTTGCCATTTTAACACAATGAATCAGGACTGATTTCTTGCTGTTTAATACTATCCTAAGGTTTAAGGATATTTGAGGATGTTCTCCAGGTTAAGATGACATTCACATTTACTTACATATAATATTAAGCTAATTTGTGATTTATAAGCAGGTGATGAGTGTGACAAATAGTGAAAGATGAATTGGACAACGTCAATTTTTCAGACAATTTTGTAAAACCGATTTTAAAATTAAATGAAGAGTATTTTGGGGGGATTCTAAAGTTGGGAGGGATGGTGAAAAATAAATATTGCTCCCTAAGCCCTTATTACGATTCAGTGTTTATCTGCTTTTTGGCAGCTGTGTAACGTGGGTAATCCATAGCACACCTGTCAAATCAATTCCGTGTGATCTTTTTTATCCATATCACTGTAGAGAAGCATAGTATTTTTTAATAATGTAATATGTTGCATAATATCCAAAAGGAAAACACACCAAACCCCATCATCTAAATTACTGTGCAAGGAAACTGAAAACATGAAACCTTGAACTTGCCCATTAATGTTTCTTGATTTCTGCAGATGAATTGAGGACATCCATGCTGCAAGTACTGTGGAAATTTGAGTATTGTTTCTGTCTTGGATGCATCTTTAGGATTGCAAATGCTAAGACAGGAAACAAGTCCAATGATTTTTATAGCTTTCAGCAGAGAGTTGAGAACTTAATTTCACGTTTGTCTTTTCAGTTTAAATAAACACAGAAAAACACTTCCTCCTAAGTGACTATGAACCGTTGTTCCTGTCTCAGTTGCACAAATTTCAATGGCTGCAAAACGCCATTTGTTTTGAAAATGTTCTTAAAAAGTGAAACTCTTGAATTTACCTGTGAATTTACTTTCAATCAAAACATTAGATAGATAGATAGATAGATAGATAGATAGATAGATAGATAGATAGATAGATAGATAGATAGATAGATAGATAGATAGATAGATAGATAGATAGATAGATAGATAGATAGATAGATAGATAGATACTTTATTAATCCCAATGGGAAATTCACATTCTTCAGCAGCAGCATACTGATACAATAAATAATATTAAATTAAAGAATGATAATAATACAGGTGAAAAAAAAAACAGACAATAACTATGTATAATGTTAAATATTAATGTTTACCCCCCCCTGGTGGAATTAAAGAGTCGCATAGTTTGGGGGAGGAACGATCTCCTCAATCTGTCTGTGGAGCAGGACAGTGACAGCAGTCTGTCGCTGAAGCTGCTCTTCTGTCTGGAGATGATACTATTTAGTGGATGCAGTGGATTCTCCATAATTGATAGGAGCCTGCTGAGCGCCCTTCGCTCTGCCACAGATGTTAAACTGTCCAGCTCCATGCCAACAATAGAGCCTGCCTTCCTCACCAGTTTGTCCAGGCGTGAGGCGTCTTTCCTCTTAATGCTGCCTCCCCAGCACACCACTGCGTAGAAGAGGGCGCTTGCCACAACTGTTTGATAGAACATCTGCAGCATCTTATTGCAGATGTTGAAGGAAGCCAGCCTTCTAAGGAAGTATAACCGGCTTTGTCCTTTCTTGCACAGCGCATCAGTATTGGCAGTCCAGTCTAATTTATCATCCAGCTGCACTCCCAGATATTTATAGGTCTGCACCATCTGCACACAGTCACCTTTGATGATCACTGGGTCTATGAGGGGTCTGGGCCTCCTAAAATCCACCACCAGCTCCTTGGTTTTGCTGGTGTTCAGGTGTAGGTGGTTTGAGTCGGACCATTTAACAAAGTCATTGATTAGGTCCCTATACTCCTCCTCCAGCCCATTCCTGATACAGCCCACGATAGCAGTGTCATCAGCGAACTTTTGCAAATGGCAGGATTCCGAGTTGTATTGGAAGTCCGATGTATATAGGCTGAACAGGACCGGAGAAAGTACAGTCCCTTGTGGCGCTCCTGTGTTGCTGACCACAATGTCAGACGTGCAGTTCCCAAGACGCACATACTGAGGTCTGTCTTTAAGATAGTCCACGATCCATGCCACTAGGTATGAATCTAATCCCATCTCTGTCAGCTTGTCCCTAAGGAGCAGAGGTTGGATTGTGTTGAAGGCGCTAGAGAAGTCTAGAAACATAATTCTTACAGCACCACTGCCTCTGTCCAAGTGAGAGAGGGATCGGTGTAGCATATAGATGATGGCATCTTCCGCTCCCACCTTCTCCTGATATGCAAACTGCAGAGGGTCAAGGGCGTGTTGAACCTGTGGCCTAAGGTGGTGAAGCAGCAGCCTCTCCATGGTCTTCATCACATGTGATGTCAGAGCAACAGGCCGAAAGTCATTCAGCTCACTAGGACGTGATACCTTTGGGACTGGGGTGATACAAGATGTTTTCCAAAGCCTCGGGACTCTCCCCTGTTCCAGGCTCAGGTTGAAGATGCGCTGTAGAGGACCCCCCAGCTCCGATGCACAGACCTTCAGCAGTCGTGGCGATACTCCATCTGGACCCGCTGCTTTGCTGGCACGAAGTCTCCTCAGCTCTCTGCTCACTTGCGCTGTTGTTATTATGGGTGGGGATGCTTATCCTATGCTGGTATCAGCAGAAGGATGTGTGGAGGGTGCAGTACTCCGAGGTGAGAGTGAGAGTGGGTTAGGGTGGTCAAACCTGTTAAAAAAGTTGTTCATTTGGTTTGCTCTCTTCACGTCTCTCTCAATGGTGGTACCCCGCTTCGAGCTGCAGCTAGTGATGATCTTCATCCCATCCCACACTTCCTTCATGCTGTTATTCTGCAACTTCTGCTCCAGCTTTCTCCTGTACTGCTCCTTCGCCGCCCTGAGTTGGACTCGGAGTTCCTTCTGCACGCGCTTGAGCTCATGCTGATCACCGTCTTTAAAAGCCCTTTTCTTCTGATTCAAAAGGCCCTTGATGTCACTTGTAATCCATGGCTTGTTGTTAGCATAGCAGCGTACTGTTCTTACTGGAACTACAATGTCCATACAGAACTTGATGTAGTCAGTAGTGCAGTCAACAACTTCCTCAATGTTCATTAATTCAATCAAAAAAAATCTCTAGTGATGACTTTCAAAACATTTATTTATGTATAACATTTTATTCATGGTATCGTTCATAGGTACTTTTAGGAAGTAAATAGACAAAGGCCAAGTTTGAGCAGTCTCATGTTTACCTCCTACACCTTGACATTGATTCTTAATTCTAGATCTTTAACATGAAAATTCTGAGTGACTTCTATTACTATCATTCAGTCATGTGGACGAAAAATGTCATGGGCTCTTGGGAGGTTAATGGTGTTTGTTCAGTATCCTACTGTTATAAATAGTTCTCACACTGCTGTAAGGTAGAGTATAAATTCCTTTAGAATTACATTATAACTCCTCACAGACTCACTTTGTTAAACTTGGCACAACACCTTATTACATCCTTGTATTGTTAGGACCAAACTAAATGAAGTTATTCATTTGTATGTAAAGTTGTGCTCTTCCAGGTGCTCTTGAATGATTTGCCAATCATTTGCACTGGGATTATGCAAACTGTAATTGTTTTTGAAAAAATGAAGCTCTATGTGCTGTTAGTTTTGCACATTCTTATTTGCCTATTTTATTTGATATTGCATGCATCAGTTACTCTAAAATGCATAGAATTTTTTAAATATACCAACTACTAAAGTACTAACATTTCATAAAACTCCATTATGGGTTCACAAACATTGAGGTTACACTGCATACATGTTCTAAAACCTATATAAAGTTAAACAGAATCTGCTGATATAAAAAACAAAAGGTGCACTTACAGTCTTTTGTGGTAGATTGCAGTGCTTAAATAACACATTCTTCTGAAAATAGCATGTACTGTATGTGTTTAGTGAATTATTGTTTCAAGACACTAACCTTCTAACCAGTGTAGTGCACATGGAGGGCACTGACCCATCTGCCAGGGTGAAAGATCACACCTTGCCTGGCCAGATGGATGTCTAACTGGAGGGAGCTGTAAGATGGATGGGCATCCCAGTCAGGATGAGTGCTGCTCCTTGCCTCATATCTAATGGATGGACAACAGGAGACTGCTATATGGGGACAAAGAGTCCACCATTGGGCTAGGAGGCAGTTCTCCACTGGCATGCCACCAGTTCAGACTCCCGCAGAGGTTCATGGGAACTGTAGTCCTGGAGGATAGCCCTGTTCGGTTCTCCGGGGACCACCAGGAGGTGCCATTGGGGGAGGTCTCCCCTACTTTATTGCTGCTCCACCTGATCTGGATGTGTTTCCAAGGTGCAATGATGTGGCACCAAAAGTAATCCCAGGTCCAGAACAAAAAGTGACTTATCCAGAGTGTTGGAGTTGGGATGAGGTGAACAAAGCTTGCTGGGGAAGAGTGGAAGAAGAAGAAAAGGAAGGAGTGGATCGAATTGTGCTGTGCTAATTTAAAGATGCCTGTTGAGGTGCTGTTAAAAAAAAAAAAAAAAACCTTGAACCCGGGACTGTGTGTTTGGGGGCTTGGATATGCACCCTAGTGACCACACCTGGTTATGAGGAACTTATCAAAGCAGGAAAGGGCATATTGCAAGAAACAACACCAGATGATGTGCCAGTCCTTCACATTAGGTCATGGTATGCAAATGGGGAATAAAAATGTAAACGTAACCATGTAAAAAACCTTGGCACAGCTGTTTAAATCCCAAATAAAGGGCAGTTTTTAAAAGAAAAGAAAGCAACCTATGAAAGACATTACATTACAAAGAAGTGTTTTATTATTTTCCTTGATCAGAAAGGATGTGTGCATTTTCACGAATCTTCTAAACCTAATTTCCAAATTTATGGATTCACCAGGGTTGAATCCTACCCTGACTATTCAAACTCATTGACTCCGACATCCATGCTAACTCGTATGGGGTTATTTTAGAGATGTCAAACAGTAGTAAAGCATACCTTTGAACTGGTGGGGAGTGGGAGGGGTGGATCTACCACAATAGCATCTGGCTGCAGACCTCATAGGAAGACCCCTCTGTGTCTGCTCCAGTCAGAGGACCTGGTGACATCATTCAGGGGCCTGTGGCCTTCTCTTTATATTACTCACTGCAAGAAAACAGAGAGAACACCCAAATTCCCTAGCCAGCAGCTGTCTATGATTTATCAGCAACATGAAAGAACAGCCATAGAAAGGACAAAGAAGAAGCAAATTCATATTTTCCAGTTAATTAAAATAGCTGGAAAATATGCATTATTCCTAAAAGTTGTGGAGGAGCCTGTGTGCTAATACAAGATTTAGATGTCAATGAAGCCATTGTCAGAATTCTGGATTACTCTTTGATATTGGCGTAGTGGTCACCTCCTCTATAAACCCAAAGGCTACCTCATCAGGCCTACACAGCCAGCCACAAAAAGATATTTTTAAAATTTAGAAAATGGGTAAAAAAATTTTTTTTTTAGGTTAAGCACAACAGTGATAAATGCTGCTTTGCAGGACATTATAAATTAATCTGTGCCCATTACTGAGTTTCCAAGAATGCACAAGGCTCCCTATAGGCCAAACTGAAAGTGCGCAAGTGCTTCACAAAGTCTGGATGGGGCGAGATGAACGTCTGGGAGCAGGCTGGGTGGAGTGAGACGTTTATATGGCAGTAGTCTGCATCCTCCAAATCAGAAGGGTTTGGGGAAAAAAAACGCTGAGACTTTCTTAGGAAACAAATAAATCAGACATCACTCTGGTGTTAGTGTTTGGCAGTGTATGGCATTATCTCAGTGATGATGAAGAGTGTAAGGCTAAGAACCATGTGAGCTAGCTGCATCTCATTCCTGGTTTGTATCAGGCTTGGAACTCTTCCTTCAACTTTAAAAACAGGAATGCAAAATCATCGGTCTAATTGCCATATTTTGTTGTTCAATAAAGAAGCTCGTTATTGGGATGATCCTGTGGCAGCGGTACAAACAGGACTTCAATTCCCTGCTGTCAGTGTTTGATTTCTGTTTGCAGACTAAACACTCGTATATAATGTGAGTTGTATGCCTATTTTAACTGATAAGTCTCCATATCAACTTTTTTGTATTATGTAGTACCAGAGTAAAATTTTAGTGTTCTGCCAACAAGACTCCATATTACTGCAGGATAGGTCACACACTGACCAGAAGCCTAGTAATAGATATGCCAAGTGACCTGTGAGCCCCAGACCCAGATAGAAATAATGATTTACAGTATTTGAGCAAAATAAATAAATAAAACTATCGGAATATCAGACACAGTCTTCGAATAACTGTTTATTTAAATAGTTTCTGACTTCAGCTGAGAGGCAGGCAGGTTTAAAATACTTGGGGCCACAAATTTAACGCTACCCCAGTGGTCTTTGGCTGCTTGTGCTGGGATACCCCAATTTCAATACTTCAAGAAAGTTGCTATTTATAAAAAAGAAGAAAAGATTTAGGGTGTATTTGTGTGTACATACAGCTGAGCTTTGTAAGATAAAATGAAATTAATTCAAATCGGCATAAGTAAAGAGGAAGAAATAGGCTGCAGAACTTTAAAAGAAGGACAATACCTGACAGGTTTAAGGAAATGGTTCAAAACAGAGAAGTCAACAATATAATAAAGTTCAAGTTTGGTATTTTTCAAGTCAAAGCTTTTTCTTCACAAACATGGTATATATGCATTGTCACACAAAATTGTATTCTAACGTTAATTGCTATCTATAAATTAAAAAAAAATATCTTGCCCGCACTGGCACTTTACAATAGGGCATGGGGCACCCCAGGAAAATAAAAGTTCAAAAACTTACCAAATATGTCCAAGAGAGTTGTTGAGTATTGATCTGTCTCTTGTGATTACACACACATTGTATAATAGCTTATATATGTCATTTTAGAACAAAAAAAAATCAATATTATGAGATCTGGCAATTTTAAAAGAAGATCTGCTGTTCATGCCACTTCAGCTTTTGTCATCTTCTGCAATAAACTATCACCCCCCCGGGAATGGTTATCTCTTGCTAGACCAAATGACAGTAAACATTTCGTGCTGTGTGCTTGGTTTTGTTTTGAATTACTTCAGTGTGAGTACTCACAAAAGCAAATAGAAGAATGTTACTTTACTGTGAGGAAAAATTCCATCAGGAATATGCGATTAAATGATTATTTCCAGATCCCTTTTTTTTTGTCACAAACATTCTTATATCAAAACTTTTGATGCTTCATCTGTAAGTTTTTAGGATTTTATTTTCTGTTCATACCCCACGCCCCTTTAGCCTTTATTGTAAAGCACCACTACGTACAAAGTATTTTTAATAATTTATAGAAATGATTTACTGTAACTTTAGAACATAATTTCGAGTGGCAAATACATATATGCCACCTTTGTAAGAAATAATTTGAACTTGACAAATGCCAAACTAATTCTTATGCCAGCCAACTAAATACTTTACTTTACATTTTTGAATGAAATCTCCTTTTAGGCCTAGTTTTAGTGCAATGATGTCCTGCCATGTTTGTGTGCTCTCCTAGTATTCTTTGCTCATGCCCCTCTTAGTGTGACTCTTCTGTGAATGACATTATAGCAGCAAGTGATAGGACGAAAATGTTTAACAACCTTTCCTGCAATGGGAGCCCTACTTAAGACCGTGTTACATTAGACGACTTTTTCAGTGATTTTCAGATGTAGCCCACATTTACATAATCAGTCAATCCCATAATGTGACATGTCCAGCGACTCACTCTGACAAAATTTAAAAAGATTTGATTCTATCTTTAGTCTTTAGGGATGGGCTCTGTGCATAAGTGCTGATGACTAATGAATTCACAACTAAAAGTACAATGGATATGATGCAGTGATGAGAAAAAACAAATGCAGAAGTTTTGGACCTCACAAACAGTGGAGAATCAAATCCATTTCTTGTCTCATGTTTAACATATCGCAATCACAATGGGTGAGACTTCGGAAGAACATGCCATTACTGTTAGTCTTTTGTATAGCGCTGGCTGCATCAGGTAACATGCTATTGGCCATCTGGAATAGGAGTGAGGAAGACTGTGCTGGAAAGTCATCATGCAATCTGCTAAAACTGACATGCCAGATGAGGTCAGCAACTACAACCATACCCCAAGATTAGAAGTCATGCAATGTGACATGGGATTTAAGCAACTATAAGCTTCAGCTATAAAAATGACAAACACTAGTTATAGCATCTAACTACTTGGTTGTCTTAAAAAGTTATAAATAAGACAAAGCATAAGAAACCAAGACTGGTAGTTTGGGTACTGGGGAGAAGCTAATACATGGTACATTAATGGGAGAAGGGCAGATGCTTTCATTAAAGGTTTTGTTAACCCCTGGGCAGAACATAAATGTCAATATGTTGGACTGCTTTAAGTAATGCTTGGTTAATTCTGGTGTAGGTGTATGCACTTATGTTGGATATTATGCACATAAAACTTACATATTTACATGATCTTTTTGTAATTCCAACTGCATACTATACTACAATGAATTTAGTTCTGAAATTACACACGTCTATGTGTGACAGAGACCCATAGACAGATGGAATAAATGACCAAGTAGAGTGGTGAAGAGTAAGGCTTCGACTTGATGTCATTTTGGGTTGAATGGCCCATCAAAATTGTTTTAAATGGACTTGTGTGCCTTCTCTGGGCCAGAGGAGGGATAACTAGTATTGTTCTTCACTCTCATACATCAATCCTTGAACCCAGTGCTGAGATTTCCTCAAGGGACAGAAATGTCACAAGTAGAAAATGACAAGTGTGGCCTGAATTGCTTCATCTCCTTTTCCCTTTTTATGTTCATGTGCTCAAGTGTTTAAGCGTGACAAGTGTTATTGTGCTTTAGATAATTATTTCGTTGTAAGAACATCGGGTTTTTTTTTTCTGCAAAAGACCACTTGAGTGTGTTAATAACAATGACCTCTACAAGATATACAATAAAATGTGGCCTCCAAAAAAATAATGATAATTAAAACTTCCTGCTCTTGTAATTACACATTTTCAGAAAAGGGTGCAATATAATTGATTAAGAGGGTAAAGGTTGGAAACTTTGCAAAAGGTCACAGTACACTTACCTGCAGGTATTTTTTTTCATTTGGATTTAGAAAAAACTAGGGGTATAGCCATGGGGAATATTTTTAAATGCCATTAGTGAAATGAGATGATAATTTTAGAGCTGAATTTATCGGGGCAGAAAACATAAAAGGAATGGAAATGTCTTGCTGAGGCTGGCAGGGGGTAGTCCAAATAGGACAATGTTAGGGTTAATTGAAAGGGTAATAATAAGGGGTTGTCTCTGCCAAAGGTCAGATTACAATGGTAGCCGGTGGGGGGGCTGTTTTGGTACATCAGAACAGGTAACATATGCACTTTGAGTGATCTGCTTGCATTCGATGAAACTTTGACGACAAAAAGGCCTGCTGTTATCATCAGAAGATGTTTGTGATTTCCTGTGTACGTCCTATGAAACGCAGCTTTAGTTCAACTGACCAACAAGATTGTTAATCTGCATGATAATAAAGAGGACACAATGAAGACAAAGCCCACAAATGCTGAGGTTTATTATGAACTTTGGAACGTATGGAACTGTTTCATCTAAACATGAACAGAGTTAGGAAAAAAATGCACCTCAACAATATTTTTTTATTGTTTTAATAAAATGCCAATGAAATGCCAGTTTATTTCTCAGGAACCAGTTCTAAAAGGATGCAGAACTAAGCAAGTGGTAAAATTAACAAAGTAGTAATAATATACTGTAAATCCTATACTTAAAAAATAAATATAAAGGTACCATTTCAAGAGCTTTTTTCCCTTGCATAACATGTTACATACTAGCCTGTCATTAAAACAAATTTCACAATATTTATATTTAAAGGTACAGCCAAGAGAAAAATGAGACAAAAAAGATAAATGAGGGTAAACACAATGTTTTTATTATACTAACATGAACTATTTCCTCCAGTTAATTATATAAGGTTTCCCAGTGTCAGCCCTGTTGCCTCACTTTCAACTCTCTGTATGCTGTTTACATGTTCTCTCTGTGTGGTTTCCTCCTGCTACTCCAGTTGCTTTCCACATCCCCAAAAGCTGCTTGTTAGGCTAACTGGCATCTCTGAGTCGATTGAAGTGTAAGTGGCCATGGGTGGGTGTGTGAGAATGCCCTGCAATGGACTGGCATTCACCCACAGCTGGTTCAATGCATACGACTAGAATGCAAACTGGACAGACAAATGGAAAAGTGCTAGGCAAGGGTAAATTCAATAATTTTGTGTCAGAACCATATCAGAACTTTAAAAATCTCAATCTCTTTTCACACCAATAAAGCAGATCATACCTTGTAAGGAAACGATAATTAAAAAGCCTTCTTGAAGACAACATTCAGGCTGTGAAGGTAGAAAAGAGCTGCTTTAGTCATATTAGAATAATAACCTGTTATGGAAAACCAAGAATATTTTACGTGTTAATACACAATTAATTAGTTTTCAGGACCAGAACCAAAGAAGACATTTCTATGTAAATTCACAAAGATTTTTGCCAAAAAAGTTAAGCAGAAACCGCATTACCTGAAAAGAACATTTTATAAATTTTAAAGTTAATATTCCATGGGTTATTGCCTAAACTCATATAAGCCGATCCCAAAGCTAAGTGAATGACTGAAATGCAGACAGTCTGGGGTTTGTCCATTTTTTTTTTTTTTTTAAATGTTAAACGCCCATTTGTCACATTAGTCCTGCAACAGTATCTCGCTGAAGATGACAGCTTTAAGATTCAGTGGTGACATTTGTTTCCTATCCATCTCTGACACATGTGACAATCCAAAGGGCACTGTGCTATTGTGGAGTGGACTCAATTCTATTCACTATCAGCAGTTGTTTGTGGTCTTTATAATTCATAAACCTGGCCAGGGTTATTATTTGTATATATTTAGTTGGCACGTTTATCTAAGGTGTCCTACAGATGGTGGCTACAGCACGTTTGTTTATATATAGTACATATAAGTTCAGCTTGAATCCTGCAGCCAGCTGTTGTTTGTGTGGAGTCTGCAAGTTCTCCCCATTTTCGTCTCTACTCTGCTGCTCCAGTTTTTTTTCCTACGTCTCCAAACATGTGCAGGTCAGGCTAAGTGGGGCTTCCCAATTGGAGTGTGTGCTCCTGCATGAATAAGCACTGTGGTGGACTAGCACCCTCTCTGGGGCCGTTTCCGTTATTCTGTCCATTGCTTTCCTTGACACTGAATTGGAGGATTGAGAAGGGTGAATGTACAGTACATTAGTAAATTAAAAAGTAAAGGCAATTTGTATGTAAACCTAAACACTCTATAACAAACTACACTCCAGAGTGAACATATGTTGGACAAGATGTGCCTCACGTCTAGTCTCCACTAAGTAACTCTGCGTAGCATATGTACTTCCACTTCCCAGCTCCACCACCAGAATCAGTTAAACTGACTCAGATTCACAAGACAATACAAATGCACAATACAGAGAAATATTTATTAAAGTTTGCTTAGTGTTATTTATTTGATCTTTTACTGTATTTGTATTCTCATTATACCCATCCGAATATTTGTAAAGTACTTTGAACTTGGAAAAAGTGCTATAAAAATGAAATGCATTATTATTTTTTTGTATTAAGAGTGTATGGAATGGATTGGGGCTCAGAAAGGCAGAAAAAACAAAGCTAACCACAACAGCCATTTAACATATTCGGCCTTGATAAAGAAGGCTGAACAATACAATTTGCTTCTAACACAGAATAAAGCATTCAGAATAGGGCATTCTGGAGAGGGACTTTGGCTTGTGGGGCTGTGTCATGGACCCAGGTTCAAATCCTGTGTCTGGCTGTTGTCCATGTTAGGGTTATGTATTCTCCCTGTGTCTGTGTAGGCTACTCTATCGGTGCTCCCTTTTTCCTACCATGTCCTAAAACATGTTTGACTAATTTGCTATTCCCAAAGGTATCCAATTTTTGTATGAGTGGGCCTTGTGGTGGCCTGGTGCCCGGTAGAGGGTTGTTTCCTGTTTTGCACTGAGTGCAACTCTGGCAACCGTAACACTAAATTGGATTAAGCAAGTTTATAAATCTTGAGAAGTGGACAGACTGTGTTGAAAAAATAACTGTGAAAATCTTTGTCTCTCTATTATATAAAAAAATCCTGGGACGAGACAAGTCTTTTTAGCCTGAGAGTTGACTTTTTCAAAGATACTTTCAAGTCCCATGAGACGAGACTTTGTGCCAGGAGATTTAACCATGCCCGGGGCTGGAAATAAAAGACAGAGTAGATGACAAAGTAGAACATCATAAAGAGGTTCAAAAACGTTGCCGCGATACACATGCAGAGCAGGTTAGAGAAAATGAAAGTACTAAAATTTGAAAGTCTCAAAAAAATGATAGTAAAGATTGCATTAACGCAAAGAAATGGAAATTATTACTCGGTGAAATAACAGAACAGCGAAAAGAGATTGAATATATTGTTCGGATTTAAACTTTAAGTCGGAGACTTGTACATTGTCTAATTCATGTTGCCATCAGGGAAAAGTAGTGTTTCTTCCCAATGAAGAGGCGTATCCACTAGAATTAAAAGATTTGTTGTTTGGTGAAAGTGAAATCCACATACGCGAGCAGCAGAGACATGAAGTGGCTGGCACATAGCGCAGGCCAGGGGGTTGGCGAATGAAGCGAGCAGGGGGCAAAGCCCCCTAGTCTTTATTAAATGAATTATAAGTATTGTTTTCAAATTTTGATATGCACACATATGTCTGTTCATTGTGTACAGTAAGCCATTACGCATTCTATCCATTTGCAAGAATAAGTCAGTTGTTTTTCATTTCAGTGTTGAATCAGGACGGTAACAATGGGATTCACTTGTGTTCATGATTATGCTGATATCATGGACATTACTATGTGTCAGTCATTATATTAAACATGACTGTGCACAACAGGGTACAATACAGTTGTCTTACAGTTCTTCAGGGGGTCTTTGAAGATTATAGTTGTGCACACTTTCTACTGACCAGTACTACATATGAATTGGGTTCTCTTCCACCAAAATAGCATATTCTTTCATTAACTGTAAACAGTGCACTTGTTCTAATCACTAAAATTATTTTCACAGTCCCAGCTGCCAGGACAAATGCTTCAACCTTTATCAAGTTTTAATCATTACACAGCAGAAATGTATGTATACACACATGATAAACATAAGTATGTCACGCTCACAGATAACAGTAGCAAATTGATTGCTACCACTTTTTTGAATTTTGGTCACAATGACTTAAGAGTACGTGTTAAATAAATGTGTTTGTAGTCTGTCACCACTGGGTTATATAGCATGAGGCTTATGTGATAACCGTGAGTGTTTTCAGCACACCTAAAGCTCATATACCCAGTGGTGAATGCTTCTCAAACCACAGGAAAACTGGAAGTCTTCATTATGGGTAACAGTATTTT
Organism: Erpetoichthys calabaricus; assembly: GCF_900747795.2. Classification (NCBI taxonomy): domain Eukaryota; kingdom Metazoa; phylum Chordata; class Cladistia; order Polypteriformes; family Polypteridae; genus Erpetoichthys; species Erpetoichthys calabaricus. The sequence goes on along the minus strand of NC_041394.2, from coordinate 211,355,538 downwards.
AATGACCCTAAAAAAGAACTCTACTATAACCACAGCTTTCAAGTATTATCTCTTTATTGATAGTATAAATAATCTGTTTATAACCGTACTGGTGTGTGATGTGATGGATTCTTGCCAGTTATAGGAAATGGTATACATACACAGTTAAGATTGTTGTTCCTGATAATGGAATTTGAAATCTAGGTCACTAATGATCTTAACAGAAGTGGAAGAGGGTAGTGGAGGAGTACTAGAAGAAGTGTGAGTTTTAGAAAATGGGGATCTGGAAGTGAACGGGAACAAAAGCAGTCTAACCATTCTGTGTTATTTAGATTATTTGACTTTTTATGTACAAAAATCTCTTTAGAGTCTGTACACATATAGCTGTATTTGGAAATTTCTGATTAATTTACAGATGCCATTTAAGCCCTAAACTGTAATGCACTGTCTACCTGTAAGAAATGGCACAGAGCTCTATCTCGAGTCATTCCATGTCCTCACATGAAGAAACTGGCTGTGGACTCAGGGTTAACCCAGATGAGTTAAAGGGTGCTCCTCAACCATGCAAGTGGGATTCTGACTTCTAATTGCAACTGTGAAGGTGTCATATTATACAGTATAGTGGTCTCTCTCTCTCTCTCTCTCTATTTAATATACTGTAGCTCTATCAAAACTTATATGGCAAAGCAAAAATAATGACAATTCATTAAAAACAAATCATAAAGGTAAATTTGTTTTTTTGTTTCTCTTTAGTTCTTATGACAAATTGGTTGGAAAAGAATTACACCACTTTGGAGCAGAGGAACCTTTTCTTAGTTGATACTTTAAGTGTTTTATAAAATCAAAACATATTAAAAAGTTACCGAGTGGCACAACCTCCTGGCGATGAGAATTACCTTTGGGTAAGCCAGGCTATTATTTAATTTATCTATAGTTTACTATGCTACCCCGCAAGCATACCTCTTCTAAAACCACTGATGCAGAGATGTTTAATTAAACTAATGTATGGATCATCTTCTGAAGGAGTTTTACCCAACATGCTTTCCTCATTGACTTTATATGTTCTTAGCCTGACTTCTTCTGGATGATTAATCATTTCATTAACCTTTATTTTACATGATGTCATTAACAGAATTAAAAAATTAAACTTGTATACAATATGTTTATCCTACATATTCTTCTAAGTCAGCTTTGTTTAAAACTGCCATTTAAGATCACTCAGACTGTTCAAATAATGTGCAAAGATTTTATGGGACTTATTGCACAAGCAGAAATGCTGCTTGGTCTTAATGGAATAAGAGCATTTTAACCTTGTGTGATTACGACAGTTGTCACCACATGGCATTGTACAGTATATACTGTATTTATTGGATCTTACCTGGCTTGATTTGTGCCCCATTGCCCTGAGGGGTTCACAGTGACTGCATGGTTGTTGTTTCACAAGAATTATTAACATGCTTGCTGTGGACGCCAGGGGTCGCTGTTGCCCCGTGAAACCCACCAGACAGACGTCCAAGACGCACTTGTAAAAAGCACCAAGAAGAATTTTAATATTTTTCTTCAGATACAGTGCACCAAGCACCGCACACTCCACAATTCTCCAATAATAATCAATAATCAATACAAATAACACAATACTCCACTCCCAGCAGCTCCGTTACACATCCTCCAAACTCCGGCTCTCTTTGCTGGGTCTCGCATTGTCCTTTAAATAGTTCTTGACCCGGAAGTGTTCCTTCTCTTCTTCCGGGTCAAATGCCACATCATCCGTACTCAAGTAGCCCGGAAGTACTGCGGGCTTCCGTCCTCGTAATTCCGAAGTACTTCTGGGTTGTAGTAACAGTAGGAGTTCCCAGGTTCTTTGTGAGCTCCCCCTGGCAGCACCCAACAGGGCTGAGGAAACGGACTCCATGTCCCAGTATGCCCTGAGGGAATCTGGGGAACCGTTGCCGACCAGGGGCGCTGCCACCTAGCATTCCAGGGTAGGCAGTGCCCTGAAAAGGCTGCCTTCCTCCATTCGTCTCTTTCAGGGATGTCCCGGCCGGATTGAGCTGCCGGCTGTCCATCACATTGCCTACTTGATGTCGGAATGAAAAGGTTAATGGTGCCATTATTACCATAACTCCTAATTATCAGTGTTGAATTTTTTTAAGTAGCTTTAGATTTATGTTTTATTGTGGAAAGACCCTCAGATGGCTCTGTTTTTTCACTTTTTATTACATACATTGGTTTTTCATCTTCCATTTACTTTTGTGTTTTTCTATTTCTTTAAATTCAATCTGTTGTGTGTTTTCAAATATGTTTTTGTGTAATTTAATTTGTTTTTGCATACTGCACTTCAGGGCCACCGTAACAGTGTCCCAGATACCCATTGCAGCCCTTGCATGTTTACACACATCAACCTGTCGCCATGTGTAGCTCCACTTGTCCCCTTTCTTTCACATCTATGACACCAGGTGACAAAACAGTCACAAAACAAGCAGAAGAGAAAGTTTACATTTTTATTGTTGAATTATATATATTAACTTAAGGTTCCTAAATGTGGCCAAAATAGAACCAAAATAATGAGTGTAACAAATCATACCAAATACAAACTGGATGTTGGAGTCTAGAGATCCAGCATGCTTAGATAACCAGTTGCCTCTTCATCTAGTAAACTGATTGGCCTCTGATCCAGCATGACCTCTGGATGGATGGAATTACAGAGACTCCGGACTTCCCTATTGCCGTCAATTTATGCTGGTCTTGTGCTTCCTTGATGTACCTTTTGAACCAATGGGACGTCATAGTGATATGGTGATGTGTTGATTCCCATGGTTCAGGCCTCACGTCCTTTGAACAATCCTGTTTAGGCATATATCAGCTTAGGTCAAACCTGTTTTTTTCCCTTTTCTGTCCTTGATAATGTCTACCAGACCAGACCTCCATTGTAGCTCCCAGCTGTGTTCATGTTTGCAATATGCATGTAGAGTTTAGTTTATACTGGAACTGATCTGATGATCTCAGAGTAGAACAAGTGTTATTAATCTGACCCCGTATGTGGTGAGCGGAGCAAGTTTCGACAGTTCTTTACTGTCAGTTTCTAATCTAAGATCATACATTTACATGTATACTCTCAGAACACTCCTTCCTTCTTGTAAGAAACCAATTCAAGCTTGTCCTTTAAACACATTTTTGCATGCAATTAGCAAAAAAGTGAAACAGCAGCACAAGAACATTAACCAAGCACTGCCTAACTCAGTTAATTTCTCTTAATTCCTGAATATATTCAAGAATGGTCTTTTATTATTTGAATTTCATTTAATTTCAAATGAGGGGGCCTAATTTCCTTTTTTTTCACTAGGACCCATCATATTTTATTATGTCACTGTTTTGAAGCACAGAAACCTTTGAATGTATGTTTATATCATTATGAAAATGATGTGGCATTTTGAGAGCTTCTTTACTCTGCTAGAAGGCTGCAGCCATTACAAAGGAAGTGTCAATTCTTTCACGCTGCATTTATCATACAATGACCAGTGGTAGGCTATTATAACAGTAAAAGGTACTGTACTATATGTAGTGCATTTGAAAGAATGAGATGAACAGTTTTTCCAGTGAGTGGTAAACACTGCTTTGTGTTCTTCTTTTGTAATTCCAAATGGATTCTGAAAATGAAAGTGTAGTGCATATGAATCCCAGAAATTCACAATGTTAGACCTGCTGAATTACGAGTATGACTGTTTTAAAAAAACAAAGGCAGAACACTGCTAAGAACTGATTCATTTTCTTATTTGGCTACAGTAAAGACAGAGTACATATTTTGTTCGTTTTTTGAGAAGTGATCCTTTTTGCTTTTTAGTTTACCTTCAGTTTTTAGTTTATCTTCTTTTCTGAATGGGCCTAGCAGCAACTTACTCACACACAATAAAAATTCTAAACTGATCTTCATCCTCTATTTAAAATCTATAATTTCATAAGCTACGACAGAACTGATGGTTAATTGTTTACGTTAGTGGTTACATTACCAAAGAAGTTGTGCTATTTGAAAAAAAAAGTTTCTCCTTTAGTATACTAGATTTAAAAGCAGATATTCTGGAAGTTGCAAAAATGATTTATAATTTTTAATTAAAAAAGAAAGTAAATAAAAATAAAAGTGAACTGCTAGAGAGATTTGTAAACATGTTGAATAGTGTAACAAGAAGGCAGTAAAGAACACAAGATTAAACAATGTACAAGGACTTATGAGTTAAATACAGTACTTTTAGTAAAGTTTCTCTACTTTATTATTTAAGTGTTTTTCATATTTAGAAGTACCAAATAAAGAATCATAAATTGTACTCCAAAATCATAATATTTAAAAGACTATTTTGTAACATATGTAACATCATGAGAGTTAGTACTAACAGTACATTTGTATAAAAAACAAATGGTATTTCTACAAAATTACCAGCATACTGTATATACAAAACAAAATGTGGCATATGAAAATCACATTAGAACAGATTTCCTAAAACTTAACATAACTATTCCTTATATAAAATTTAGATTAATTGAAATAAGTTTTTAATAGTTAACAGTAATATATTATAAAAATAAAAAGAATATCTAGATACAGTTAAACAGACATTTAAAAATAGCTTCGTTTTTTTTTTTTAACAACTTTGATAAAACAGCATTCTAACTAAGATACAGCCTGTACAATCTGGGCAAAAAGAAGCAGCAGGATGACTGTTTAATTGTTAAAATTGCAGAGTTGTATCGTTGGTCAATACACAACTAAACAGTTTAAAGCAGAGCCATTTTCTGATTTTTTCTATGCCTATTAATGTTGATGCATAACACAAAATCTCATTACGTCACACCTCTTTTGGGTGCACAAAACAATCTAAGATGGGAAGCAAATCCCACAGCACTCCATACAGATTTCCAAACAGTCTGATGACTCGCAGCAGGCATCCATAATGCCGCAATCCATATCACAAGGACAGTTACAGTCATCGCCTAGGTCATCTCCACAGCAGCAACAGCAGGCATCTGAAGTGCAGATCCCACAGGAGGCTTGTGCTACAACTATGTTACACAGGGCGAGAAACTCACAGAACAGGCAGGCCAGGATACAGTGTACGCAGCAGTCTTCATGAAGACCCATCAGGGAATGTGAAATGCACCCAAGAAAAAAACAGAAAAAATGGTTAAATTGAATCTTAGAAAAGCGTACCATCCTGTCAGATACTGTTCCTCATTCCACAATATTTCATATCACTAGGTGAAAAAATATAATTTTGGCAGCTCATTAATCAACCTCTCCCTTAGAGTATTTTAATATATCTGACTAGTTTCAAGGGAACATCAAATATAGATTTGACAGCTTTCAAATGCCCTATATTCAGATTGCCTGGTCAAACCTACCACACCTATCCAGATAATGCAAGGCAGAGTATACTTCAGAATACCGAATACAACAGGCCACTTTGAATTACATATAATTGAAGAAATGTTATATAGTCTGACTTAAATCAGTCCTTGCGCATGCAAAGTAACTAAACAGCAGGAAACAACAGTTACCAACTCCATTATGATTTGCACTTCAAATAAATTCTTAGACTGGGGATCATAATAGAACACCACAATCTGTATAATATGGAATAGATAGCATTTAGTCCTGTGATGGACTGGCATTCTGCCCAGGGCTATTTCCTACCTTCTGCAACCCTGAATTGGATTAAACTGGTTTAATATTGTTATATTATGTTTTATGTTATGTTATGTTGGATAAATTCCAGTTTAAGGATTTGTTGCCTCAAAGGCGAGCATACACAGATTAATCAAATCAAACTCCTGGACAGCAAAAAAAATTATGTTAAACATCCTAAATAAATAAATACTTGACATGTACTTAATATATATTTTTGTTTTAAAAGCTAACTTGCAGCACATTTAAACATGCAGTGTTTGTCTTGCTGATAAAAAAAACAAAACAAATAAAAGCAGCAGATCAATCAACTTTGGGGTGAAGTAAAAAAGAAAAAAAAAATCTTTTTAAAGACAAGTGTTTTTTTTTAACTATTCTAGTTGTTTTGGCTAGGGAAAATACTCAAGTTTATTATGTACCCTAGGTTCTTGTCTATAAGCCGGACTCATGTATAAGCCGGAGACCAAAAATCATACGAATTTTTAAAATAAAATCGTATCATAGATAAGCCGGACTCATGGATAAGCCGAACGTACTATAACCTATAACTAATAGAAGGGAGGGAGGTCAGTGGTCTCACTCGCACCCATTTAATTTCTTTAAGGGGAGAGAGAGTGTGAGATATTGGCGTCTCTCTCACTCCCCGCATGGCGCGGTTGGAGCGGCCGGAGCGCGTTCTTTCTGCTCTGAGCGTCGCCGAGTCAACACGCGCGCGTAGCGGTCATTTAAATTGTGATTTTATATGTAAGCATATTTAAATATATATCGCGGATTTTTTGCTGGTTCGCGGATTTCTGCGGACAATGGGTCTTTTAATTTCTGGTACATGCTTCCTCAGTTGGTTTGCCCAGTTGATTTCATACAAGGGACACTATTGGCAGATGGCTGAGAAGCTACCCAACTTACTTTCTCTCTCTCTTGCGCTGACTATCTGTGATCCTGACGTATAGGGATAGAGCAGGGGGGCTGTTTGCACACCTAGACGATACGGACGCTCGTCTAAAAATGCTGAAAGATTATCTTCACGTTGCTATCTTTTGTAAAGCTGATTCCTGAAAAGACATGCTGCACAGTGCTTCGCATACTTAAAAGCTCGAAGGGCACGTATTGATTTTTGACTGAAAAACAAACTCTGTCTCTCTCTCTCTCTCCCTGCTCCTGACGGAGGGGGTGTGAGCTGCCGCCTTCAACAGCTTTGTGCCGCGGTGCTTCGCATACTTAAAAGCCAAACAGACATATTGATTTGTTTGCTTCACTCCTTTGAAGAGGAAGATATGTTTGCATTCTTTTAATTGTGAGACAGAACTGTCATCTCTGTCTTGTCATGGAGCACAGTTTAAACTTTTGAAAAAGAGACAAATGTTTGTTTGCAGTGTTTGAATAACGGTCCTGTCTCTCTACAACCTCCTGTGTTTCTGCGCAAATCTGTGACCCAAGCATGACAATATAAAAATAACCATATAAACATATGGTTTCTACTTCGCGGATTTTCTTATTTCGCGGGTGGCTCTGGAACGCAACCCCCGTGATGGAGGAGGGATTACCGTTTAAGCCGGATTTATGTATAAGCCGATATTCTATTTTTTCATTTTCAAAACTTTTTTCCTTAGATAAGCCGCGGCTTATAGACAAGAACTTAAGGTAGTAATATTATTGTGCACGTGTGTGAATTTTATAGAGCACATTACAGCTGAGAAATTAGCTAGGTAAATGATTTATGACTTCATTCTAATAAAATAAGCATAAAATGTTAGTTTTATTTTTCCCATTTGATACAATAGGAATCTTATTGTTAAAAGCAAGCTTTGTAAACAGTCATATGCCAAGTCGATTTGTAACTACAATTTATGCAAATCAAACATGTCAGACTGAGTTATCACTTTTTAGAACCAAGAAATAATAGCAATTTTTATATAAAAATATTACATTTAGCAGCATTAGTAAACCCTGGCTTATTAATACCTCTTTATGCATTAGTACTGCATGAAGTACCATAGCTTTATGAGCAAGCATTTTAACATGATAACTTCTGCAGTGCCACTACAGGTTGAGTCAAAATTATGTTAACATTTGAATGGCAGAAACAATTTATTCACAAAACATACTTTATATGTCCAAGGTGATTTACAGGAATGTCTCAACCTGTTCACCATCACATTCAACGCATGTACCATATGTGGTACATAAATTGTCCACAAAAATTGTATATACTGTACGTAAACCCATAGCAGTACCATTAGTGTAACATAATTTTGACTCAACCTGTATTTGGCAAACAATTCGCATGAAGAAATACGCACACTATAACTACATCATAAATTTTAAACTATGGGGGTGAACTTCCAGTTCTTAAATAAACTGATTACTGCAAGTTTCTCAAGACTCAATAACCATTACCTCATCACATCAAATCACAAGTGACTTGACTATGCTAGATGTGCTTGAACAGTTTCTTTGCCACAAACAATGTCTGGTATTTACAGTGTGCAAATTCAACAATAGCTTCTAAAAGTAAAAGATGTGTCTTGTTCAATATTTATTAATCTAAATACTGGCTTTTAAAAGCTGATTTTGCTAATACTTGTAACCTGTTTTGGAAAAATACTTCATTGCACATATTAAAATAGAAATTCAAGATTTCACTGATGTCAACATCATCCTGTAGACTGAGGTAGGAAGGAGACTGTATTAGATACCTCTTAGATCTTAATCTGACTATAATGCCAAAATGTGAAAATGACAATAAGGACATTTCTTTTAGTAACTAACACTCGATCAACATTAACAGATCATATATTGTACAACCATATGTAACTGGTGAGTCTAAATGGCGTGGTTCAAAAGTCCTGAACTTGGCAAATGTAGATACTGTAAGTGCGAGAAGAAAGGAAACAGTGCTAAAATATAAAAAAAAAAATGTTGAGAGTAATTATTAGAAATCACACAACACATTTGTGCTAAAAATGCTAGGTATGATGTAAGACATTAAACCAAAATAGGAATTTAAAGCAATAACATACCAAACAAAAACACTATATAAAGCCTAAATAGGAATCAGTGAGCTGCTGTGTTGAGTTTGAAATCAAATCATATTCAAAACATTCCTTTGTTTTTGTATAGTACAGTAAAGATTCAAATAACAACTCAAGAAAATGCAGGGTATACACTAAGATACTATCAACAATCTAGATAAGTAAAATATTGCATTTACTTCTACTAAAAAACAAACTTTAGCTTTTTATGACTTTTTTCTACTAAGAATTCCTTAAATGCTTACCAGTGAATATACAGAGGACACATATGAAATGTAATCATTAGTTGAACTAAACACATTGGCTTTTCAGACTAGTAACACAAACTATCAATATAATACTATAAACTATATCAACTGATGGACTGCAAGGTGGTATTCCTGTTTCAAAATATTTGGACATTATCATAATCGGTTTAATGACATTTTCTGGGTTTACCCAGGTTAGCCCAATTTTTTTCCTCCATTCTTCACTGTTCTTTCCTTCCTTTGGGTTGACACTCATTGTTTTTATATCATTTGACACCACCTGCAATCATACCTTATTGGAGTCATCATCTCCACCTTTATCATGGTGCACCTCTTGACCCAGTCATGCTTTTCCATTCAGGACTCATTAAAAACTACATATGCACAGAATTACATTCTCTTCAATTAACCTACAATCTTTATTAAACTTTACTTTCCTGTTTTCTTTTTTGGTTCTTCTGTGGTGGCATTTTGTGCCACCACCACCTGATTGATGTCCTGTGTAGCCGCATGTGATGTTTGAATGTTTAAATGAAAGCAGAAACCCCAACCTGGCGCAAGACCCACTGTATCGAATTATCTCAAGATGAAGCCTTAAAAAAAAAAAAAAAAGAACAAGGAACTACTTAAAAAAAATTGATATTGGGCAGAATGCCTGGTGGGGGCTAATAGGTCTATTGGTCTGGAACCCCTGCAGGTTTTTTTTTCCTTTGCTTAACTAGGGTTTATTTTTTCTGTCTACCATGGCCAATTGTCCTTATCATTGAACTACCATATAGAGACTTTAAACAATTCTATATTTAAGAACTCTATTTCTATTAAATATATATCATGTATATACAGATATATATATATATTTATATAAATTATGCTTGTGTGTGTGTATATAATATATATGTATATGTATGTATGTGTGTGTGTGTATATATCCTCTTTAATAAAATCCCTCTGTGCGTCCAGGTGTCCGTGTGTGTGTGTCTTCTGGTGAAGTGCGCATGCACGGGGCACGGTGCGATGCGCGATATTACTGACAGAGAAAGTTACAGGTGTTTTACGGAAATACAAACCAGTATTACTGCGAGAGGAAATTAAAGGTACACAATACAGTGACTCATATTACAGCCACATACAAGCCAGTATTACTGTCAGAGGAGATTAAAGGCATATTACCGACGCGCACGCCTGTATCACCGCCAGAGAAAATTAAAGGTATATTACGGACATACAAGCCAGCGGACGTACAAGACAGTATTACTGTCACAGAAAATTAAAGACACACAATACACGGTAGCAGCCCACAAAGAACGGTTAGCTCAGCAAATAAATATAAACAAAAGAAAGTCTGAAAGAAAGAAAAATACGACCAACAAAAAGAATGCAGTCAAAGTCTCTTGCCATTTAATATAGACTGTTCCTACTAATGTTTATGCACTACTGTTCTAGCGCCCGTTATTGTAACGGGCTAAATGACTAGCATATATATATATATATATATATATATATGTATATGTATGTGTGTGTGTGTGTGTGTGTGTGCGTGCGTGTGTGTGTGTGTGGGTATATATATATATATATATATATATATATATATATGTATATGTATGTATGTGTGTGTGTGTATATATATATATATATATATGTGTGTATATATATGTATGTATATGTATATGTATATATATGTATATATGTGTGTGTGTGTGTATCTTATGTATACTATTTATGCATTCTTCTATTTTTCAGTAACTACTTCTTAAACTCTTGTAAAGCACTTTAAACTACATTGTTTGTATGAAAATTTGCTAAAGAAATAAATGTTGTTATTCAGCACATTAGCCATCATTTTCACACCAAGTCTTTCTCTTCAGTCAGCATTTGTCTTTCTCTCACTTCCTCACACTTGCTTCATGTTTTGTTTTTTTCAGCCATGTCTCACTCCCACAAAAGATATTACTCCAAACACAGCTTTCATAAACCTTTACTTTCCACGCCAGAGAGACCACTTTAAAACTTAGATACCAAACTGAATTTCTTCCATTTACCTTTCACCCTGGCTATCACTAAATTACCTGCAACTCCATCTACATTCACCTAAGAACCTCCCCACTTTCTCCAAAACAACTCCAGTGGACAGTGGATAAGGGCTAGGCTGCTCTTTATGCAGAGTCTGAATATTTTCCCAGCATGTGTATAGGATTTTTACAAGTCCAATGACATACCTTCTTGTATAATAATAAGTATAAGCTCGCTCAGTGTGAGAGGGAGTATGTTCGTGTGTGCATGGGAATGTGTACAGTGATGTGTCTAGGCTCAGGCTCCAGATGACCCTATACTAAAACTTGGATGCAGATAATGGACTGATAGACAAAGACATTAATCCAAAAGAACACAATGAAATGATTCCAAAATTAATTATAACCTAGTGTTGGAGTTAGCACACAATATAATATTACAGAATCTGTAGTTTGAGTGTGTCTTGTTCTCTGTTGTTAAGCTTATATTGAGCTTGTTACTGCCTAGTTTCAGTTATCTGCAACCCTGGTCATAATCTTGATGTGACTGTGCAAATTTATACTCAATTATCATATTTCAGGGTGTTTTTTGGTAGCAAATTGAAGAACTCTTCTTAAATTCTGGTTTTCCATTTAAAACTGCATTTTTGGAGTTTAAAACTACATGAAGCAAACAATTAATATGTGCATTTTATTTATTATATATATATATATATATATATATATATATATATATATATATATATATATATATATTATAATATAAGAACTCAAAATCACTTCTCCTAAAGGCCTTAATTATAAAAAAAAAAAGAAAATTTTGAGGAGCAACACTACCAGAATGATTTCAAAAGAATAAATTATGGTTTTAAAGAAGATTAGCAGATTTTTATAGTAACTGCAACATTATCATGCAAACACATTTGCTGATCATGTAAAACTGATTAATAATGTGCCAAATTTCAGCAGCAAATTGCTGCACTAATGCACTTGTTTTTCTCCTTTCTGATTAACATTTAACCTCATTGTGGAAGTTTTACGTGGCTGCTAAGGGTAATCACCAATTACATTTATTCCCATTCATATTTCTACCTCATTTTTGTCTTACTTAGTCTACATTTTTGAGTTTTTGACCCAGATGAAACCATGTCTGGTCTAAAAGAGGGCAAAAGCAGCAGATATTTTTCATTCTTAATGGTTCCTTTTCCCAATCTGATAAAGGAAATATTGCTAAACCAGTAATTTAACCTGTTTTAAATTTGCCCTTCAGGTTACACATGACAGGGGTCTCTGCAACTATTGTAATAGTAAATGTGTTCACTGATAGAATATTGACCCTGGCCATTTCTCTGTTTAAACTAACTATAGTGGCAGAGTTTCAGACCACTCAAAACAAATCTCCAGGCACTCAGCCATCTCAAAGCAAAAATCAAAGAGGGCAAAATCGCAATCGATGTGACAGTTGAGGTCCACAGCAGGGGTTCTCCTTAAGACCCAGAGAAGATACAGGAATTATTGCCATAACACTTGTTACAGCTTAAATGAAGATGGGAGGTGCAGACCGCCAGAAGAGGCCAAGTGCAAAGTCAGAGTAGCAACAAAAGAGACAGGCCAGGGCAGCAGTGTAACACATACAAGTAAGGTCAATAATTTCACACAATGGCCTTGGTTTGTGATTCACAGTTCTTTGGGGGCAGGGGGACAATCACAATTTAAGAGGATAACAAAAGACAAAACACAGATTCTTGGTCATTTTTTGAAAGCTTACTTGTAATTAAAAGTAATATTATTCTTTTAAAATAAAAGACCATACAGTAATGATATAGTCTATGAAAGTTTACTGTGGTTTTGACATTTTACAATTTTTATCTGCTTCTTATGGCTTAAAAACTGTTATTGTGCTCAACTTTTTTCATGTGTTTGCCTATAAAAATACATAAATCAAAGAACAAATATTCAAAACAGTTTCTTAGGAAAACAAATTAGCAGGATTTCTTTTTTTTTATCAATGACTAGTGGCTGTTGATTAGCTTGACAGGGTCAAAAACAACAATGAAGGAGGGTGATGCATTGCAGGAGGATGATGAACAGAGTAGCAGTATCTTCGTCCCAAGTACTTTACTGTAGGACGACCTCCACAGACATTCCTTTGATAACTCATTCCTATCATGAAGGATACTCACTTAAATCAGTTACTTTCAGAAATATAAACCATGTATTGCAACAGTAAAATTCAATGAGAGCTAAGCACAGAACCATGAATTTTTTTATTGTAACCAGTAGCGGCGCACTGCACGATAACACGCAGTGAATCCACTTGACTTGAGCATTCATAGTTTTCATGCTCTTTCTCTGTACGTTTAGCATTCGTTTGCTCAGAGGTTGATGCATCCTGTTGTTTCCTTAGCAGCTCTTCTTTTCTCCATCTTCTTTTGTCGTCATCTTTTCGCATTAAACCTAAGTCAGTGTTTGTGTTGCAATTACTTAGTAAGTTTTCCTTAATTTTTCACTTAAGCTGGCACTTAGGTCTTCAATCTGCCTCAAGAATGACTTAAGATATGAAGAGGTAGGGGAAGTGACGGCGAAAGTGGTAGGAATGAGAACAGCGCCCGTACGCATCTGCTGCACAGCCGCCCTGCTGGCCACTGCCGGGAGTTGATTCTACAATACAATAAAATAAAAATAAAAAGAGGAATAACCTTGGAGGTCAATCATCACCACAAAAGCGGATAGTAGACTTCACATAGTATATGTGTACCAAATTTGAGATCTATAGTTCATATGGTTTGCGAGCTATAGGTGATTTAAAATACTGTACAGACAAACGAACAGCCACGGTAGCATATTATATAAGAAGATAATCTGAATTGATACTACATCATGTATTTAATTAGAGTAAAAAAGCTTTAATTAATAAAGCAGGTCATAAGGTCATACAGCATGAACTGGTCAGAAATTCCATTCTACATTTTCTAAATTGAATCTCTTTGCATTTTCTTACTTCGCATTTGGTGACTTCAGTCAGTCAGTCATTTTCTAAGGCATTTAGTCCTAAACAGGGTCACTGGGCAGGGATGGAGGGAGTGCTGGAATCTATTCCTGTTAGCATAGGGTACAAGGCAGGAACAAACACTGGACAGGGTGCCAGTCTATCACAGTTCTGATTTTCAGGATGTTTTTAAATTTCCACTTACACTTTATTTTTTTAACTGTAATAGTTGTTGAAATAGGAGTGCATGCTCTATCTTCTGAAACACAGCAAAATCTAGAAAAGTTACATAACATGGTATAGCGAAAACTTGTTAATCCAATTAAGGCAGTAGAACTTATTCAAGCAAGACTGTGTGCAAGTCAGGAAACTGCTCTGGACAGTTACCACCCATGGACAATCCAAACTCCCTCTAGCCAGTTTGGCATTTCTTATTAACCTATGTACTGTATCTTTGGTGATGTGGGAGGAAAACCAGAGGACCTAGAGAAAATGGGTATACACTATATGTACAATAGCCAGATGAAGGATTTAAAACCAGGATATTGGATTAATTAGACAGCAGCACTGATCACTGCACTATTGCTCTGCCCTTTAAAAAAATGGTTTAATTATTTAGTCAATATTGAGCTTTAAAATCATGCATAGCATCCGAGTTTCTTGCATTGTGAAGCATGTATGTGTTTATTTATCATAGTATGGCAAACAGGTGTTTATTACATTTAGGTTTATGGAAAATACTCCTCCCTTCATAGGGAGCATTTGAGATTAACCCCAAAATTTTTTTTTCCACAATATGGAAACATTGTTAATTTTAATATTGCAACATTTACACTTAGAGTATCATGCAAATAAGAGAAAACACAGGTGCAAGTGGCTCTTGTTGTCATGTCTGTCTAATATAAAGTACACAAAGCACAAAAATAATGATCAGGTACTTCTGAGATTTTCTTTTTTAACAGACCTGGGTTTTTTCTAGAAATTTTTTTTTATTGCCACACCGTTTAACACTGGTGTTTATGGCATCATTCTTGTGTGCGAAACCACAAATCACTTGTATTGCAGTTTTCCATTTGTTTTTAAGTCACATTCCAAAAGGGGCTTATCATTGGGAAAAAAAGTTAATAAGTGCATATCTAGTCTTATTACATTGGTGAGCCAGTGCATTTTAAATATGCATTAAATTCTTCGGTGTTACCAATTTAACATGGTTTAAATCCTCAGTTGACTGTTGGCTTTCAGGGAAACGATGCTCTGTATGCTGTCATTCCTGTTTATTTTTATCTGCATTAGTCCACAGGAGAAGCAAGGTAGAATACATGGGAATTTTATATCCATTCATATAAAGGTATTATTTTCTAAAAACAAAATAAATTACAAAAAGCAACTATTAAAAACAAATGTTTTCCAATGTAAAATAAGGATAAAGCAGCATAAGCGTGCAAAACATGAAAATCACTGTGGAATACACTGTGAAAACAAATTAGGCAAGAAACAGGCATTTTTCTTGTGCTGCTTATTTATGTCAACGACTCCCGTCTTGAAATGTCATTTACATCTTTTTTTTTCGATTTTGTTCATGCATTCATTATCACTTTTTTTGTTTGTTTTGAAACGCAGCTTTAATTTAATTCACTGTTTACTAACTAAATGTACCAGTTACACTGGAAAATTATGAGCTTAGTCATTGCTTTGATTTCTAAAATATGCCAATTTATGGATATTATTATAATATGATGCACAACAATTTAAAAGAAAAAGTTGAGTGCTTGACTTTAATAATATAACCATTCAGATTCAGTTAAGTGTATGTAATCTGTTATGCAGTACTATAAATAGGGAAGCATACTGTACAAAAAGTATAGCTGATGAATATACTATAAAGCAGTGGTTAGTATAATATGGCTAGAGATGGGCAAGGTTACTAGGGTTACTGGCTGTGGGTTTTTTCTTCAGTGCACCAAGCTATTTCCCAAAAAGTGTGGAGAGTAAGGACTTACAGTATTTGATAACAAATACATAACCAAACATATAAACACACAATTTACCTGTAAACATTGCAACAGTGAATATCATTTTTGTGCTTGGCAAGTCCCAAGCTACAGTAAAACTGTGCATACATTTCTTTAAAATAAAAACCCTGACAAGTAAACTGACTCACTCACGACCACAACATCAGTCAGGATTCGACTAGGATTCAGAGACTGCAGGAGGATGGACTGACTTCTTAACTAGTCAGGGTTCCTCCTCCTAGGCTTCTCCCAGCACTATATTGAAATAGCTGGAAAATAATTTGTGATATTATTGTTATATTTGAAAAAGGCAAAATATACTTTTCACAATGTTGGACATCTTTAAACGCATCCATAATTTTTAGAGCAGTAACATGTAGGAAGTGCACATGTACCACTAGTAAGTAAAATATAATCTACTGTAGCAAAATTGTACTTTTTTGTAAAAAATATTAAACCATAATAAATAACAGGAAATAAATTTCCATTAGCAGTGGAAACGTAACAGTCGTTAGTGCTGCTGACTTCTAGCTCCAGATGCTTGAGATGTGATTCTTGCTTTAGTGCTACACTTACACAATCTCCAAGTTCAGTTGCAATTTTTTTTTTCCTCCCACATTTCAAAGATGTGCAGTTTAAGATTAAAAGTGAACTTTTAATGTAATTATTTAAATAAGAGTGGCTCCTGGAATGACTAGGTATTTTGTCTTGAGTTGATTTCTGCCTTGTGTATCATACTGTCAGGACTGACTCTCCATGCTTGGAAGTTTTTCTATCAATTTGAAATTACTTCACTTTTTTGTAATGTTATGTTACAAGAGAATGAACGGACCATAATATAGTAAGACACAAAAAAGAAGGCAGCACCACCTCCAGAATGCTGATAACGAGGCAAAATGTGGCAAGAATGGGGGTAGGGTTGGGAAAAAATGGAGCTCTATAGTTTAGTACACCAAGAATTAGATGGACTAATATGAGGGGAATAGGAACAAGAAAATAATGGCAGCAATGGAAATCAAACTCATTTTTACACTTTCAAAACTATTTTTTACAGTTTAAAATGTTATTTAGTATATTTATGAAATTCTGCTGTTGCTCTTCATTAAGATTTATTATTAAAACTTCCATATATTTTTTGAAGCCTCTTCCATTACACGGTTATGTGGAACTGGAACCTATTGCAGCATCAGATACAAGCCAGTAAGAAACACTAAATGAGATGTAAGTGTGGGGGAAAGAATAATCACTGATGTCAACCCAATGTACAAATATGTTCAATCAACACTCATAACTAATCAAGAGGAAACTTAAATACTTCTTGAAACCTCTACTTGCAAAACAAGCAAACCCCAAACAGGCAATAACAGGACTAGAATTCAAACTCAGGTTCCAGTGGTATAGTATGAGGCAGCAATGCTATCCCCTGCACCATCCCTAGAAAAAATCAGAACTAGATTCTGCCACCTTACAAACAGCATATTAAAAAATCATCAATCAGACTATAGTTGTTCTTTCTTTGCTGTTTCAAAATGGCAAGTGTTCATCTGTTAGTGTTCTTAATCTGTGAAGAGATTTTCAGGAAAAGGCTATTTGAAATTTGAAATTAAACACATGGGTTTTTAAAATCAAGTACCCACCAGACTCTCATTTAAGGTCAGAAAATATTGCTTCAGAGTACTATGGATATTTACTGAGCACAAATATTGGTTTCACTTTCAGTAGTCATACAACAGCTATACCAGAAATTTCTCAATAATTATTCAAACGTCTGGGGGCTAATACACATGGGTTTGGGTTGAAGTGGTACAATTTTTGTCAGAAAAACTTAAATCAGAGAGCTAGGTTAGAGAATATATACTGTACATAATAAATACAATTTTCTTTTATGTTTTACAAAAGATTTGCAGTATTTTAAAGTGATAAACCTAGTACAGTCTATTTTCAACTACAACCAATAATTTACCAGTAATTGACCATAATTGTGACTTAAATTGTTGAAACAATATATATATATATATATATATATATATATATATATATATATATATATATATATATAATGCACATAGTAATTGTTTGCTTCATGTAGTTTTAAACACCAAAAGTGCAGTTTTAAATGGAAAACCAGAATTTAAGAAGAGTTCTTCAATTTGCTACCAAAAAACACCCTGAAATATGATAATTAACTATGAATTTGCACAGTCACATCAAGATTATGACCAGGGTTGCAGATAACTGAAACTAGGCAGTAACAAGCTCAATATAAGCTTAACAACAGAGAACAAGACACACTCAAACTACAGATTCTGTAATATCATATTGTGTGCTAACTCCAACACTAGGTTATAATTCATTTTGGAATCATTTCATTGTGTTCTTTTGGATTAATGTCTTTGTCTATCAGTCCATTATCTGCATCCAAATTTTAGTATAGGGTCATCTGGAGCCTGAGCCTAGACACATCACTGTACACATTCCCATGCACACACATAAACATACGCCCTCTCACACTGAGCGAGCTTATACTTATTATTGTACAAGAAGGTATGTCATTGGACTTGTAAAAATTCATCTTCTCACTATGCTTTTGATATTGGGCATTTTGAATTAACCCTTCATGAAAATTTGTCATTATTTTAAATGTGTAAACATGACAATTTTTATAATATTTTTTTTTACATTCAAAGCAATAGCCTTTTTAGAGGAGTTTTATTGTGCATTATGGGCAACAAAACATGTGAACATTAGAACAATTGTAATACAAACAGGCCAATCAGCCAAACGGGCTTGACCATCTTATTCACTTTAATATAGATTCTGCAAAATCATATCAACTTGATAGATAGATAGATAGATAGATAGATAGATAGATAGATAGATAGATAGATAGATAGATAGATAGATAGATAGATAGATAGATAGATAGATAGATAGATAGATAGATAGATAGATAGATACTTTATAAAGGTATCTAAAGTCTACTATCTATCACACAACTGGACAGTTTATTATATACTGTATGTCTGTGGTTCTTTGTCTGAAGAAAAAGCTTCTAACATTAGTGCAAGTTCTTAATAATCCAGCATTTCTCAATGCTGACCATCAATTCTTGCTCACAAGAGTGAAAAGGTACAATACACACAACTTTATGTTGAATCTTGCAGGATCCCAGTTCCAATACACACGGTCATTCATTATATAATATATAATATGAATGTGTGTGTCATAATTTTACAATATTTTAATAATAACCAATCAATCGTACAGAATATTAAAGCTACAGTTTGAAACTTAGCATATACTAAAGTTGCATTCAGAATTGAACTTTATAAAATATCTAGAGTCTGAGCCAGACGCTTGTCCCAATGATTCCTTAGCGCTGTTTACAACTTCCTGTACTCACTAAATACACAGGTTACTGCCCTGAGATGTGGCATTTATTTTTTTTTGGTAATCCATTTTTTTTTTGATGTCAAAAACAAATAGTAACACAATAAGAAATTGTAAAAAAAAAAGACCTTTTCATGCATGAAATTTTGAAGAAAAGCCCCACACCGGCACCCACCAAGATGTGGCAATTAAATGAAATCAAAACACTGGAAATAGGTACTAGAGTTCACATAAAGACTAATGATACCATTTTTGTTTATCTTGATACAGAATCTTTTATATTTTCTTGTCAGTTTCAGGTGAAATTTATGGTATTGGTTAAGAATATGTGAACTGTAATTTTGCTAGTCCATTGTTGGTACCTGCCTTGCGGTACATTACGTTTATCTGTCAATACTAGCATTTGGAGTTTTTTTTTTTCTTAAATTAAAACAAGTTGCTGTCAAATTTATATATCCTTAAGGAACCTTATTGATGGATATTTTTAGAATCATTTTTTAGTGAATTTTCTCAATCCAAAAACTGTAATAAAAATGTATCATAGTACTAATGTACAATTTTTATTAGATAAAGACACTTACATTAATATATTGTAAACTTCTGATTAAAATCTGGAATTTAACTGTATCTTGACAGATCACTCCCATCCTCGATAAAATAGTAATAATAATAATGAAATAATTACCTCTCTGCTGTAAAACACTCTGAGAAAAGCACTAGATATGGGGGTGTGAAAGTAAGAGATAAATTACATTTTACCTTGAAGCACAGAGCTGTCAGAATGATGGTAGATAGAACTGAGTGCTTAGTTGAAAATGTAATAATCCTAAACTCAATCACTTTTTACTTCATAATCTGAAATGCATATATCACTTATTATTTCATTATTCTCTTCTGTCACTCAAGTCTCATATCAAATCTAATCAATATATTTCTGATCATTGAAATACTACAAACTACTGCCCAAAAAATGCACAGTACTTTGCTTTACAAGAGTTACTATATTTAATTAGCAGCCAGTTAAATTTTCTGTATAATCAGTTACAGCTGAGCACTTGTATTGAAGCGAACGTATGAATTGATGGGAAGTGAGTTGCAGATAATAACGAATACAATGTAGGGAATATGATCAAGCACTCCTGTTACTGATATATATGACTGTGATTGTATCTTTTCTATCACACATAAACAGATGCTGTATTTTTTCTAGGTTATGTAATCATTGTCAAATTGTGTTTCATTACTCTTCTCAAGGCATCTGATAAGTCATATTATATTCTGCAATCATTTTGTAATCTGCACAGAATGATTGCTAACTACAATGTATGTTTTGAATTTGAAAAGAGTGGTAGCACAAACTATGGCTAAGCAGATGCATTAAACAGTGCAAAATTATAACTAAAACATTTTATTAACAAGCATGTGATATGTAGAAGATCAATCCAACATCAGTCCACTTTGCAAGAGGGAATTTACTGTAAACTGCTTACACTATACTGAAATCAAAAAAACAAAAGTCCAGGAAGTTTGTTGAATTCATAAAAAAAATCCTTAAGTTTGTACATTTATTATCTGCCGTCACTTTTACTTGACGTCCTATATGGTAAATATACTCTATGAATCACTTTTTACACTACATATACTGTACTTATTGCTTTATAACAGGTACCTAAGCTGAATATTTTTTCTTTAAGTTTGTGTTTGAATACTGATAACTGAACTTTGTTGACTTTCAAACTGAAACTGAAAACTCCTGGGGTGCATTTCCATTTCTATATATCTTGTGCTTCATCTTTTGAAATGGAAGAAAATATCAGTCTGTAGTCCATTCCTTGTGTTCTAGTTTACTGGACAATTGTGAAAAAATATCCATGATGATTTTTCTTGTGATATACTGATAACCTTAACCAACCTGACCATAACAGAGACAGTTGAAGAGCTGAGGAAGCTGATTGAGTAACAGGGACTCCTGGAAGCAAAAGATTGAAAATAAATGCTCTAAAATCAGACATCTTGGTTAGTAGCAGAAGGAGAGGGGACTGACCATTAATGCATGACAGTTAGTTTTGGACCTAAATAAGGTAGAGATGCTGAAATACTTGGGGTCACTTATAACCTGATGGGGGGGTGGGGGGGGGGGGTTAATGAATAAAATGGAAACAAATGACATAATAAGGTAGCATGGAAAAAATGACAGAAGGTGTCTGGGGTAGTATGTGATAAAAGGACGTTGTATTGAAGAAAAGACAAAGATCTATTTACCAGTAATAAAACCAGTGTGCACATACTGTGTGATGGTATTGGTAAGAAGGAAAAGAGAGGAAGGGAACAGAAATGGAACTGCTGGGCTTTGGGTGTGTTACTGAGGGGCAGACTGAAAAATGAAGAGGTTAAGAAAATGGCAGGTGTGGTAACGATCAGTGAGGAAATTAAAAAAGCTAGACTGACATTGTTTGGATATGTGGTAAGGAAAAATAACTGGGAGATGATTGAGAGAGTCTGTTGGACACCAGGGATAAAGCTGAGGGGGAGACAGAAGCTAAGGTGGTGGAAACTATTTTAGGAAGGATATGAGGGAGAGGGGGGTTAAGGGAAGATGTAGAGGACATGAAAAGATGGAGAGGACTCAGATAGGAAACCAGTCCTAGAAATGTGACAGAGGTGGGCAAGAAGAAGAGAAAGAAGAGGAGGAAGAACTTGATTATATTCATTTTTAAACTATTTCTGAGCAACTTAATTTTAACAATTGCTGAAATTATTCTTACAGTTTAAACACAAATGTACATTTTGAAGTTAACAAGTAAAATAATATAATCAAAATAGCTTTTGCTTTCGTGTATTACTTCTGCAGCTCATACTCTTTATATATTTTAATCATGCATGCTATCTAAAACTGCTATGATAATAAATTGAACAGAATATTTATTAATTAGGAGTTTCCATGTTCTCCCTGTGTCTGCGTGGGTTTCCTCTGGATGCTCCGGTTTCCTCCTACAGTCCAAAGACATGCAGGTTAGGCGCATTGGTGATCCTAAATTGTCCCTAGTGTGTGCTTGGTGTGTGTGTGCCCTGTGGTGGTTAGGTAGTTAGGATATAGTGGGTTGGATGATGAATGACTGACTGACTTATTGATTAATTTTTGAAGCAAAGAAACTTTATACAACAAATTGTGATTTATAGGACCAATGTTTTGAGAATATATTAAAAATGTAAATGCACTTTAGATGTTCAACTACAGTTACCTTACAGTTTGTTTTTACTATAATGTGAATACATGCCTTAAAGAAAACGTGTTGAGCATCACAAAACTGTTAGTGCATATATCATGTAATAATGCTTTCAAACACTAAACTCTGCAGGTCACTGTGTGTAGTTAAATAAAAATATTATATAGTTATGTCTTTTGATGATATTCTAGAACTTTTTCACCCCATAAGGCACTAGTTTAAGACTTAACCTTTACTCACTAAAACTATAATGTATGGGTATAATTATTTTTTTATTATTTAGTACAAAAATACTAATCATCCAACTATATCACCAGTGTATGTACTGTGAAGACAACAGAAAACAGATCTTTTGATAAGCATGACATTTTTATCAGGTACATTATGAACAAAATTACCCAAAGCACGGATCACTCTATATTTGTGTCATATAATTTATGTATGATATATAATTATTGAGCTAATTAACAAATAATAGGCGTACCATATAACTGTTTCACTTATTTCAACAGAAAAAATGCAATGGAAAATGTGGGCAAAAGAAGAGCATGCATTATACTTTACTTACAGTAGACTGTAAAAGATGTGTGATACCATTCATTATAAAAAATTATTTTTGAAGCAAGAAATTATATCATAAGTACTGTAATATATACAACAATTTCAGATTTAAGATCAATATTATGTCAAATATGTCATGTCCTGGTTATCATAAAATTGAAAAAAGTATGATACTATTACAGTATCTATGTTTTCTAAGATTACTGCCAGCAGAGGATGCAAGCTGGTCCTCTTTTTTTATTTACTCAGAGTAAAAACAGACACTCATTTAAGTACAGCACATTATGACCACCATACAAATTAAAAAATAAAAGCTATTTCATACAATATATTAAAGTAATACTAGGAATAATCTTATTCCCAATTTACTGAAGCTATGTAGATTCTGATACAGTGAGTAAATGTGACGTCTGCAGGTAATGTTTTAAACATGGGCAAACATTTTGAAAATGCAATTTCCATCAGAGAGTAGTGCAGCCACCTTGCAAATCCAGAGTCATTGGATAAAATCCCATGTCCAGTTTTCCTCTGGATATTTAAGATTTCCTCTACTTTTGCCAGAGACATGCGGTTTAGGTTAATTGGTGATTCCAAAGTGGTTTATTGTGTATTTGTTCATGATGGGCTCTGAAATGGACTTGTGCCCTGTTCAGGGCTGTTTCCTAACTTGTGCTTAGTACTGATGGAATAGACTAGAATCACCCACAACCCTGAAATGGACTCACTGGGCTTGAGAATGTTTTATACACAATTTACATAACATTTCTATTATTATTAAGTTATTAAGCAGTCTGCATACGTTTGCAACCTGAGATTTTTCTTCTTTTTTTGCATATAACAAAGACATATGCTTTGCATTTGCCATTCCAACAGATTGCACATCACAAACATTAACACTGTTATCGTTTTTTTCGTGTCTGCCGTTTCTATAGGAGGGTGACAATGAGTTAAATTCCAATGGATGTTTTTCAAATGTTGACAAGCAATAAGCAAAAGGTATCACTGAAAACCACAGAAAACAAAAACAGCAAAAAAAAAAAAACAGTATGAGGAAAGGTCGAAGAAAGAATTTTTTTTACAATGTTTCTGTTTGGGGATCGTTGTGCAAACGTGCACATCTGAGCTGCGACCACAGATCTAACTGCTCTGTAGATGATTCATTCAGGCATTTCAAGGTCACCTCGTTGTAATGAAAGCATCTGCTGAACGTACTTCGTAGTAACGCGATTTCTATAGACTCGTGTCATATGGGGAAACTGTCGGGACCGTAACAATACTTTGTTGTAATACTCTCTCACCTCGGTCTCTCTCCTCTCTCTGCGCCGCTGCAAAGCCCCGCCCGCCAAGCGTTCTGAAAAGTCTGAGTGAGTCTCCGTTGCCGGCAGTTCTCTCGCGGCCCGGCTGTCAGACGGCTGCGGCCTGGTAGTGGGTCGCGGACCGGTGGTTGGGGACCCCTGCTCTAAGGTACAGAAGAATATTGTGGGCCAAAACTCCGTTAACAAAGGCAGGGATTACTTGTCCTCCACCTCTCCAGCTACAAGTTCACAGGCCCGCCCCGTAACTTGTCTGTCACGCGAAGGTGAATGCGGGGAACATTTAAAACCGGCCACTGACCTTATCTTGGTCTCTTCTTCCTGTCTTTTCTCCTCCATAACGAGCTGGCTAATCAGCAGCTGTTAAACCAACCTGATGAGGTAGGCTATTCATTCTTTTAAACTGAAGAAGGGAGCTAAGGCAAGACAAGTGAAAACATCACTGCCTGATTGCTGTGTTTGTGTGTGTTGAAGTGACAGCTCCCGTGTGAATAAAGACCTGTTCCTGTTTTCACTGCATTAAAGCTGAGTTTCTTGGAAACCTGGACTCATCTCCTTCTCTCTTGTGCATGTCAGTGACCCACACATCACGATATGAACAAGATAATTCAGTTCAAATTATAATGTCTTTAGCACACATGTAACTTCCCTTAATTACCTTTTGATTTTAAAGTTCCTCAAGGCTCTGGATGTTGTAGGACTGTCTTGGTTGACACGCCTCTGCAACATCGCATGGACATCAGGGACAGTGCCTCTGGATTGGCAGACCGGGGTGGTGATCCCCCTCTTTAAGAAGGGGGATCGGAGGGTGTGTTCCAACTACAGAGGGATCACACTCCTCAGCCTCCCTGGAAAAGTCTATTCAGGGGTCCTGGAGAGGAGGGTCCGTCGGATAGTCGAGCCTCGGATTCAGGAGGAACAGTGTGGTTTTCGTCCTGGTCGCGGAACAGTGGACCAGCTCTATACCCTTAGCAGGGTCCTGGAGGGTGCATGGGAGTTTGCCCAACCAGTCTACATGTGTTTTGTGGACTTGGAAAAGGCATTCGACCGTGTCCCTCGGGGAATCCTGTGGGGGGTACTCCGAGAGTATGGGGTACCGGCCCCCCTGATAAGGGCTGTTCGGTCCCTGTACGATCGGTGCCAGAGCTTGGTCCGCATTGCCGGCAGTAAGTCGAACCCGTTTCCAGTGAGAGTTGGACTCCGCCAGGGCTGCCCTTTGTCACCGATTCTGTTCATAACTTTTATGGACAGAATTTCTAGGCGCAGCCAGAGCGTTGAGGGGGTCCGGTTTGGTGGGCTCAGGATTGGGTCACTGCTTTTTGCAGATGATGTTGTCCTGTTTGCTTCATCAGGCCGTGATCTTCAGCTCTCTCTGGATCGGTTCGCAGCTGAGTGTGAAGCAGCTGGGATGAGAATCAGCACCTCCAAATCCGAGACCATGGTCCTCAGCCGGAAAAGGGTGGAGTGCCCTCTCAGGGTTGGTAGCGAGATCCTGCCTCAAGTGGAGGAGTTCAAGTATCTCAGGATCTTGTTCACGAGTGAGGGAAGAATGCAGCGTGAGATCGACAGGCGGATCAGTGCGGCATCCGCAGTAATGCGGGCGCTGCATCGGTCTGTCGTGGTGAAAAAGGAGCTGAGCCGCAAGGCGAAGCTCTCAATTTACCAGTCGATCTATGTTCCTACCCTCACCTATGGTCATGAACTATGGGTAGTGACCGAAAGAACGAGATCGCGAATATAAGCGGCTGAAATGAGTTTCCTCCGCAGGGTGTCTGGGCTTTCCCTTAAAGATAGGGTGAGAAGCTCAGTCACCCGGGAGGGGCTCAGAGTAGAGCCGCTGCTCCTCCGCATCGAGAGGAGTCAGATGAGGTGGCTTGGGCATCTGATCAGGATGCCTCCTGGACGCCTCCCTGGTGAGGTGTTCCGGGCACGTCCAACCGGGAGGAGGCCCCAGGGAAGACCCAGGACACGTTGGAGGGACTATGTCTCTCGACTGGCCTGGGAACGCCTTGGGATTCTCCCGGAAGAGCTAGAAGAAGTGGCCGGGGAGAGGGAAGTCTGGGCATCTCTGCTCAAGCTGCTGCCCCCGCGACCCGACCTCGGATAAGCGGGAGACAATGGATGGATGGATGGATGGATTTTAAAGAGAACATTTTGACTAAAGAAAGAAGTAAACCATTAACAAGAAACTGATACTTTACGTATAGAATACTCAACTCAGTTCCTGGACAAGTGCTGTGGATATAGGTTTTTATTCTAATTAAACTTATAATCAGATGTTAATTCTTGGTTGAAACTAAACTCCATCATTATTCTTAATGCATCCTGTAAATTTAGTAAAAAACAAAGCTATGAAATGATGCTTCAGCCATGGGCATTTGCTCTCATTGGACTCATGTATACTCCATGAAACTAAAAGGTTGTATGCAACCTGTTCTCTACCTCTGCACACAGACCAAAACCTGACCAAAACCTAAGGCTTAAGAACAATTCAACTTCAAAACAAAAAATGTGGTGTGTGGACTTGAAGTGGAAGACCGTAGTTTGGGATGCTCCATCCTCAAAAAAACTGGGGTGGATCATAAATAAAAGAAATGTGTTCATCCTGCTCAAGAAAAGGGTTTAGTACTTAGTAGCATTTAAACTCAAACAAGCAAGTAAATTATTAACACATTATTTTTGTCACTTTGTGTATTTTAAAGTAGAAAATAGTAAGACATATGTGTTGGATAAATCTATCTTCAGTTGTTTTTAAACATTCTCATGTTAGAACTGAAAATTTTTGATGAGAGCAGGCCATCCAGGCCAACAAAGTTTATCAGTCCTATCCACCTAATTCCTCCAAAATAACGAGTTTTCAATATCCATAAAGTTCAGCTGTCTACCATATTACTTTGTAACTTATTCCATGTGTCCATGGTTCACCATGTGAAGAAAAACTTCATAGCATTTGTGTGAAAATTACCCTTAACAAGCATCCAACTGTGTGTCCATGTTCTTGTTATACTCATTTTAAAGTAACAGCCTCAATCCTCTGAACTAATTCTGTTCATAATTTTAAAAACTTCACTCATGTCACCTTTTAATCTCGGTTTGCTTAAAAACGGAGTTTTCAAGTTATTGATATAATTTCGCATTTAAGCACAATAGTAAAACTGGCTTTTACGGTAGCATTCAAGTGTTGCTTAATACATTAAGGGTGTTAAAATGTTTTCTTTATTTGTATTATTTACTGGGCGGGGATGAAATACTTTTTAACATATAAAAGTGTACATTGTGCCTTAGAGATTACACCTAGGATGTGCATTTGACTATAAAAATAATTATCAGTAAAATATTCATATGCAAGTACAGTTGTAAGTAAAGTAAAGTCTGAAATAAGATGCATATATGGCCAGATAAAAGAAAGAAATGAAATAAAATTATACTTACGAAACAAATGAAAGGGAATGTATTGAAAATGATTTCGGCATTTTCAATTTACAATTTTTCACATGAAACATTTAATGAAAATGCCTTGGTACTCTTTTTAAAAGATCAATTCATGTTAAAAATAGCCCGCACACTGTCTGAGGTACTGGAACCCCCACTTTCGATCCTCATTATAAGGTTACACCTTTTCAACTAACAACAATAATCCTCTTAAAATCACCTTCATTATAGCAGTGATCTCATTATAGCATGCAAAATGTGGAACTCCCAAGGACAGTGCTAAAAGAAAGGTAAAATGTATTAATAATGAAAGAGACACTTTAGAATAAAAATTATTCAAGTCATTGCAGATAAACGTGTTCAGTTCAGTTTTTGTTGTCTTCAGGTACACCTTACATTAGCATATTATAATTGAAGAATTCAGTTAATATTTTATTCAAAAAAATTAATAGCAGTATGAATATGCTTTAAACAGCATGATGCCATATAAATTGTGTGTAGCGTAAGGAAATCCAGGCTTGTTATTTTATGCAACATTTTACACATTTCCAGTATGAGTGACATGTTGAATACACATGTCAATGTGAACATGCTACAATGAAACAAGGGTACTTGTGCATACCTTCAGGTGATGTTCCTGGTTTGTGAAAGTCTGTAGAGCTTAACTTGCTTTTTTTACTACTATTACTGCTCACAGACAGGCTGGACTGTAATTTCCTGTGCATTTTGTTGGACACTTGAGTGGAGAGTTTCTTGCGGTCAGAACATGGTTGTGAGTCATCTTGGTGGAGGCCATTTCCATTCTGCAGACCTGCATAGCCATTTTGTATCTTGCTTATATCATCATTCTGCCCAGGAGACAGTGCTATTGGATGAGGCAGGGGTTGAGGCTGGACTGAATTGGGGGAAAAAAAAAGTTATTTAAACATGATATTTTTACATATCATATTTTAAGAGTATTAACTGATAGTACTGCTGATGTTTAATTAATTATGCTTAAACGGCTCCAAGCCAGACAGCTTTATGAACCACAAAAGAGTTAACAATGATTTGCTTTTATCAGTATTCCCATTCTAAAACTAGCACCTTACAAAAACATCCTAATGTTTCTCTCATGCCAAAATATACAGTACTACACATCAGAAAAACTAAAAAATAACTCTAGTTACCTTTTTACTACGTAAATGTAACTATTTGACTAATTAGTTGTATGAATAATTCATCACGGGATCATGGTGAATTAATTTATTGCACTGTGTTGGTGTTCTTCCTTTTCTTTGTCCATTTACTGAGCTTGTGTTTGGCAACGTAGGATCATAGAGAACTGGAAACAAACCCAGCTGAAACAAAGAATATGACTGAATGATGTGAATGGCTATATTAGCTCTGATAATGATGACACAGTCACATCACCATGGAAATTTTCTTAGGTTTAACATCTAGAATGTCTTAAAAAAGAAACTGCACTAAAAGTGGCAATGCAAAAACCACAGTTATATCATAAGTGGAGTATCAAGTCATAGCAAGCACTAAAGGTAAACCATCAGGCATCTCAGAATTACTCCAAGGAACTACACTAAATGTCAAACTAGGATAAGAATGTGTCCTACCTCCAAGTGGGAGATTAGAAGTATTTATGAAGCATCCTACTCATTCTCTCAGTTGGAGTATGAGTTTGTGTTTGAGAATGAATGATGTCATGATTTTATGGCAGCCTGTGCCACAAAATGGTGCACATGATGGCACTTTGTAGTTTCCTTGGAAATCATGAAATGCTTTGTAGTTTCCAGATGCTAATGCTAAGACTTCACAACACAGATAATAATATCAAATGATATAGTAGGGAAACATAATAGGCACTAAAGGATTTAGGGTATGTAGTATATAGCACAAAACTGCATATAATTGTTGCCACTTTGCAACAACACCATAAATAATAATGTAACTGTACTGTAAGCACTGAGATGGAATACCTCAGCATACCTCTGTGACATTTCCCTGTCAATCACCCATCCAATCCCATCTATCTTCAGGGTAATACAGTGGTTATACAATACAGTTTAAATCCATGACTACCTCAGTATTGACACTGTGCTATTGCTCATGTGGAGTGATAGAGAAATGTATTAATCTGCATATTTTCTCACACATTGTAAGGGCATTCAAAGTTTCATTCAAAATTCAAGAAAAAGTTGATTTCTTGCTATTGAAAAGGTGCATTTTACATGTAATGTTACCAACACTGTTCATTTCAGGTGACAATGCAAGATTTTCTACAAAAATTATTCCATCTCTCTCAAACTGATATCTTTTTATGAGTTCAATGTTATCCAGCGTTTGCAGAACATACCAACTTTCCTGAGATGTGCAAGCCAATCTCTGCCTGAATGCCATCTTCTGGCAGCTCTTAGTGAGTTAGCACAGCTCACCAGCTCTCCTAAATCCAGGTGAAAGTAGGAGTAGATTGCTAAATTAGGAAAATTGAAAAAATGCTTTTACTCCTATTACTAGAAGGAGGACAAAATTTGTGTTACTCTGAAGTTTTTGTGCCAGTTAGGGCTATTTTCCTACTCTGAGATCATTGATAAATATGGGCACAGATCTTAATTACAATAAGTGAAACAGGTTTACACTTTTTTCTACATTTAGAACATTTTTTTTCTGTTTACTCACTTCTGTTAATAGTACACACTGACATGTTTTATGTTTGCACAGCTCTGACAACATCAATATGGTGCCTAATCATTTTTAGTTTGCTTGGGCAAAGGACGACTATACAACTGTTTTTTGTTTTTTTCTTCTTCAAATTAAAGCAGAAGAAAAACACTTTTTAGGTTATTTTTAATGTTTTTTTAAAACCCTTTTTAACCATTTTATTGGAGTTTTCTGTTACCTTTTGTTAGGTGAGCATGTCTGGTTTGGTCTTTAAGTTCCTTTGACACTGATTTGTTTGATTTCATTTTTTTCTGTTTTAGCTTGCATTGTGTTTTTTGTCTAGTCACAGGGGACAGTATTTATCAGATAGGTATGCACAGATAAAATATGTGCAAAGCAAGCTCTTTATAAGACTATATAAAAGTGTCAAGGTTTGAAAATTTACACCATGAGCTGACTTTATTCTACATCTACTCATGTTACCTTTTGGGCAAACCACAGCAACACATTTTTCTGTGGCAACTGAGTCCTGAAAACTTAAGATGGTCTCTTTGCCCTTTTATATCCTGTCATATTTAATTGTAAATCTCCTTAGCATGCTTTAACTGTTTACATTATGATAACACCAAACTGAATGAAATGAGGGAGATGGGAGCTGAGTTGAACCATTTAATTGTTTCAGTTTTTTTTATCTGATAATCACTTTGAAACTCAGTTGTCCTGTGTCCTCTTGCTTTGAAACTATCTTTTGATTTTATCACCTTTTAAAAGAATATGAAAACCATCTTCAAGTTTAAGCAGAAATATTTAGATTACACTAGCCTACTCGCCTCCTAATTCCCGCACTCTGCTTTCCAAAAGGTTTTCTGTAATCTGCTTAATACCCTAGCCTCTTTTTCTTCTTTTAGTAGACTTGAAAGAGAAGTGACTACTTGCAACCACTTCCAACTAGTTGATTAATACAGGTTAGGCAATCTGTAAGCCTACATTGGTGAAGAAATTTTTAGAAAAGAAATAAAAAAAGATTTTTAAAGCAGAAAATTTTAAGCCATGACAACATCATTAATAGCTTTAGCATTTTAAACTAAGCTGCATGGCCTGCATTCGTTATGCATGAATATAGTACCTTATATTCATTTTTTAATGCTGGGAGATTTTAAACGTAACATTACTTAGCTTTAAGCAGAGGTCTGGAAGTAGTGGGAAAACCAAGGAGAGGGAAACAAGTAAAAGCTGTAGGTAAAACTTAATAGGCTTCAAATTGCTGGAAGACAACTGAATTTATAATAAGACACTGAAAGAATATTCCCACCTCTAGTTTAAAAAATATACGGTAATTGGATTATTTAAATAAACAAATGCAATTCACTCAGGTTTTTAATCTTATGGTAATGCCTGTGTGTTTTGATTTAAATTAAAAACCCCAGCAGTGTGCTCAGCCATTCTAATAACAGCATTAAAACTATGCATAAAATACATTTTAGCACATTTATTTGTAAAAGGTTGCCTTTTTGTTGAAATATGCATTCCACTTAAAATACCATTGCTTCCATTTAAAATAATAGCAAGCATTCCACAACATATGTCCAGGTGTATTTTATATAGCCCTTAAGAATGAAGAGCATCTTATTATTCCCAATGTTTAGTGCTGTATATCCTCTAAGAGTACCAAAAATCACAGAAAGGAATGCAGCTTTCAGGTTTATAGGATGGGCCCTCCCCTTGGTCTAATGATGCATTGCTTTCATACTGCTGGATCTGTCTTACTCTTCTAGGCTTTGTATATGTGACAGCTCTGAAAAGTCGACCACAGACCATCTGATAAAATGGAACAGTGGCATTTTCAGAAGTGGAACTTGTGCACATTCAGCTCTACTGGGAGCCCAGTGTTACAGTCTATCTGCATTACAAAAGACAACATATACTGTAAGTTATGGGTTGTTTTGAATTATTCATTTTTGACTGTATATAGTCAAGCTTTTTTTATTTTTTTTTTTTTACAAACTCTGCATTTTGCAGCACATAATAACACCAAGTAATAGGCACATGGAAACTTTCTGGAAGATCGGGGTATTTGAAATGATATTTTAGAATTGCTGAACTTTTTAAATGGGTCATATTACCTTATATAATTAAATACAAATAAGCAGATGCTGTTAGAAGATAGCAATGCAGATCTGCTTTGTCAACAAGGTACTAAATTGCAGACTGACAAGAATGTGAATCTTTCTAAAAAAAGGTAATGGAAGGCATTATCCTATTCTTAATTAATAATACAAAAGGCATCCACATCAAGCAACCAAAAGCTAAATTTTATGCTTATCCCAAATACATAATGATTTTGCAATCTATTGTTTGTTTTTTAACATGAGGCACCTTATAGCTTCCTTTTGCTGAAAATGCTTCATCAACTCTAAAAAGCACATGCATTTAATGAATTCTGAATTTTAAAGTTTAAAAAAGTTAAAGTTAAAAATTTAATACTCAAAACATTTTTTTTCATTATTGTATATTTCACTTGCACAATATACCCACACGCAAACTATACAAACAAAAAAATACTGCAAAGCTTAAAACTTGACCATTATTTAAAAACACTACTGCTAAAACTGATACCAAAAGTGCCTCTGACATTCCTGCAACATAACCAAAGACTTGCAAGTTACGTAATCTGGCAACTATAATTGGCCTGAATATGTTATACATGTGAGTGTGCAGGTGAGGGGATTGCTTGTACATAGAAAACTTCTTTGCTGTTAATACTAAAACCAAAACATATATTTTTTTTGTATCTGTTACTTACTCTATGTTTGTAATAAGAGTTGAGAAAACTTTTAAATTCATGTTTTATGGACAATGACAACAAAGTTCCTGACACAATAGGCTTCTATTGGGGGACCTATGCTGAACACACAGCAAACACTATCAATATCTCCATTTACTCTTGTCACCCAAATGTACTTTGGTTAAAATATTGTTAAATAAAGCACTACCTGAAAATCCTCTTGTGAAATGGCTTTAAAATTAAAGACCCACCTTGTCCCTCATTAACTGGTTGTTAAACTACAAGGCTGTATTTCTAGGCTTTTTAATGGCAGTTTGTGAAATTGAATCATTGACTTGACCATGTGTTCACTGTGGAACTTTGGCAATGTACAAATGATGCTTAATTTATACCTAATAATGTTTTCTTTCGCTTTCTTTTTTAACTGTTCGGCTCATCCAGGCCACGCTCTGTAATGAATGAGTGGTATAGATAGATAGATAGATAGATAGATAGATAGATAGATAGATAGATAGATAGATAGATAGATAGATAGATAGATAGATAGATAGATAGATAGATAGATAGATACTTTATTAATCCCAATGGGAAATTCACACAACCTCGTCGCTCAGTATTTCATGTGCAAGTTGCTGCACTATGTGTCTAGCAAAAATGAAAAAAGGGGGCTCTCATAATGCATCATTTGTTAATGATAAGATTGCTTTTTTTTAAATCTTTACTGTGATTATCACTTTAATAGGGAATTTTACAGTTATTAGGTTATTTGATATGGTGATTTTGGAAAAAGTTTTGACATCCATGTTGTAACTAAATTCCAGCGGCGGCTTATCCCAGAAGCAGCCTGGTTTTTACAATGGTACCTGCTGTTATAAAAGCATGGTCTGGTGCACTTTTTCCCAGTAAGCTGCACAAACTTTTGCTCACTTGACTTGCCTTGGACAGCACTGAGTAGTCGTTTTGATTGTTCACACAGCGAAAGATACTAAGACAGAGACAGACAAGCAGTAATTAGTGGTTTTATCCAATTCCGTATAG
The DNA here is from genome assembly GCF_900747795.2 of Erpetoichthys calabaricus. NCBI lineage: Eukaryota > Metazoa > Chordata > Cladistia > Polypteriformes > Polypteridae > Erpetoichthys > Erpetoichthys calabaricus. The sequence goes on along the minus strand of NC_041394.2, from coordinate 211,321,194 downwards.
CCATGCTCCATAGTAACTGAAAAACACATTAGCTGGGACCACAACTGAAACCTAGGTTATACAGCTGACTTCATACCTTTTACATTTATTTTGTATACATTACCTTCCTAACACAGATTTACGACAATATCCTTTTCAATCATGTGGTTTGTATGGAAATACATTATTTAAGATATTTCTCTATGATTTTTTGTAGTTGAATTATAAAATTTATTTAGATAAAATCAAGGCAAATAATGTTTGGTTAAATTAGTATACAAGTGAGATATACTTTTGAGATAGTGGAGTACAAGTGATATAGTGTACTTTTGAAACAGAGAAGAGGGAGTGATGTGGGTGTCAGTTAGTTTCCTTGTGCTGGGCACTATGCAGAAAACAGTTGTGGACATGTCACACTCGCGCACACACCCAATTTGGTATTGCTAATTAACATAACATAAATTAATTTAAAAGGTTTTATTTTTTAAAGTATCCTCATTACTTATGTACTGTATATGTAAAATGCTAATGCACTGCTGTCTATCATGGAAACCACTAGGGCTAGAACCTTTGTCCTGGTCTTATTCGAAATTTATGATGTGATACGCACTGGTGAAACAAAAAATGTGAATGTTGACAACATCTCTGAAGTTACTGGGTTTGAGTCTGTCTTAGGCAGACTACACCAGTGGCTGTCATGGCAGAAAGGAAAAGAGCAACATTTGCCAAGTATGACCTGCATTGCTGGGGTCACTTATTGAAGGAAGAAAAACGGCAGCACCATCTGCTGAATGTTAAGTACAGGATATAAAATGCACATGTGACAAAGACAGACACATGCCTGCACAAACTGACTTGTGCTCCTGTCCTCACACCATGGTGATCATTATGAATGCACAAATACAGTGCTACTGACTTCAAGAACACTGACAGAGAAATACATGGCAACAAACAAGGAGAATGTCAAATACTCACAACTTCTATCCATATGTAAACATTGCTTTTACATTCTTACATAAATGTTTGTTTAATCAGCACTGTTTACAAATGTTAGATCGACAATATGCTCACTGTGGGATAGCATTTTTTGTATACTGAAAATAAAAGAATATGTGGCCAAAATGGAAACTTTAGCTTGCTTTGTATGATTCACCTTTATTTGAGGACGGAAGATTTGGGCATTTCCTACTAGGGTGTATTTGCATTTCAGGGATATGTTAGCTAATTATAATAAGAATATTATGAGTACTGTCACTGGTTATATATAGTATAACACTTATCCCTGTGTGCTAGCAGCAAAGCACTGCATGGATAATTTACATGCATAATCAGCAACGTACTAGAGCTATAATCCAAAGCAAGCCTTGAGAACGAAAAAAACATGTGACCCTGTAAAATAATAATATTGAAAAATGTATTACTGTTTGCATGGGTTTCTATCTCTCTATTATAAAAGAAAATCTTGAGACAAGACTTTTTCCAAGAGATTTTTTCAAGTCCCGTGAGATAAGACTTTTGCCAAGTCCCGCCCTCCTCTCAACCATTTACAACCTTTATCAACAGAAGAAATGAGTACACGGGCAATCCTAGCAACGAGAAACGATGAAGTCAAATGAATTATTGCGAAAATTGTCGATAGGTTACACGGCAATGACATATAAAATTTTAACATGCAACAAGAAAGGTAAAGTAGTACATCTTCCACGGATAACAGACACCAAAGGAGATCTTGATATGCCATCTGTGTTAAAATGTTTACAGTTTCCCATTACAATAGCTTTTGCTGTGACAATTAACAAATCACAGGGACAAACATTCGAAAAAGTCGGTTTATTTATGAGAGAGAAAGAATATTCACTCATGGGCAGTTATATGTTGTATTGTTACGATATAAGTCCAAATACGGAATCAAAATTCAATGCGTTATTGATGAAAAGTTAATTCAAAAAATTGTTTTTACTGAAGTTTTACAGTAATAGTGTAAGTTTAAAAAGTATTTGCGTGTTAATTTCAGAGACAAACAGCAAAAACGTATAACGCAACAAATACCTCAAACACAACATGAAACATAATTTCTTTCAATTTATTACAGTTTACTGTTTTTTACTATGGTTAATTACTTGCTGTAATGTAAAATAGTTAATTCTATTATGCATATGTAACAATTCCCATGAAAATAACAATCTGTTGTGGCGGGCGGCTGGTGGCTGTGCTCAGCTGGGACGCCAAGAAGGACAAGAGAGGGACTACACCTCCCCCGGACCACGAAAGGGCAGCCGCCCTGGTTTGTGTGGGGGCCACGGGAATTGAGCATGGAAGCTCAACCCTATAGGGGCCCGTGGCCACCGCCATGGGGTGCCCAGACGACTGTGAAGCCCTGGACGTCAGCACTTATGCCACACCTGGAGGTGCTGGCGGAACTATTACCAGGGACACCCCCGGAGTTCTTCCGGGTGCTCATGCGGCACTTCCGCCACACCAGGAAGTGCCGCAGGAAGCTCATCAGGAGGCACCTGGAGCACGTCCAGGTGGAGATAAAAGGGGCCGCCTCCCTCCAGTCATTAGCTGGAGTCGGGAGGAAGAGGACAGAGCTCGGAGGAGAGGAGTGGAGGTGGTGAAGGAAGGCATTGGAAGGCCCGGACTTATGGGTGATTGGTGTTGGGGCACTGTGTGCTGTCTGGGACTTGGCAAGTGTAAATACTGTAAATAGACATGTGTGTTGGACTTATTGGTGTCTGTCTGTCTGTGTCCAGGCTGAATGACCACACTGTTTAAATTGTAGATCCATTTCCCCAAATGCAAGCGGCAGATCTGTGAAGTGGCTGGCGCATAGTGCCCGCCCGAGAGTTGGCGAGCAAAACAAGCAGGGGGCAAAGCCCATAGTCTTCTTTATGGAAGAAAAATGTCCAAAGCATCTCCACAGAGATCAGAGATGAAAAAGATATTCCATTCCATCCATGGTGCGGTGCCTTCTAACAAAGGAAAAAGTCAAGCCTCACATTGCCGCTTCGTCCCATAGTTAATGTGTAATATGTTCACTCATCACTAATAAAATGGAATAAAAGTGCCCAGAATCATTTCAATTCATTTTAAAATGGTGATTTTTAGGGTGAATTATTATTTTATTTATTTTGTGAATAATTTCACTTTACAAACCAGTTTTCACAACTTTCATAGCATACTAGGCAGGACTCCTGACCAATGAATGAGAAAGAAGTAGGTAAATCATGACATGATTTTCCAGAAGTTGTTTATTTCACAATATATTAGCCAAAATATTTAGATTGTTTTTATAGACACTGATATTGTCTGCTGTCTGTTCCCATTGAAGCCTATTGTGCCAGAGAGTTTATCTCCATTCTCCACAAAAGCACAACATACAAAAAGTTTGTTAATTAATATTAAAATTAATACAAACACCCACCACATGACGAAACAGCTCGGGATCCCGGTTGGCAACCCCTCAGGCAGAAACACGGTCCAAACCCAACCCCCAGAGATGACCCTCTATCTTCTGCAGCTAGGTGTTACGTAGGTGTCCCCTTGGCATTGTCTAGCTGCTCAGGTACTCAGCAATGAGGATCCTGCAAGCCAGATCGCCCTCGGGAAATCGTGCCACATGACCGTAGTGTTGTAACTGCCGCTCCCTCACAATGCAGGTAATGTGCCAGCAGTACCCAAGGATTTTCCAAAGAGACACAGTACCAAAGGAGTCCAGTCTTTGTCTCTGGTCACTGAATAGCGTCCATGTTTCACAACCACATAGCAAAACAGGAAGCACCAGGACTCTAAAGACTTGGACCTTCATTCTTTTGCAAAGATATCAGGAGTGCCACACACCCCTTTCCAGCAACATAATGACCCATCATGCTCTCCTAGTCTATCTACTGACTTCATAAGAAGAGTCACCAGACACATGAATACTGCTGCCAAGGTAAGTAAACCTCTCGGCAAGGTCGACATCCTCTCTGCAGACAGACATACTGCTGATGGCTACGTCCAAGTGGTCAAAGGCCTGGATCTTGGTTTTCATCCAGTAAACTCGTAAGCCCAGACACTCAGACTCCTCGCTCAGTCTCTTGAGAGTCCCAGTTAGAGCCTCCATTGTCTCTGTGAAGACAAGTCAGCAAAGTCAAGATCAGTGAATCTTTCTTCACCAAAAGATGTCCCATAGCCACTGGACCCAACGACCCTGCCCATCTCCCAGTCCATGCAAGCACTGAACAGAGTAGGAGCAAGAACACACCTCTGACGAACCCCAGAAATAACTGGGGAAAAAATAGCATTCACAGTACCAGTGTACAGGCTGGCAATGATATCCAACAACTTGGGGAGGGGGGCAGGGGATCACAAGTGTCAGGAAGTGTTGATCAACTGAGTGGAACACTACAAAAAATCAACGAGGGCTGCAAAGAAACTCTGCCGATATTCATGTTTGCAATGCATGAGAACCCTCAGTGCCAGGATGTAGTTGATGTTAGACTTCTTAGGAGTAAAACCAAACTGCTCTGGTTACTGGTAGTTGAGAAAGTGATCATGCATCCTATTGAGGATGACCCTAGCAAGGACCTAACCTGGCATCAAGAGCAGTATTATCCCCCTGTAGTTGCTGCAATCTTGGTGATCACCTTTCCCTTTCAAGATAGGGACTACATCTTGAGAGTCAGTTGAGATAATGCCTTTCTCCCAAACAGAAGCAAAGATTGCTTACAATGCATGGAGGACAGACTTACCACCATCCTGGAGAAGTTCACCCCAGATACCATAAAACTCTTCAACCTTCCCTACCCTCAGCCCGTTCACCACATGTGCAATCTCAGTGAGACTGGGTGGTTCACAGCTAACTGGAGGGTTAGTCTCAAGAACTGTGGACCCAGAGATGTCCAATGTTTCAGCAAGAGGATCAGCTTTAAACATCTGCTCAAAGTAACCTGCCCAGTGGGTCACAATTGCAGCATCATCTGTAAGAACTGTTCCTTCACCTGCCACACTGCAGCTCTCGGAGGAACAGATTCGGATGTGCGTAATGCTTTGATTCCTCTGTAAGCAGGACATGGGTCACTAGACCATAGATGCTGTGTCACCTGCTAATAGATTCCTCTAAAAAATACCTCCTTATCTGCCCTCAGAGCCCTCGCAGCAATCCTTCTCAGTCTGATACCTCAGCACCACACCAATTCTGATCCCCAAAAGGCCTGACCTCATTGGCTCTCCGATTTGTTTTGACTCTTCCGGGGATGTGGTTCCCAAGGGCTTTCCCCAATTCCTTTCAAAATGCATGCAGCCTTCCTGTGGGCGGCTGCAGCAGAGCTACTCCCACGGAGAGCAAACAGGAGTCCTGTCTGCCGTTTCGGAGCTGCGTGAAGTTCTATTATGGTGGCTGGAATACCAGTCCTGCCACCAACCCCCATGTTTTCCCTGCAAGTTGGAGGACCATTTGCAGGGAAGATGCAGTTTAATGTCATACCCAGGACAAACACCACAAGGGTAAGTAAAAGATAAAAAAAAAGTTAGCATTACTTTAAGAATTCCTTATGTCTTTTCACCTTCCCTTTCTCATTGTTGTGAGCTTGTGGCACCTAAGAAATACAGATCTGCACTGTTCAACTTCTCTTTTTTCCAAAATGAGGAAAACCAGTATTTCAGAGAAGATGCACATAACATGTTTTATTTACTTTTACTATGCTAATAAGTGTTTGAAATATATAGACTTCTACCAACAAACAGTAGAACTGCAAACTGTATTTGATGAAATGACACCTTGATTCTCTATAGAGATGAGACAAGTAGTGCAAGATTTGGCAACATTGCTAATATAATACTGTAAATAGTGTAATGCATATTTTGTTCTTGTATTAAAAATGCAGAGGAATGCCAAAAAATCAAAGACAAAATGGTACACGAGAAAGAAATGAAAAAGCGCTTGTAATGTCTTGATCCTTACCAATGTAATTACTTTACCAACACTGTGCATGTTGGTTTCTTCATATTTCCTCAAAAGCCAGCTTGTTATGCCATCAGACCATAGGGTTAAAGCTTAGCATGAAAAAAAGGAAGAGCATGGATTTATTGTCATATACATCTATATTAGATTTTGTGTGCTAGTTCCAAAAAAATCTGAAATGTAACTGAAAACTGAAGTAATGGTCTATTTATGCCAAAATGGGACTTTAAGCTATTCAGGATAACTCTAAAATGACTGCTGAATTGAAGGAAACAAATTTACTTCCAAAATCCAATATTTTATTAAACAAAGAATTTAAAAGAAATTATTGTTTAATCCAGTTGGAATTTGACCTTTATTCATAATTACTGTTTAGCACACTGGGTTCATATACTGTATGGAAATAAATCTAACTAAACTTAATCTAACTCTAATTTGTCTACATTAATCTACATTCTTAAATTTTACAGTTTATGAAAGGATGCTATTAATTGTTATTTAATCATGCCTTCATAACACATTAAGGTTGCTAGATGAAATTAAAATACTCACTCAAATGAACATTTTAAATCAAACAGGTATTTTCCAAATGAGCAACTAAATAAAATTATTCACTTGCAAAGGCAAACTAAAAATAAATGGTGGTTATATTCTCAGAAGTGATGGCATTGTTTTTCCCTTCAACTGACCTTTGATACAATTTCTTTATTCTCAAAGGAAGCATCTAACAACCTCCCTAACTTCCAAAAAAGCAGAATTGGAAGACTTATAAAAAGAAAAGGAAAATTTTTCAAAGTCATACACACATTTCTAACACCATATAGCTTTAAAATTAGCTGCAACTAACTTACATATGTATTATATAAAACAAAACAATTATTATTATATGTATTAAAGTTATTTTGTATCACAATTTCAAAAGCAGGGGGAAACTAACAAGTATGAAAAAGTTCAATTTCTGATAATTCAGAATTTGCTTTTTATCAAATTGTGTGACATATGATGGAACGTATTATAAATGTTAGCTTAAAATGTAACATGTAACTTACAGAAGTAATATTCACCTTTACTTGAGCATCTAGATCTCTAGAATTAACAGGATCTTAACTGGTTATAGAAAGATCAAATGTGATAGAACTGACATGACTGACACACTACACTGGCAAGTACTATTTTGTAAAGACAAAGTAAAAATAAAAATCAGTCTTGCACTAATTTGCAGATTAGTTTTTTATATTAGTATTAGACTATGTGACAACATTATTTATATAACCTCATTCATCCATTTATCAGTTTATCTGATGTGCTTAATCCTGTTTAGGGATGATTCACTTAAATATTGGACTGAACTAGAAATTCAGATGCCCCCGCGACCCGACCTCGGATAAGCGGGAGACAATGGATGGATGGATGGATGGATATGTGCCATGTTAAGTTATTGGCAAGAAAACAAACATTACAAAGGTAGCATAATGCTTATTCATAAACTAAGTAAATATGGCAAATGTTTCCTCTGATTATTTATTTATTTATTTATAATGATGAACTTGTGTTTATAATAGATGAGATGGTACTTTCCTTTTAAGACTGATTTCTTCGATCCCACTATGCTACACAAACTTTCTCCATAATGTATCGATTGATTGCTGCAAACTGCCCAGTCAGTGTTGCCAGGACCATGTTTTTCCTGCCTAGTTGGTCTTTTTTTGATTGGTTTTCATGGGGGGAAAAATGGACTTTCACATGTTCAGTGTTTTGGGGCTTCCACTGAAAAATAAAGCAGCTTTTTGGACTGTTTGCAAAAAAAAAAAAAAAAAATTACTACAACTGTGCTAAGCTCAGTTCTCATAACAATTATGCATTTTGTGGCTGAAGCAGGGCAGTGCAGTTGCGGGTTAAAGTAAGTAGAAATAAATGCAAAATCAAATTAAAGGCCTTTAAATAATCAGACATCTTAAGGGGATGGTCAACTGACAAAGAAGGGAAACAATAAGGTATGAAAAAAGGGAAAATGACTTATTAGGGTCAGTGCTGGTTAGCAAGTGGGCTATTCAAAAAGATCACTGCAAAAAAAGTTGCTGGAAAATTTTCAGTTTTAATTGAAAAATAAAAATGGCAACACGTTGATATACTTAGAATCTTAAAGACTTTTAGTACTTTATAATTTTTCATTAATAGCTGACTTTTGTATGACAGTCGGAAGTGCAGCAAAGGAAAGCAGTAGCCAATATGTTTTGTTTATACGCTCATAAAGTAAATTGTTGTCCCATGTACAGAGTCCAGTGAAATTCTTACTTGCTTATAGTAAACAAAGAATGGAGCAGTTGGTACCCCTGTTGCTTTGTCACAAAAAGATTAGGGTTCCAACATGGAATTTATATGTTCTCCCTAAGTTTGCATGGTTTTCCTCCCACAGTTCAAATATGTGCAAATTAGTCGAATTGGCATTGTTCAAATTGACTCTAGTATGTGTGTGTGTGTGTTTTCACACTGAGATGAACTGGTGCCATGTTCAGGTATTGTTCCTGTCTTGCACCCTGTGATTGCTGGGATAAGATCCAGCTACCCCGCAACCCTGTTTTTGATAAGTGGGTTAAGAAGACGCATTGTGCTAAAAACATGGAACACATTTCCATTTTATGAATAGAAATGTACTGTAAAGCTTCAGCCTCATTTTAAGTGAGAAATCTGCACCACACCCCCTTTTCAAAATAGTACTCTAATATCAAACATCTCTGTATTTGAATATTATATACTGATACAAATGGCAAACTCTACTTTCCACTATATTTAGGCTATTTTTAAGGATATTTTAGACTATAATTCCAACTGATATCTGGCCACCATGGGCACCCTGAAAAAAACACAGCTAAGATTAGTATAGCAGTTTGTGCAGCTTAAAGTATACCTACCAGTGAACCACACCAGACCCAGACAGTCTCAACTTCAATGACCTGTACACTTTGTGACTGACTTATGGCCAATATGACATACATGAAGCCACAAGTCGGTACATGACTATATTACATTTGCTGTTGTTTTCAGTTGTTAATACAAGAGTTGTTCTGGAGTCATGCAGTTTATAACTGGTGGGTGATGTAGTAGTCATAAAGATCCCCATTTCATTAGTACTTAATTTTCTGTATTCCTCTTATAATTACTATTCACTTCTGGATCAGCTGTGTAGTATGCTTATAACAAAATGTCTCAGAAAATATTCAATTTACCAATAATTTAACAATATTAAACACATATTGTAATAAAAAAAATGTAATTTAGTATCTTTAAAATGAAGACACTATAAGTTTCAATCTTGAAGCTGAAATCTATTTGTCCAACTCAATTCAATCCTTGTAATATAAGAACACAATAGCTTAAGATTCATCCTCGGATGCACTGGGACACATCATCAGTGATGCCTCCTGAGCTCATCAGGTGTTTTGGGTCTTGCAGCATCAGATACTATCCCTCTGGTGACCAAGTCAAGGATAATCAGGCCCCAGCAACAATACCCATAATTCAGACCTCCTGATCCAAAGCCACCTGGAAGCCCTCTCTGTAACCTCCATGGTGGACATTATGTCTCTCTCCTTTTTGCAGCTCCTGTGATGCCAAGCAGGGTGTAGACCTTGCATAATCAACAGCCAGCAAAAATTCTACACCTCACCTCAATGGGCTCACAACAAGCATTTCATCCACTTCTCTGTCCCTACTCTACCAGCTCATGGAACTTGGACCATTTTCATTCATTAGCCTCTTCACTAGCTGTTATCCAGCTTCATGTGGGAAATTTTCTAAGACAATGGGCCTCAGTTACATTGTCAGAGAAATACTATGTGACTAACTAAATACTTTTCTGTATGTATTATTGTTATTTTCTTTATACCAGTGCCATAAAAATAGCAAAAAAAAAACAAATTTTAAAACAGTACAGTACTAACATTTCGAGATTTTCAGTACCGGCAGTAAACTTAAGCTTTCCTCTCAACTCACCCCCAATCCCTAACCCCCCCACCCACCTCATATTCGACACTCGCAATTACAATAGTGGAAAAATGTCCATTTCATAGACTTCACAAAAGGATACTACTTGACGCAATCGAAACCTCACAGGTGAACTGGTGCACCCATCCCATATTGCTTTGATGCAATAAGGTCTTCATGGAGGAACCTATTGTTTCAATATTCTCAGGATTTCACAACTATCAAAAGGGAAGCTGTGTGCAGTGTGATGCACCGGGGAGGCAAGCAATTCTGTAGTAAACCAGAGACAATGAAGTAAGATGGACAGGTTTTGGAATTATCTGTTATTTTCTTCAGATCTGTTTTGGTACTGCTACTGAGGTCCGAAAGCTGGTATCAATAAAAAATGTTAGTATTGATCCAAAACTAGTATAGTATATGCAATTGTACATGATTAAAACATATGTGCTGTATATCAATTATTGGTTATTTTACTGACTGATTTTGGCTTTTGTTGATGGTCACTGCAAAACACAATTTTATAGTAAACTTGTTATTTTTAATCGAAACAGGGAATTAGCAGGAATAATGTGAATTTTGAGTATATATTCTTATAATTAGATGATTAAGTTTCTATTTTTGCCAAACCCATAGCAAGACAATGAAGTGAATCATCATCATTACTGAATCATTTTTTTTTTTAATTTACGAACAGCAATAGTGTTTACAATGCACATATTTAGGAAACTTATGCAACGAATGGAACATTTTTAATTTTTGGTTGTTTTGTCTACTAATGTTTTTTAGAGGGTTCCTAAATATTTTTTGGGGTGCAGGTGGGAATGTATATTAGAATGAGTATGGGTGAGACTTTGAAAAAAAAAAAAAAAAAATTGCCGGTACAATGAGTGCAAAAAGGGGTAAATGTTGGTACTATGTTTGGTTTCCTCTCTGTAAATGATTTGTAGTGATTTTTTCATATGTACAGGAAAAAGACATGGCAGTCTCAAATGTAGACAACCAAAGTAAGAACTTTATTTGAAGGAGTGAGATTCAAAACCCGAGAGAAATAAGGACTGAAGAGAAGAGAACAGGTCAAAAGAAATAATGTCGTCAACTATATATATTATGTGTCTAGCCCTTCTCTCTTGAGGTAATGCATACTTATTAACTGAATTTTACTAGTATTTATACTTTTTCTTCTAGTGAAGCAACACCTACCATCATTGACAACCTCTGCAACTGGCACACAGTTGAGTTATAATGTGGTTGCTAGGCATACAGTGTAACAAAAGGCGCTATATGGCTGCCTGACCCGACACAGATTCATATGGAGGCATGTTAAAATAAATAAACTTTTATTTTTCTTCACCTGTGGGGCACGCCTTCCCTGTAATCCCCACAGGCACAACACAGTCCCAAGTGTAAATAAAGCACACAAAGCAAAGCACACTCTTAATCTTCCTCCACCACTCCTCTCAGGCAATCTCGTCCTCCTTCTCCTCCCAATTCTGGCTCCCGGAGTGGTGGCTGCTGGCCCCTTTTATAGTTCACCCGGAAATACTCCAGGTGCTTGATTGCCGAGTTCTGGCTGCACTTCTGGGTGTGGTGAAAACACTGCCCATAAGGACTCAGGAGTTCCAGCTGCAGAACCCCCTGGCGGCACATGCGGGACCCAACATGACTGCACCCAACTCCAATTCCCATGGAGCCCTGCAGGAAACTGAGGCACTGCTCCAACCCAGGGGGGCGGCCATCTAGCATCCAGGGGGAGGTATTGCACAGTCCATGGCTGCTCCCCCTGAGCATATAACAAAGGGGCGTCGTGGCTGGTCATGGCCGCCACAACAGTATCTTACTTGAGCTTTAGCTAGTTTTCACCCATTTCACATTTCATTTTCTACGCAGCACATTACCTAGCCCAGCCCCATTTATCTCTGGGATTACAGCCACAGGATGTTTAGTGGCATACTTGTTCTGGCACTGTTCATTTGCATGAACTACAAGCTTCTTTTTTCAGAGCGATCACTTTCCAAGGACTGAGCCAAAAAAATTATGTGCTGCCTAAGAATAGCCCACTTGCTATTGCTTAGTGTTTGTATTAGAAGGAGGGTTCATAACTAAATATTGATATATTTGAAATGTCCTTTCTTAGCAGATAGCTACTGCCCTAGTGAGTGACTCATTTTTGTATTATATATAGAGAAAGAGACTTAGGAAAGTGACCATGGAAATTCTGTTTCACTCAGCCATTTCTTCTTTGCACTCTACTTTGATAAACAATATTCTACATAGCCCACAGAGGAGAGCACGACTAAATAATGGTACGGTGAATTACTTCCTGGTTTTGTATAAATCTTGCACTTTCAACTTGTCCCAATATGAAGAAAAAACAACTAAACTTTAATAAGCTAACACCTTATTTTTTGTTACTTACAGCTTATACAGCATTGCCTTAAAGAACAACTATACCAGCATATTTTCTTTGAAAATACAATGATTTTAAACCATGCCTGCATTATACAAAGAAATTAAAGTCACAGGTGTTTTTGCAAGCCAAAAGCTCTGGATATCGTAAATGCAAACAAGCTCAATTTACATCAAATACTGTATTTTAATGTGCCATCTGGGTAGTGCTTTTATTTTCAATTATATAATGGTGTTACTTCATTCCAAATAAATGTGTCATAACAACATTGCAGATCATTTGCTAATTAGTAAAGTGGTATTTAAGTAGGTGGAAAACACATATTTGTTTGTAAATAAATGTTAATTTTACAAAGACAGCTTTTTTAATACTATTTTGATAAACTTGCACATGCCAGGATGGAATCCTTCATGCAAAAACCTCCTCAAAATACATCTAAGAAATAGACAAGATAAGGAAGGCCAATGTCTTAAATAAAAATAATATACAGTAGGGCTAAAAATAGGCCTGCATTTCTCTGTATCACAGTATCACAGTATCTCATAGCCTAAATCAGAAGTATTCACATACAGTACTTGCTCATGAACAAAGAGAGTGGGTTCCAATTTTGACACACCTGATCTTGCATTCCTATTTTCTTGCTCATTTCCACCACAAGGCTTATAGTGCTTCCCAGCAATTGATATCTTAATTGCAAATATTAGTGTTGTTAAGCTAGATCTGTAAAAGCACGATGCTACATTAAACAAAAATATATTCAAATTTCTGCTTATCTAGGGAAAACCTTGCTGTAAAGCCATTGCTATAAAATAACTGATGACAGTTCCATCATATACTATACCATACCATACCAATACAGCAAGAACATTAACAGCAGATATGATCTAGAGGGATAATAAACAAATTACCAATTACAGAAACCAGTATCCAATTAGAAATGCAAATACAACACAAGCAAATAATCATTATGTTTCTTTATTAATTATTACTGTTGAGATTTGGACTCTGCCTTGTTACAACGTAAAATGGAAATGATTCATTGCTGGTCAACCTCTATCACTTTTTAGGTTTAAAAAAACTTCTTGATCACTTTTTAAATTGAAAGAACTATCACATCTCATTGTGAGTTACACTGAGTTCAGGTATTGTGTCATTTTGGGTATTGCAGAGAACCAGCTTAAACCTATTTCAGATTCTACTTATTGCTTGATGAGCCACATCTGAAAAGATCAGACAGACAAGAAAGGGATCTGAATACTTATGTGAATAAGATATACTAAAAGGGCAAGTATTTTACAGTTATGGCTTAAATGTTCAATAAAAGCCTTGAAATGCAGTCTGAATTCATCCACGTTATCTGCTAAGATCGGGTTACATCATCCTGTTAATGCCTATTTTTTAAACTCTGCAAAAGAAATAATTCACTTTGTTGTGAACAATCTAAAGATGAGTCGTTCTAAACTTAGGTGTCTTCAATAACAACTTTGGATCTAACTACATGTTCCTTTTTTGGACACAGCAAGCTGGACCTGCTATATTCAAATGTTACTGCCTTAAAATTTAAACTCATGGTACATATGGACAGGTCTCACCATCTTACTGCCATCTACATGGCTGTTATTGACAGCAACAGCTATTCACTATCCAAAACATACATAAGTTCCTATGTGTGTTTTGGGGGCTGTTGTTTGTTTATTATAATATTTATGGGTCTGAATCACAATCTGATTATTTGGGTGGTCACTGATGTTTGCTGACTGGCCGACCAACCACAAGCGTTACCTGGTAGGTGACCACCCAAACAATCAGCGATTCAGACCTATACATTAGATACAATACTCTGATCTACAATCTGTCAAGTAAGTGAACCAGCCACTGTGGCGCAAGGTCTGAGGCTTCACCTCAGGCATCAACCTCCAAGGTTCAATCCTTGCAAGGGGCAGCAAAGGTGCATACACCTGATGAGTCCCAATTAGGGTGAAATACTCTTTGTATTATTTAACAAGTACTCTATAATATATATAATATTTTCTTCTCTTAAGCTTCTGTAAAGTTTTAATTTCCAAATAAAGTATATCTGATCTAATGTAAAATACTTTGCTATTGTGCTAATATACTCTGATTTCTGATCAATAATCTGTTATATGACAATGATGTTTTTTTCCCCTTCTCTCCTAAATTCAGGCAACAGGCCACATTCTCATGGTGTGAAATAAGGTAACAGTCAGAGATGGATTCAACCTTTTATCATTATCATCATCATCATCATCATCATTTTGTCTTCACTTATACTGGCTATGGTTGAGGTAGGAGTACTCTACCAGACCTCCCTCAGTAACTTCTTCCTACACCATTGTATCCTGGTTCTACCTCTGGATTTTTTTTCAAATGGGTTGTACCATGCACATCTCATACAAGAGGTGCCAAAGATTCATTTTGAATACATGCCCACACAACAACAACATTTATTTCTATAGCATATTATTATACAAAGAGTATCTGAGGTTCAATTATTAGACATAGTCCCTGTTCCAGTACAATGAAATAGATTACTGGTGTCCACCAACAAGTTCTAGTGTTGCCTCCATGAGAAGCACCTATATATTTAAAGTGTTTTTGATAGCTAGAGGGTTGTAGCACTAATGAGAGCACTATTTGTAGCCCATTATTTTCTTCATAACATACTGTACACGATAGGCTTATGAGAAAAAACAAAAAACAAACATAAAAAAAATGTTAAGGCCATTCTCTTATTCTGGACATACTTTGCCAAAATCTAGAGTTCCTAAGATTCTTAGACTAGGAGTTATTACATACAGTAATTTAGAAAGTACGGAAGTGTTAATGGAACTCTAGTATTATTTCTTCTCAGACTGGAAAATGACATGAAGAAGCTATAGAAACCTATTACATTTCACATTATGTAGAGCAGCTCTAGCAGCACATAAACACTTCTAGGTATGCTATATAGATGTTTATTTACTATACAATAATCCCTCGCTATATCGCGCTTCGCCTTTCGCGGCTTCACTCCATCGCGGATTTTATATGTAAGCATATTTAAATATATATCGTGGATTTTTCGCTGCTTCGCGGATTTCTGCGGACAATGGGTCTTTTAATTTCTGGTACATGCTTCCTCAGTTGGTTTGCCCAGTTGATTTCATACAAGGGACACTATTGGCAGATGGCTGAGAAGCTACCCAGCTTACTTTTCTCTTTCTCTTGCGCTGACTTTCTCTGATCCTGACGTAGGGGGATTGAGCAGGGGGGCTGTTCGCACACCTAGACGATATGGACGCTCGTCTAAAAATGCTGAAAGATTAAGTTGCTCTCTTTTGTGCAGCTGCTTCCTGAAACGACATGCTGCACAGTGCTCCGCATACTTAAAAGCTCGAAGGGCACGTATTGATTTTTGATTGAAAAACAAACTCTGTCTCTCTCTCTCTCTCTCTCTTTGTCTGCTCCTGACGGAGGGGGTGTGAGCTGCCGCCTTCAACAGCTTTGTGCCACGGTGCTTCGCATACTTAAAAGCCAAACAGCCCTATTGATTTGTTTGCTTTTCTCTCTATCTCTGTGACAGTCACTGCTCCTGACACGCACTCCTTTGAAGAGGAAGATATGTTTGCATTCATTTAATTGTGAGACGGAACTGTCATCTCTGTCTTGTCATGGAGCACAGTTTAAACTTTTGAAAAAGAGACAAATGTTTGTTTGCAGTGTTTGAATAACGTTCCTGTCTCTCTACAACCTCCTGTGTTTCTGCGCAAATCTGTGACCCAAGCATGACAATATAAAAATAACCATATAAACATATGGTTTCTACTTCGCGGATTTTCTTATTTCGCGGGTGGCTCTGGAACGCAACCCCCGCAATGGAGGAGGGATTACTGTATAGAATAAAGTGCTCCAGAAGAACTACCAACTGTTAAACAAGACTGTGGTCTGGTGGTACAAGGCTTTATAGGGGAGAATCAATTCATCAGAAACCAAGAACATGAACCCTTGGGTTTAGTATTGATTGCCACTGTCTTCTGCTGCAGTAATGCCTATTAAATGGAGGACATGCACATGTCCACACCTTCAGTCATTCCTACAATCTAATCTAGTCAGCAATTATGCATGGTTTTGGAATAAGTGAAAATATGTGAAGAATTATGGAAAAAACACTCATGGAAAAATATGCATCCTCCATTGGTCCGGATACTGCATCCAAGTCCTTTGAGTTTTGACACAGCTTTGGAAACTGTTGAGCTATCCTATTAAAAACCCACTGTTCTTTACTCACCTCTGGCTTTATTTTAGGTCAAACAGTTTGTTATTCAAATTTCTAAAGGCATTATAGTAATAAAATAAAAACATTTTAAGTGATGTTTTATCTATCCATCCATCCATTGTCCAACCTTCTATA
Organism: Erpetoichthys calabaricus; assembly: GCF_900747795.2. Lineage (NCBI taxonomy): Eukaryota > Metazoa > Chordata > Cladistia > Polypteriformes > Polypteridae > Erpetoichthys > Erpetoichthys calabaricus. The sequence continues at coordinate 211,304,469 of NC_041394.2, read as the reverse complement.
TCCTAATAGAGGATGTTTTATGTTATTTTAAAATCACATTAATTATATACATGGATATGTAGTATGAGCGCAAAGCTATTAATACTTCTGACAATGATATATAGTTTAAAACATGACTACTTGATCTCCAGAAAGTCTACAGCCATCAAAATTATCATTGCCCATTTGCTTTTCCAATTAGGGTCATGGTCCTCTATAAAAATTACAAGCTGTATGTCCATTTTTAAAAAGAAACAAACAACTCATGCTGTTGGACCTTCAGTTTTTAAAATGTATTTTAATATTTTAAAACTTTTTAATGTATAACGAAAAACGTTTTTTGTAAATCCAATGGTAATTGTAACATAACTAATATAAAGTATGTTCTGTTTATTGTTAACATGAATTTTACATTGACATTTAGCTGAATAAAGCACACACAGAACACGTATTATATTCAGATCGGTCTAATGTCAAAACATCTTTCACATTAAGCATTTAGAGGCCTTTACAGAAACCAAGGTCTCTCTTGTCCTTTTACATGATCAAAATCATTTTTCCTTATTCGCTAGAAAGCTATTTCTACAACAGTGAAGTTTCACAGCACCGAATTTACCACATATATTATAGCAGTTGGCGGCACGTGGCGCAGTGGTAGCGCTGCTGCCTCGCAGTAAGGAGACCCGGGTTCGCTTCCCGGGTCCTCCCTGCGTGGAGTTTGCATGTTCTCCCTGTGTCTGCGTGGGTTTCCTCCGGGCGCTCCGGTTTCCTCCCACAGTCCAAAGACATGCAGGTTAGGTGGATTGGCGATTCTAAATTGGCCCTAGTGTGTGCTTGGTGTTTGTGTGTGTCCTGCGGTGGGTTGGCACCCTGCCCAGGATTGGTTCCTGCCGTGTGCCCTGTGTTGGCTGGGATTGGCTCCAGCAGACCCCTGTGTTCGGATTCAGCAGGTTGGATAATGGATGGATGGAGTAGTAGTATAACACACTTTTTTTATGCTACTTAATAGGTAGCCAAAGAATGGATTTTTTTATAATATTAGGCACTTCAAAGGGAAACAGGACAACAGTATAAGAGAAACATATCCTTATAGTATGTTATGCAATGCCTGTTGGCTGTCTAAGGACCAGAAGGTGCAATCAATGCAAAAACATCCATTCTAGAGACTAATCAGGACTTTACATATTAGTTCCTTAGTATGTGCAGTCAAAGGTCTTTTTAAAGACATTTTTGGTGTCCTCTTTCATACCTTTACTTTAGTGTTTGGTCCTCTGCCTGTCAACATCTCTCTGTTGCCACATCTAGATGCTCATAAAAAAGGCAAATGCTATTGATGTGAGGCTGATATTTACAGGCATACGCAGCTATTTAAGTCAAGAATTGAATAACTGTAAGTTTCATTTAAGAAAGGCTACAGTTAAATATATACAGGAAGGACATTTACCAGGAAAGCATAAGGAATATTATTTGAAAAATGCTAAAAATAAAAGCTATACAGTCACTGTCCCATCTGCATTGCTTGGATACTGAAAATATGACAGCAGTTATTCCTTTTAACGTTTCTATGTGTACCACCTTTCTTGTGTAAAATATATGCTACTTTAAAAAGCTGGCTTTATAAAGTCTTTGTTCTGATTAGCTAATACCTTTTGATAAAACTGTTGTTTTCCTTTACATTATAATTATTTATTTATCTGTAGGAGTATTCTGATTATTCTGTTCAAAACTGTATGGTTTCTTAGTTTTAGGTCCTGTCTATGACCTATGATTCCAAATTAAACATAATCTCAGCACAGAAATCTACCTATTTACAAGATCCTGATGACAAAAGAGGAAGTATGAGCAAGACGTTTATAATCTTTTTATTCCATCTAGCTCATTTAGTTAAATCTTGACAGCTCATTTAAAACGAAAAAACCTGAAGCCAAATGGTCCAAGTGGTTGTATTTGCACAGCTTTCAAACCAACTGACAGCATTTCGTAATGAATATACCATACAAAGAACTAAGAGAGCTCTGTCAGCAGTTTTCACATAAAGCCTTAGCTGCTCATGAGTTCTTTCTTCAGGGTGTAACCAGGCACCAAAACATCCATTACACATTTAGGACAATGAAATAGTCTAAATAAAACAAACCCATATTCCAGAGAAATCAGTCAAAATATACCCTAACAACAAGCCAACAAGCCGGAGATCTAAAAGAACCAGAAAATAAATCAGGCATTTCAACATGCAACATTAACTGAACAGAAAGTATTACAGAAGGAGGTGAAACATAAAATCAAAAGGGCAAAGGTGAAGTATCATGCCAAAGTTGCCAAAGTTGAGAATGAACTGCAGACTGATAATCTGGGTTCATTGTGGAATGGCATGAAGATGATGGCTAGCATTTATATAAAAAGCAAAAATTGTGTTGAACTGGCAGGAGTTAAAACTGACTATTGGTTGGCTCAAAACATAAATGAGTTTTATTCAGGATTTGAGACACAGGTTTTTACTCTAGAAATTAGTGAGCAAAAGAACAAGCTGAGAACTGGAACCACAAGTCAACCCCTCTTTGATTAGAATGATGTCAAAAAGGTCTTTAACTAAACTAAAATCAAAAAAAGCTCAGGTCCAGACAGAGTAAGTGGGTAATCTGCCTCACTCCTTTGTAGAAGAGCAGCTCTCCCCAATATTACATTCCTTAGTTGAGATGTTTCTGGATTTACAGATAAAACTAGCTTATAGAAACAGGCAAATGCTATTCCTCTAACAAAAATTGCACATCCCAAAGCATTAAGACAGCTGGCTTTAACTTCTCATGTCATTAAATCATTTGATAAGTTAATTAAGAGACAATTACTTAACAAAGCCCAGGCCTACCTGGACCCTTACCAATTTGCATACAGAGCAAAGCAGGGGATAGAGAATACCACAGCGACACTTCTGAATATACTGAACACCTGGAAGGATTAAAGAACATGCAAGATTGCAGACTCCCCTGGCCTGCGCTACACGCCAGCCACTTTTCATCTCTGCCGCTCGCATTGTGAAGAGGGGGGCTGAATGCACGCCAAGGAGACACGGTCGCTCCTCCGAAACCCCCTCTTAAATGGTGATGCAATGGGAAACAAATTGTGTTTTTTTTTTTTACCTCCTCTTTGCTCGATCAGCTGCTGGATTGCTGCTGCTGCCGTGCCACGTGATCTGCATTTCGTGCGCCGTTTCAAACATTTAAAAGCCTGTGCAGCAGCTGTCCTACTCTTTATCTTTTATTTCCGGCCCCGGGCGTGGTTAAATCTTTTGGCACAAAGTCCTGTCTTGCGAGACGTGAGTTCTTGATATTTTTTTAGTTTATAGTTTAAAAACGGAATAAGAATCTGAAAATCTAACAGCATCACATTAAAGGTTGATAAATTCTGAAAAGAATGATACCAAACATATATATGTAGGTTTTAAAATAAAACAAATTTAAAGCGTGACAAAAACGTGACATTAAAACATAAAATCGTTGCACAAAATCGTTGCACTTTTAGGCTTAGGATTTTATATATGTATAGAGTAGATACAAATGACTGCAAGAGTTCACATAAGGAACAGATATATTCTGAAATCTGCAGATGACTCATTCATTTTGAGTGTTCTACAAAGAAAGGAGGCCTATTGTCGATGAGTTTGTACAATGGTGTGATTATTCCAAACAACAAAATATTTCCAAGACAAAAGATATCGTTGTAGATCTCAGGCAATCCCCTCCTACCACTCTCTCAATTTTAATTAAAGGAGAGGCAGTGGAGACAGTAGAGCAGTACAAATATCTGAGGACAATCATTGATAACATACTAAATTTTGATCTTACCACAACAAATTTGTAGGAAGAGGTAGGCATGTTTTTTCTTTCTTAGGAAACTCAACTGTTTTTAAGTGAACAAAACCATAATGACACTGTTTTAAAACTCCTTGATTGAATATATTGTTACATTTGCTTTTATATGTTGGTTTGGCAACCTCAGCATTAATATAATCTACCTTAACAACATTGTAAAAATCTGCAATAAAATTATTGGTTCACAGCAAATAAGTTAGAAAGAAGGCAGACTCATTTCTGTCATGCGGTAGCCATCTTCTTTTTCCAAAGTTTTAGTTGTTGTGATCAGGTTGCATATTTAGATTGTTGGATCTGTATAACAATGCCTTATATTTTAGTACTTGTCTGCTGGAAACAAATTTCATTCTGGGATAATAAAGACTATTTAACCCAACCTAACTTAACCTAACCTTACGTCTTTTAACACTAGAATTACCAGAGCTTACGAAAAAACTCGTATATACGGCCCACCTTAAATCGCTTCTTAAATCCGTTCACACCTCTCCGCCAGCATCCTTTGTCCTCTAAATGTGCTGATAAAAGACAAGCTGCCAGCAGCCGGCTATTCCATCCCCCCACCGACTTAGAACGTGAGCGAACTTTTCCCAGCTCACGCCTTGATTGTTTACCTGGGAGTGAAGTGCAGTTTTACAGTGGAAATGATAGATCGTTATTTGGAAGACACGCATGAAATGCGTGTTCCGTTTCTAAAGTAATCTGTGTAAACACATTGTTAAAACAGAAACTTTTTCATATTTTAGTAATAAATGTTACAAAATGTAATAGGCATAAACTATAGAATATATAAAGCCCGAGTTCCAAAGATCAAATAAACACTTTCACAAAAGCTTCAAGAATGATTCAACAGCTTCTGTGGCGTAGTGCGCTAAGATTTGCCTCTTAGTGCAGAGCAGCTTTTCCTTGCCTCACAGACCTGAGGTCGATTCCCCGCTGGGGATGAACTGTGTTGCTTTTTTTTTCTTTTCTTTTAAACCTCTAACATCACCCCTCCCCCGCGCCTGCGCTTATTCAGTGCAGCAGGGACAACACACATGTTGTTCTTTTTTTCTTTCAGTACACGTGGCTTCCCTGTTTATTTATATATCTAGTGACTTCTCTGCCTGTCTGTCTCTCTATTACGCAGTGCTCTGTCTGTCTGTGTGTTATGGATCTTAAAAATAAGTTATAAGGACAGTTGTTCCTGTTAATTGCAGTCTCAATTGTTAAAAAAATATTTTAAAAGGAGCATCCCACATGAAAATATAACGATCTCAGTAACTGACAGTGCATACCAATGTATAAATTTTATGTCCGTTTGAGGTTTAAAAGAAAAGAAAAAAAAAGCAACACTTCATCCCCAGCGGGGAATCGAACTCAGGTCTGTGAGGCAAAGAAAAGATGCTCTGCGCTAAGAGGCAAATCTTTGCACGCTACGCCACAGAAGCTGTTGAATCATTCTTGAAGCTTTTGTGAAAGTGTTTATTTGATCTTTGGAACTCGGGCTTTATATATTCTATAGTTTATGCCTACTACATTTTGTAACATTTATTACTAAAATATTAAAAAGTTTCTGTTTTAACAATGTGTTTGCACAGATTACTTTAGAAACGGAACACGCATTTCATGCGTGTCTTCCAAATAACGATCTATCATTTCCACTGTAAAACTGCACTTCACTCCCAGGTAAACAATCAAGGCGTGAGCTGGGAAAAGTTCGCTCACGTTCTAAGTTGGTGGGGGGATGGAATAGCCGGCTGCTGGCAGCTTGTCTTTTATCAGCACATTTAGAGGACAAAGGATGCTGGTGGAGAGGTGTGAACGGATTTAAGAAGCGATTTAAGGTGGGCCGGATATACGAGTTTTTTCGTAGGCTCTGGTAATTCTAGTGTTAAACAAATTATGGGCTGCTTCAAAATTTTGTTGTTCTTTTAGTTTGCCGTTACTTTCTTTTACAATGCAAACATACAGTAAATACATACACCCATGTAGACACTTTATATGAATACATGGTCAGTGTGGTTACACTGATTCCAGCATGACTACTGGTTGATTTGCCTTTGGCTGTATGTGTTTGCATGGGGTTTCTCAGGAGACTTTAGTTTTATCCTTAAATTTAGAAATATGCTAGGTGGTTGATTAACATTTATCATCATGGAACTCTTTACTACCTAAACTATGTTCAAATGTGGAGGGGTTGATAGTCATCAAACCTATATAATCATATCTATGGCAGAAATGGACAAAAACCAAGAACCAATTCTAGCCCAGTCCAATACAAGGCACAACTGTGTACTGTATACACCCACACTAACCTAAGTTACAGCTGCCAATTAACTTAACGTTTGCATCTTTGGGATTGTGCAAAAAGACCAGAGTGTCTAGACAAAACACTTCATAGATACAGGAACGATGTGTAGACACTACAAAGACAGTGTCTGGGCCAAGATTTAGAAATCTGGAGATGCAAGGCAACAGTTTAAAACACTGTGCTAATCAGGAAAAATGAATTTAGATGTATATATATTTTTAAATATATTTATTTACATGTACCATCCACCGTTGTTTGATTCGTGGTTTGCTCTTCTTGTCACTAGAAGAGGATTTGGCCTACATGGCCCTGAACTGGATTAATTGGGCTTCATAATGGATGGATGGATATATTTGTTTACAACATACTATTTAAGGGCAGAGTAGCAGCAGAGTATTTGGCACAACTGCTTCAAAGCTCCAGTGTCAGCAATACAGATATCTGTCTGGGCATTGCTTTCTTTGAGCTATGCATGTTTTTGTTTTGTTTTTAGAAAGGTTTTCTGTAGATAACTCCTCCTATATTTGAAAGATGTGTAATGTTAGACTGATTGGCATTTTTAAGGCAGCCCTGAAAGGGTGAGTCTGAATGTGCCTTGTGATAAATGGCATATTTGTCTTGAACATTTGAAGCCAAAACAGGCCCTGGATCCTAGTCATCCTGTATTGGAATAAGCAGGCTTATAACATGGGTGACAACAACGTTTAATAAATTCAATCATTTTAATAGCTGTGTTTGTGTAAAATCACTAATACTCGTTTATTTTTAATGATTTATTTTTTAAAAAGTGAAATATGTTTCTATAAAGTTTGCAGCATTAAAATCTAAATTAATGGACTTAATATAAAAAAATGAAGGAGTCAAATTTTGTTTTTATTCTGTGGTTGTTTTTTCAATATATATTTATCCTCTGAGCTTGAATGCTTTGTTTAAATGTAAATTGTGTCAAAACTGATAGGGTTTTATGTAATTTACAGTGGTAACAATTGAGACATTTAAAACAGCACTCCATATCTTAAAACACATCACACTTTGGTAACATATAAACTGTTTTCACACCTCAGCAATGTGATAAAATTAGTGTATGTGTCTGCATTTCACATCAGACTTTCACATTTGCATTGAGCTCGATGGAGCTATCAAGTTCATAGACATTATGGAATGACCCAGACCAAAGATAGCATTCTAGAAATGTTTCCATGGGAACAAGTTAGTAGAAATACAGATCGAAAAGAAAAATATTTCTCATTTATCCAACTTTATGCTTAGTGGAATGTTTTGCACAAATTCTACTCTGAGTGCTGTGACTTTATGTCATACTTGTATAACAGTAAAAAGTTAAGAAAAGGAATGTTTTCTGCAAATGATTTTCATTATTCTGGAGGGAAGAGAAGTTCATTACTGCCCTGAAAATATTCATTATTAGTATTGTAAAATCATTGATACAGATTGTTTGTAATTACAACAATGATGGGGCACTTGAGTAAATATGGAGAAATGAATTGTGTTTTTCACTTATTAAAAAATACACAGCTGTAAGCTTAATTCTGAACTTGACAGATTTCTTAAGTGTCCATTCTAATTATAACACTAAGCCTTCCTTTAAATTTTTTCCTTGATCGTAAACAATCCCAGCATCATAACAGTAAATATTACATTAAGCAGTAAAATTTTAAAATGCCACATTGTCACCAGAAAAATAAAGTATTACCATTTAAATTCAGTCTACTTAACTCTATCTTCTTTAAGTATAACTGTAGTACCCCTTCTGGCCATTTATATAACATCAAACTCACACAACTGACTACAGTAAATTTAACTCCAGAATCAAGGTTAGATTATAGCACCAGTCAGTGTTTAAAAACATGTTTTATTTTACTGGTTTTCTAAATGACATGTCAAATGAGGGGGCAAGCTGAAAGGAAAGAATTATTCAAATTGTCTCTGGCACTTTTAAGAATAATTTTATTCCTAGAATAAGTATCCTTCTGCTAACACCTCTAAGACATTTTCCACACACACTATAAGCAAGATCTAGGGCATGCGCTTGTTATAACATTTGGGAATGAATTAATACATTACATTAGTGACTCTCTCTAATAATGTCCTGGATTCTTTTGTAACCTCTCTCTCTCTCTCTCTGCCTTTTTTCATTTAATTTGGGTTGAATATATTATGTTTACAAAAAATGGAACATGTCATTATTACTACCTTTCCCAATCCTTGTTAAATTTCATAATGCAGAATATTTCTATATATTTTATGGATTGGTTCTAGGAATAAATAATTTTCCACATATATCTGTTTGGTCCATTGCTTTAATAAACTAAAAAACACATGTTGATATAGTTTCTCCTCAAAATATTTTGATATTAATTCTTAAAGTACATAATTAGGTATGCTGTCTTGTTATTTGTTTTATATTTTCCATATATATTTATATATATTTCATACTGAATGAAGATTTAAGGTTGTGCAGTGGTTATTGTTGGGGCCTCAAAGTGAATGGGTTTAAATCCATGCCTGAAATAATCAAGTGCAAAGGGCAAAAATGTCCCCAAATTAAACTATTTTGTCCCTTAAACTTCAAGGGAAGGGGCAGTATTGTCCTGAAATTACACACTAAATTAGTAATAATTTCATAGAAAAGTCACACTGATTATGTGTAATATGTTTCTCTTCACTCAGTGTGCACATACTCACTACATTGACATTCTCCAATACTAATTCCAATACAATTTCCATTACCATAAATTTTAAGTCATGAGTGCTTATCTGTATAACATCTCATATTATTTTGTTCAGTTATACAGTAACGGATGCTGCAGACTGCTTTTCTTGTATAAAATAAAAGATGAACATTAAATAAATAATACCTTTTGTGCTGTTATGGGCAGAGTGGTGGCTCTGATGCTTTGGATCTGCACTGGTAATCGGAAGGTTGCTGGCTCAAATCCCATAAATGCCAAAAGTGACTACTTTGTTGGGCCCTTGAGCAAGGCCCTTAACCTGCAATTGCTCTGTCCCAGGTATCATGTTAATCTGCATCCAGCCCTGCATGCGGGCCCTCTAAATTGCAGGGAAAAACCTGGGGGTTGATGGCAGAATTGACACTCCAGCCACCATAAAAAATCTCACACTGTTCCATTCCATCTAAACTAGTGTGATGCTGAGGTGTCACCCGCTGCATGGCTGCACTCAGGCCCTAATCTGGGATCCTGAGTTGGTTTGTCATGTGGTGGGTGCGGCAATGCACAATATCAGTGTGTGCTCTTAACTTCTTTTGTGTTGCAGTCAGATCTGTGTTTAAGACTACAGTTAGCAAGTGGTATGTTAATATGATCCCTTTCGAGAACATTACTGCAGCAATGAGCAGTGTAGGCAATGATAGTGACCAGAGGCCTCATGCATAACGGCGTGCATAGAATTCACACTAAAACATGGCGTACGGACAAAAGCGGAAATGTGCGTACATACAAAAAATCCAGAAGCATAAATCTCTGCGTTCGCCAACTTCCACATTCTTCCGCTCCATAAATCCCAGTCAGCGTGAAAAGTAACACACAGTGCCCGAAAATAAAAAAGAAGTTGTCAGATATTAAAGTCGCTGTGAAAAGGCGAGTCATAGCCCACCATCTGAGTGTCATACAGAAGCTTATTAGGGGACAGAGAAAAGAAAAAAAAAATAGGAACACAGTGAGAAAAAAGATCGAAATGTCAACTTTAATCTGGAAATTTCCACATTAATCATGTAGTTTATTTTGTTATTAAAGTAGAACATCATAAACTTCATCTTTAAATTGTTTAATTTACTAGTTTCTCAAATACCATCGTAACTAAAGTAGCACGTTAAATGCTTTGTTTTGTATGTGTTCTTCTATGCGCTCTGTGTGAATCACTACGTGCTTCTTAAATGGGCTTTCTCTTCCTACGACAGGAAACAGAATCCATTACATTCACGACATTACAGCTCTCTGAATAATTAAAATACTGAGATGTATATTTGATATAATTTTCATGATGATAGGAGTTAAAGCATGTTATTAAACATGGGAACACGGTGGTGCAGTGATAGTGACAAGCTGGCGCCCTGTCCAGAGGTTGTTCCTGCCTACCACAAAATGCTTGCTGTGCCGTGCACAGCCTTTGATGAAATAATTTATTGCAGCAGTACTGTCTCTTTCAAACGTACTAACCTCCAATTCCTGTCCTTCCTTTTCTTTCTCCAAGTAACCAATCGCCACACAATCAGCTCTGTAATAGATGTTAAGCCATCTGTAAGCTTAGAACTCAGAGTCTTCAAAACTTTTAAGGAACATTGAAATACCTTCGTAGTACATGTTTAACTATTCTATCCATCTATCTTTCCAGTGTCGCGCCAGCACCAGCAAGAATACAGCGCGAGGCAGGAACAATCCCTGAACTAGCTAGCACTATGACACTGTGTCCTCACATGTTTAATTATTAACAATATAGATTATTTAAATGATGTTAACATTTTATCTGTATAATATAATAAACATATTTTGCTGCATTTCATCTTAAAAATGATATCGCCATCATATGTAAATACGCGCTTTATAAAGTGGCTCAGGTTATGCAATATTATAACTGTATTGCAAGTTTACAGTGAGGTAATTGTACTAATAAGTACAAACAGTTCTACAAGGAACAATTGATGGACTGATTCAGTGCATTTATAGTTCTTGGAATGAAACTGTTTCTGAACCGCGATGTCCCTACAGGAAAGGCTCTGAAGCGTTTGTTGTATGAGAACAGTTCAAATAGGCAACATGGCTGAGGAAGCGTGTGCTTGATGCTGTATACCGATAATTCTCTTTCCGATCAGCTGCTGTAGACCGGTGATTCCACACTCAGATACAGTGGAATAAATACTCTGAGTGGTGCATTGAGAGGAACAACGCTAAAGCAGCTATGGTATTTGGAATAGTTTGACCATTCCATGGACCATTATATTGTTACAGGTTAATTACAATCAGATGCCCTAAACTAGTAAACAATATGCAGTTAATTTCAGTGTATTTAATAAAGCCGTGTCAGGGATATGGATCTAAAAAAGAAAGGGAAACCACACTTGAACAAAAGCACTGCTTTGACGTTGGGTGCCGCCAGTTTGCAAAACCGAGTGGAGAACTTGCATATGCCAAGCATTTAGCTGGCGTGAAAATGTGTGAGGCTTTACACCAAGTTTAGGTTTTATACATCGCGATTTAAACGTGGAAACGGGAGTACGCAACATTTTTGTGCATACGCACTGTTTATACATGAGGCCCCAGATTTAAGCACAGAAATCCATTTAACAGAATGTAGTGTAAAAATTGTTCATGAATAAGCTTTGATATTGTTCTTCTGAGAACAAATAGGCTTAGACTGACTTTTGGATGACTCCAAACAGATCCTTGCAAACCCTTCAACCTTTTGGAAATGGTAGGTGAAATATTGACAAGGCTGTTCTGAGATAAGTTGGGGAAACTTTGACCTCACTGGGTGTATGTTGATAGGTGGAAGGAGCACTTTGAGGAACTGCTAATGTGTCCCTTGTGGAGAGGAGGTTGGGAGCATGCACTAATACAGCGTGATGCCACACCCACCACATGACAAACCACCTCAGGATCCCAAATTAGGACCCGAGTGCATTTGTGTAACGGGTGACACCTGAACACTACACTAGTTCAAATGGAATGGAACAGTGTGAGGTTTTTTTATGGTGGCTGAAGTGCCAATCCTACCACCACCCCCCAGGTTTTTCCCTGCAACTTGGAGGGCCTACATGCAGGGCTGGATGCAGATTAACGTCATACCCAGGATGAAGCAATTGCAGGTTAAGATACAAGTGGCATGTTCCTGAGTACGAGCATCAACAATACAGGTAGAACTGCTGGCTCTCTGGATTATTAGCCACTTGATGGATTCGGGCATGTAGTTAAGACACCTACAGTGTGATCCATACTGAGGTGTATAAATCACAGCCTATTGGGAAGAGAGAAGGGACTAGACCTAGCATGCACTGAAAGGATCAACATATATATCGTAAATTGCCAGGGAGGCTCTAGAAATTTTCCAACAGAAGTCGGAAGAAATTGAAAGAATAGGGTGGTCTGATTGGTCTAGTTCTCTGTGATGCCACCATTACCTACCTACGGTACATCGATGGAATTAAAGTGAAGTGAAATGAACTGCACATCTGAAATAGACTGCCTTTGTTTTTGTTTCCCTGAAGATGTAAATAGATGACATTTCATTTAATTACAGCCTTGTATTATTACTTACATTTTCATTACAATACAGAAAATAAACTTTCAAGATAATACATTATTTTCTTTTTCTGTTATATCGAGACATATAATTTCATGCAAAACCAAATATAATAATAAAACAAGACAGCAATTGCTTTACTGTTATGTTTATATGCTGATGTGATACTTTAATAAATTACTTTAAGTTCAATTTTCACATATTTTTGAAACTCTTTGAAAAATAATTAAATCATGTATAACATTTTAAAGTTTAGAACTACTTTGCAATGAAACCTTTTATTTAAATAAATTGAAACCACAAGAACATTAGACTCACCAAACAGCCCTTTATAAATAAATCATCACAGGATGAGGATTTACTTTAAAAAAGATGTAGTTCCCTGCTGTTGTTTGAGAAAAAATAGTATACATAGGCAGTATGTTAAAGTAGATTTTTAGAAAATGGGAGCTGATATTGGAAAACATCTGTACAGCTGATTCAACAAAAAAAGGTTGCAGAATATGTACACAGGGCTTTAAAAACACTTGCACATACTAAAGCTGTAATTAGCCGAGTGAGCATGTGGCCAGGTATGGAATGGTCGTTGTTCTACTTCATAAATTTAGTGACCTCCATTTAAATCATACACTTGATTATAGTCTGTGTAAGTTTGACTGTTCTCCTCACGTGGACATTGTCCACATAAACATCATTGGATGGAGTCTTGATGTGTATGTGTATGCAATTTATGACATCAATAACGCTGGGTGGGTTGGCAATCTTGTTAAACCCTGGCTTTACTTCTGCTTACCATTGCCCACCTTACAAGAGCTGGATACAACCCGGTATTAGTGTAATTATGCCACTGAATACGACAGCTAATAGCTGGCTGGGATATCTTGGATTTATTGCCAATTTTTCTTAAAAATGTTTCCTTAGCTAATAAGCCATGTGTGGAGAGAACCTGTAGATGTGCAGAGACAGGAACGCTTCTTGTTGTCAGACGTTTTGGATTAGGTTCTATAAATACAACAGAATGGCTTTGGTTACTCAAATATAACTAATCACCCATCACCACTCTCAGGTAACAAATTTCAGATCTCTAAAATTGCACTCTCTGAAGTACACCCATTGCCAAATCATGTAAAAGTACAAGATCAGTTATTGATATTTTTAAATGAGGCTTCTTTTAAACTGAAATTTCAATAATGTGTCATATTCTTAATATCTTCCCATTCTTTTAAATTATGTTTCAATGCTAATTGCATAGTATTCTAAATATATAACTGAGAACAATATAAAGTAAAACTGATTTATACAATTGACAAGCAATATTTTGCTGCATTTGTAATTTACACAAGCACAACAAGCTACATACAGATCAGAGATTAATATTTATTTATTTATTTAGCAGACACTGTTATCTAAGGCAACTTACTAAGTAATGTATAATACATACAAGAATGATTAGAATGTGCAAACATCAAAAGCAACACAACAAAATAAAAAAAAAACCAAACAAGATAAAGTACTACTACTACTTCTATGTAATTACACCTACAGCTTGACTAAGACAAAAATCAGAATCCTCAACTCTTTGTCAGTACAACAGCAGCCATCCTGTGGAACAGACACTAAGCAGTTCCAAAATATTTAATGAAAAGATGGGATTTCAAAAGACGCCAAAACATCAGTTTGAATAGCAAAGGAAGATCATTCCACAGCTTTGGAGCAAGAACCAACTACAATTGTCCAGTCTTGGCACATCTAGAAAAAACAGGTCATTTGACAGACCGGCAGAGGCAGAATAGAGTCATCCTGAAGGGACACATGGAATACCAAAGACTTAAGATACTGAGGGGCAGAAGCATTCAGAGAACTGTAAGTCAAAATAAGAGTTTAGTGATGGATTCCAGTAGCATCAGGAAGCCAGAGCAGAGACCAAAACCAAGGAGTAGTAGAAGTTAAACAAGGAACAGAGAACACCAGTACAGCAGCTGCATTCTGGAGGAGCTGGAGAAACTAAAGGAAACACCGCAAGGAGAGAGTCACAATAGTCTAGCCAAGAAAGTACTCTACTCCACAATTGAAACAACTATAGAAAAATTATAAAAGAAAAATACTACACGGAGGACTAAATACTGGGAAACCACAAATTACCAATAAACAGGTGAGTCTGACTAGACAGGTCTCAAACTCTTTCCTATCAAAAGAACTGGAATACCTACTTACCTAGTACCAAATTATCACACCTCGGGCTCTCTACCTTCAGCCAGTTGAGGTTTGTCTCCCCCTTTTCCTAACTTTTCAACCCAGTGTCCTCAGTCATAGCACCAGATTAGATAGATAGATAGATAGATTAAAACCCTTCCTATGGCATTCTGCCTTTCTGTTTTGCTCCAATACATCAAGTCAGAATTACCTCTGTTGGCTCCTTGTGTACCAGCATCCTGCAACCCTGAACCTGGGTTTAAAATTTATTGTCTCTAAATTAATGACCCTTTGTGGGAGTCAGCAGATTCAGAAAATCAGTGAAACATTGTGTTTTCAGCAAGAATACTACAACTAAAACACATTTTATCCTCATCATGGTAAAGTGATTATCATACAGTTGTCTCTGACTAACAGACTTGAAACAGTTTATTCCTTTTCATTTACAGCAAATGAAGTTAGCAATTATTTCACTTTTTGTTTTCAAACAAAAGTATATTTTCCCTTGTGCTATTCCGATAAAAAAAATCTATGGAATAATTTTTAATTCTTTGTGACATTTATTTAAATTTGGTTCTTTAAATGCAACCTTCTGAAGGGAGCTCACACACAAGAGGGCTATTAATATTCTAAGCAACCCTTTTTCTTGATAACAATGACAAAGAATGTAGGGCTGCCAGGATTTACTAATTTCAAATTTGGCAATTTTGCTGCTGATTGAGTGGAAAAAATAACCCCTTTGGACTTGCCAGTTCAGGTTAATTACATTTCTCAGCAAAGAAGCAAAACTTGAAATGTGAAGCTTGATTTTCTTGACCTCCGCCTTTTTGTATTTCACATATTCTAAAACTAAACTTGTTTTCATTTACTTTTTAGAACAGAAATAAAATCAGATGAATTAATGTGTGTTTTATTTTTCACACTTCAAAACTCATTGAGTAGATTTTTTATGCCCTTACTCTTCACTAGTGTATACAAACTAAACTGACATTGCAATTTGGTAAAAAAACACAAAGACTTTTTTCATTAATATTAACTAAATAAAATACAGAATAATGGATTTAATCAATGAAACAATTGCTATACATACTGTACAACTTAAGGACATTTATATTAATTTTAAATGATAGTTCAGGCAGGGCTACTTTGTTTCAATATGCTCACTTTTAATGAAAGGATCTATGAGTTCAGTAATTGGTGAACAGTTTATACAGTGGATTATCAAATGGGAAAAAAGAACAAAAAGACAAAAGCTTCTATACATGCAGTTAAAAAGAATAGACTGACACAACAGCTGCATATCTTAAATCTTTCAGATCTAACTGTGCCTAAGATAGTTTAGAGAGTGAGGTCAACAGTAAAGTAGTAATTAGAAGTATTTAATGAGAAATAAAACGTCTGGAGCTGATGTCAGCTTGCTAACAAGAAAGCACAACATGCCCACCCTGTTTTTGAAATGAAAAATAATGGATTTCTTTTAAAAATGCATCTCATTGACAAGTAATGTAAAACTTTCTCAAGCCCACACAAACATGAAGTTTTTAGTTCAAGCATTTCTAAAAATGTGTTGATATATTCTGACCACAGAAACATAAAAGATCTTTTGTCAATTTTTAAATAAGCACTATTTAATCATATCAGACAGAACACTGTTGTTTTGCAATGCTGATGACATAAGGCTATTTTATGGACACTTGCAATTAAAATTCTAATTGCCCCTGTATACTGTAAGCCCACATTAGTATGTTTTTTTCTCAAAATTGGAATACCATCCTCCATGCATTAGAATAATAAATAACTTGAAAAAAGTTAAAAGTTTAAAAAGATTTCACACAAGATTTCACACAATACTTTTAAAAGTATTGCTATTTTAAACTCTGAAATCAATAGAATAGAAGAAAGCCTTAAAAACTAAACCACTACATTAATAACCTGGCAGTGCTCTTTTTTATTATCATAGATCTATGACAACAAAATGAGAAAATAATGATTATAGAGGTAGGACTACTATGGCCATTTTAATCAACCTTTGTACTAGTATTCTGTACTATTTATACAGTTTATGATTCTAAGCCCCACTGCTAAGTAATCACTTGAAAATTACTCCCTTTATTCTTAATAGGCTCTTAGTTTTGACAGATGATTTCATTGGTTCTAGAGGTTCAAAGATTAAAAGTAGCCATTCAGTGACAGCAGGACAACAATCAGCATCAATTTCTCTCTGAGAAAATGTCAATTTTATATGAAGCAAACTGAACAAGAAATAACTCTACCCACTTTCATTAACTAGGGTGAACAATAAACACCCTTGTATGGTAATTATTGACATGATTCCACAACTGCAAATTATTATTTTTATAATATGCATACATAAATAAAATAAAATAAATTATATTATATTATATTATATTAATATACCTTGTAGTTTCCCCCTGCACATGCACATATTTTTTGCACTTGGCAATCCTGTTTAATCTAATTTAGAGTTTCAGGGAATGTCCCGCTGCAAAGTTTAAACCAAACACACTTGTAACATGAGCATCATTGGGATATCAGAGGAAAACTAAAGAACATTAAAAAAAACATACAGTCATGCAAAGAGTGAGCAACAGGGCATGGCTCTTAAACAAATACTGCGCAATCAGTCTGTACTAAATATAAAATTATAAAATACTCTATAGGGAATAAATGGAGCGGTGGCTCAGTGGTAGCACTGCTGCCTCGCAGTAAGGAGACCTGGGTTCGTTTCCCGGGTCCTCCCTGCGTGGAGTTTGCATGTTCTCCCTGTGTCTGTGTGGGTTTCCTCTGGGTACTTCCGGTTTCCTCCCACAGTCCAAAGACATGCAGGTTAGGTGCATTGGCGATCCTAAATTGTCCCTAGTGTGTGCTTGGTGTGTGGGGGTGTGTGTGCCCTGTGGTGGGCTGGCACCATGCCTGGGGTTTGTTTCCTGCCTTGCTCCCTGTGTTGGCTGGGATTGGCAATAAATGCATCTATAAAAGGTAATAAGAAGAAACCAGTTATAACCCGAGTTATGTTATATACAAAAAAGGACCTTTACCATCTATGTAAAAATGTAAAATATTTTAATAATAAATAAAATCATACCCCATCTATTAACATTCAACCTTACATTTTACTACTTCCTTAGTTTAAGCTAAGGTACTATGGAACTAAAACCTATCATTGTTGCATTGGCCATCTTATAGACACCAATCAAACTAACAGTGTATCTTTAGATAGAGAGAGTGAAATAGATTCTGTAGATCATATTCATGCAACGTACACTAAATATGCAAACCTCAAACAGAATCAAATTGGCATCCAATGACTGTAAGCTAGTAACATTAACCACAGTGTAGTATTTAAGTATGCTTCTTACATAAAAAGCCTTCTGTTGCTTTTGCCATATCCATCTATCTGATTGTCTTTAAACAGAAAATCCCCCCTGGATCTAACTAACCGGTTCTGAAGAAATTTTAAGATAGTTTTTATAATTGTTTTATGTTTAAACAAAAATAACTAGTACAATTTCCAGAAAAATAAATACAGAGCAGACTATTTAACATATGTCCTGTTAACAAAGTGAGAGAAAATTAAAATTCAGATGCCGTCCTCAAAGTATCATCATCTGAAAGTATCTGTGCAAGATGCCTTTATTACATAGCGTTCTCTGAAATTTTTGTCCTTAATCTTACGAAGCAATGGCCAACAATTCTACATTTACCATCCATTGCCTAAAGACACAATTTTTCTAAGAGAGGATGTTGCTTACAAATGTAATTCTAAATACTTTTTGCATTAAGAAAGACAACTTTGCATATTTCCAACCAATTCAAAAAGTAAACGTAGCCCTTCCACTCCAAATCTTTCATCCTCCTACTGGACTTCTCATTGTATGTGTATGAAAACTGCTCCTTTAGACACAAAATGTTTGCATGTCATTAGAAATGTTTTGAGATACGTTGTTTTTTGTTCAAATGCTAAATGTTCACTTTTAATTTATTTTATGGCTTCTAATGTTGCAGCATCTTAAAATGTTGATTATTCGATCTCATAAGAATAAAAATAAGGGAAAAATACCCTTTCTTCAACCCTTGTTAATTTCTTCATTGCAGTTGCATATGTATAACTTTGCAATTCATACTGAAGATGTCAAGAATGTAAAATTAATTCTACTTCACTTTAATGTACAGTCTGCAGTATAACCTAAATAAAGTCTTGCTCAGTAGCTCAGGGTTAATATCTTTAGCAGAGCAATAGTCACCACCATACGTAAGCTAATGCTTTATTTTTTTGTCTACCACAGCCTACATGAAAATGTGCATGGCATTTCTATGAATAATATGATTATCCAATAAGTAAAACTTCCATCATGTTAAAATTCCATATAAAAAGAATCTGTGTACCTTGTAAGTCACAAGTTATTATCTGTTAATTAACAGTTAACTAAAACATGGACTTTGCAATAAAATCACTTCATATTTCTTACGTACAGTATCATTAGGACAATGGTGATAGTCAATCATTTGAAACTTATGCTGTGTCTGACTATTCACTAAAATTCCTTGAACATTCAGCCTCAATACAGTCCTGACAATAAAACTATTCTTTGTGCTGCTTTGTGTATTCGACTTTAAGGAATGCAAATTCCAAAGTTAAAATACATCTTTTTACGTGAAATTATAGAATTAGTATTGTGCTTTTTGCTGAATTACTTCCACATAGTAAATGCAAATTAAAAAATATTTGTAACAAAAAAATGCATATATTTATGAAGTACATTGAAAAAATATCTTTTTTTCTAGAAAATGCAATTATTTGAAAAGAAGAACAAATTTAAAAAGTCTTCATTTTTTGTATTATCATTTTTATTGTTAGACAGACAGATGGAAGTTATGCTGCTCCTGCTGCTGCTTTTATTAGAGTAGTTTTTGTTTCTGGTCTTTATTTCAAAAAGTATTTCTAAAAAAAACAACAGTTCTAGTTCAACCCAATTCAGAAATTCAAAAAGAAACTACATTTGAATAGGTAAACAGATTAAAGAAACTTGAATATAGATGATTCCTGCCCTCAGGGGTTTTGTTTTACTTCAGAAGGGCACAAAAACAAGTTATTGTCTTGTTACTGAATACTAAAGACAAAAGAATTTCTATATTCATAGTATTACAAGAACTAAAACACTACCCAACAGTGTGATATATAAATGTTGACTAAAAACCTACAAAACTTCAAGTACAGTAAAGAAGTAATCATAGGAAAGGAGAGAGAGAGGAAAGAAAACAATGTAATGATATGTAAATATTGTTTACCATGTAGTTATTCTTTTCCTTGTTGTCTGAATTGCATAAATAATAATTTCTACATGATGTAAAGCTGTTAAAGCAAATCACAAAAGTAACAGGAAGTATTAAACTTCATAACCCAAAAACAAAAGAGTCTTTGTACAGTCATGTAAAAACTATGTGGGTGTAGCAAAACATCTGCTGCAGCTACACAGTCCAGATTATTTTAGACTCACATAAAGGTTTCATTAAAGCAAGAAAAAAAATACTGAGCATACAATATACTGTACATTTAGCTTTATATGTTTCATATTGTTAATTTATTGACTGTTCATCTTTGCCACATAATGGACATGACTTCCACCGTTAACATGGCACTCTTGTCATTTTAGTGAATTATTTAACTTCTTAGACCAGAATCATCCTTCTGTCCATTTATTTTTTCTGCCAGTACATACTTTGAAAAATCCTTTTATAAAAATGAAAATAATGCCAGATTTGGTTTTTTTTTTTGTTTTTCATTTTAATGTTTATGTTGAAAAAAATAACAATTGAAGTGAACTTTATTAAACAGGTTACTTTTCCTACACATGAGAAAAACACACACTGGATTACGTACATAGTAATGTGAAGGGGGCGAATAAGGCTCCATGTCACCCTCAGTTTGGACAGTCCAATCATATCTCTGTATTCCTCTACCTGGCATACAGACAGCTCCTCAAACAAGTTCCTGCCGTAAGGAAAATTGTTGAAGTGTGGACAGAAGAATCTGAGTAGGAGCTTCAGGACTGCTTTCAGTGCACTCGGTGGGATGTTTTTAAGAGAACTGCTATGAATGAATAGGAATAGTTTGGTAGTTTCCAGCTACATAAGCACTTGCACTGATTTTTTGTGCCCTTCAAACACATCTGGTCACATCCAAACAATAAACCATGGATAAATTCAGAGGTCCACTTCATGCTTGATGCTCGCTCCAAGGCATATGCCTCAGGCGATGCCAGCGATTACAAAAAATCCAAATATGATCTATGCAGAGCTATTAAGAGAAGCCAAGAAGAATTACAGAATTGAACTGGAAGGTCATTACACTAATGCTGAAATTCAGAGTGTGTGGCAGTGTTTGGGAAACATCACAGACTATAAAGATAGCCATTTCTCTCCAGATGAGTTCAACAAATTCTATGTCCGCTTTGAAAGCTGTAACAGTGAGTTAATGGGCCAGAAGTCAGTTAGTGAGGGTTCAAATGCCCCTGTTCACAATATCATCCAGAGTTGTGGAAAGTCTCTGAGGACGATAAACCACTGGAAGGCAGCCAGACCAGGTAACATCACTTAACATGCACTCAAAGCTTGTGCTTCAACCCTGGCTAATGTTGTGGCTGATATACTGTATTTAACCTTTCCCTTATACAATCCACAAACCTAACCTGCTACAAAACAACCTCTATTATTCCAATCACCAAAAAAAAAACAAAACTAACTGTCTGAATGACTACCAGCCTGTTACATTGACTCCTATAGTAATGAAATGCTTCAAGAGAATCATTATGAGCCACTTTCAGACATTTATACCCGACACAATGGACCCCCTACAATTTGCATATAGACTAAACAAGTCAACAGAGGACACAGCACAACATTGCATACAGTTCTTACACACCTAAAGAACAAGGACTGCTACGCCCGATTGCTGTTTATTGATTATAGCTCAGCGTCTAATACTGTGATACCAGCTAAGCTCACCAACAAGCTGTCCACTCTAGGTGTGTCACCTACTCTCTGCAACTGGGTCCTGGACTTTAAGAGGCCCAACTCAGTCAGTCAGGCTGGGGAACAAAATTTTCAAAACAATAACCATAAATACAAGAACCACACAAGGATGCGTTTTGAGTCCAATCCTGCACACACTCTTGACCCTTGACTGTGCCACTTCCAAAAATAACACCAGCATTATTAAAGTTGTGGACGATACCACCATCACTGGACTGATTTCTGGGGGTGATTAGTTCGCGCATAGGATGGAGGTGGCTGGTCTTGTGAAGTGGTGTCAGGTCAGTAATCTCTTTTTTCTCTTCTGTACTTTTTCCGGTTTTCTGTGGTGGCGATCTGCGCCACCACCACCTAATCAAAGCACCGTGATGTCCCTACATTGATGGATTAAAGACCAGAAGTCCACATGACCATCATCATCAAGTCCTTCCATGAGAACCCTGAATAAAATGAGGACTGATTGATGTCATTTACTGTATGTTAGGTTCAATGCCTAGAGGGGGCTGGGCGGTCTCATGGCCTGGAACCCCTGCAGATTTTATTTTTTCTCCAGCCGTCTGGAGTTTTTTTTGTTTCTTCTGTCCTCCCTGGCCATCGGACCTTACTTTTATTCTATGCTAATTAGTGTTCTCTTATTTTAATTCTTATTTTGTCTTTTTTTTTCTTTTTCTTCATCATGTAAAGCACTTTGAGCTACATTATTTGTATGAAAATATGCTATATAAATAAATGTTGTTGTTGTTGTTAACACCAGCAAAATGAAAGAGATGATTACTGACACACAGAGGAAGAGAGGTCAGCACCTATCACTGTACATTGGAGAGACAGAGGAGGAGAGAGCGGCCACATATAAATGAACTAGGAGAACATCCACGTTTGGAAGATCAGTGATGCGTGATTGGGACAGCATTCAATCTATTGCTAATTAGCATACTCTATGAGTAGAGCTTGCACTGTGAAGATAAGGGTTTTTTAATAGGTATTAAGTAGTAAAACTATTGAGAAAGTATATTGAGGAGATGAAATATACTCATGCAGATACTATATCATATCTCTCTTTTCTAGCCTGTGAGAGTCTACGAATTCTGAATGCCAGGAACAGTTGTTGAGAGTGTGGACTGGTCTGTCCGGTTTGGCATCAGACACTATCCAGAAACCCACCCTGCACAAGTCAGCAGTCTATTATGTGCATAATCTCCTAAGTATAGTAATCAAACCTAGGATGTTGTATCTGTCAGGCAGCACTACTAACCACTGCACCAACATCCTCCTGGCTTAACCCCTTATGAACTAAGGGTATTTTGGCATTATTATGTCTAAATTACAGTACATACCCAAAAATAAACATCTATTATTCTGCTTATCTGTAAAGCTACAAATGGCTAAAGAGTATAGAGTACAACACTCCAAATGTTTAAAAGAAAGTGTTTATATGATTAAAAACCATTGTTTACATCAATATCAACTAAATAAAATACACAAAAAATTGTACTTTAGGAATTTCTCTCAAGAAAACTGAATTTTACAGTACATAAACAAAATAATTTATGATGCACAACCCTGGGATTAATTTTCCTATCAATCCATCAACTATCATTGTACTAAGCTTATATTGTCATATCTCTCACTAGAGCAAAAGTATGCTATTCGCACAAGATGTCCTCCTTTTTGGTAACATGTAGTCTCTTGCCCCTAAAAAAATCTCTTTAAAGTTTTTTTAAGTTTTGAAGTTACAGTTATATACATATTTTTAGAAAAAAATATATACCCTAACAAACACACACTCTATATATCAATCGGAAGCAACAAGTAAACAATTTGTCACAACATACGTATATATACATATATATATATATATATATATATATATATATATATATATATATATATATATATATATATATATATATATATATATATATATATATATATATATATATACACTTATCCATCCATTATCCAACCCACTATATCCTAACTATAGGGTCATGGGGGTCTGCTGGAGCCAATTCCAGCCAACACAGGGCGCAAGGCAGGAAACAAACCCCAAGCAGGGCACCAGCCCACTGCAGGGCACGCACACACCAAGCACACACTAGGAACAATTTAGGATCGCCAGTTCACCTAACCTGCATGTCTTTGGACTGTGGGAGGAAACCAGAGTACCCGGAGGAAACCCACACAAACACGGGGAGAACATGCAAACTCCACGCAGGGAGGACCCGGGAAGCAAACCCAGGTCTCCTAACTGTGAGGCAGCAGCGCTATCACTGCGCCACCGTGCTGCCCATATACTCATCCAAACTTTTAAAATTATTTTTCTTTCCCGTCCTTGAAACAATTTCTGTTCACAACGAGACACAGAGAACAATAGATTGGGGATTTGGTGCTACCGTTCACACATCTTCTCTTGCCTTCTCTTGCAGTTGCCCCACAGATGTTTAGTGTGTTTTCATTTATTTAATTATTTATTTTATTGTTGTTACTTTTTTCTTACATTTCACATCTGGAATAAACAAAATGCATACATAAGAAGAGAAGGGGGAAGTGAGTCCCTCTGGAAAAAAAAAACATAGTTTGTAATGGGGGAAAAACAACTATATTGTTAATCACTTTGGTGGACTGAGGTGTATCATATGTGGCAATGTATCTGAGATAATCTGATTGCACTACTTTTTTTATTGGTGCAAAGCCTTGTGTATTTGAAAAAGCCAACATTGTTGTCTCCCTGCATATCACCATTAATTTCATAATACCAATCAACAATCCGTGTTAAGCTCTTTTTAAAGTTAAAAAAAGGAAGAAATTAAAAAAATACAAATTTACTAATGGAGTCATGCCACAACTGAACAGAATGAAGCACAATGTTTTCTATAGCTGATGGAGATGCTGTTTTTCAAAATTTGATAAGAAGAGAACCTTACAGTGCTTTGGAGTCCGTAAAAGAATTTAGCAGCATTCATTTGTTTGTTGGTAGACAGTTATTCAAATCCACTGTATACTGAGGTAGTATTGATTTAAGGCTTTGATGCTAATGGAGGGTCGAGATTTTTAGCAGTTTTTAGCTTTGAAATAATCAGCTTTAGCTTACCTTTGTAACATTTTCAAATAATGCTTTAATACAGAGTTCTGCAGCAATCTATTTCACACCAACACCACCAAGGACAATATGTGGCTGTTCAAGTTAACTAATATTAGCCCCAGTAAAAAAAATGCAAACATTGAATGCAGAAAAGTGCTTAGTTACATAGTACTTCTGATACCTCTGATTATCCAATGGCACTATAATTGAGGCTCAGTGACCTATAATACTTCCCAGGTGAAGCTGTGTAAGACAGCTAGTACATATAAAATAATGCACTAACTTATCGCTCTATTTGGGACCAGCTACTTGGCTATAGGTTAGATTGACTATATGTTGGTTACAATGCAAATGTTGGTAAATGCATATGTTGGTCAATGGTTGGGTCCGGTTAATGGTCTCTGGTACTTTAACTGCCAGTTTGGAGTAGCACAAACTGTTCTTCAAGTCTTGGCATCTGCATGGCAGGTCCTTGTAATGCAATATTGCTCAAGTACTGGTTTGTGCCATCTGTGGGTCATGGGTTGCCATTGCTGGATCGTGACTAGGTCGTGGTGGGTTGCCTAAGCCAATGTTTTTCAACCACTGGTTCACAACTTGAGTTGCCACTGGTGGGTTATGGGTTGCCATCTTTGGTTTGTGAGTGGGCCATGGTAGGTTGCGAGTTGATCACTTTAGTGATCAGTAGGGGCGTGTAATATTTTTCCCCTGTTTCTAAGTGAGTATGTTTCACCAAGGAAGAAACCCTAATTACACTCGATTCACTAAGGGGGAAGTTTTCAATTGCTGCTAATGGGTCATCAAAGGATTTAAAAATGCAAAATTGGGTTGCTACACTATAAAGGTTGATAAATGCTGGTGTAAGGAAGGTGGTGCAGGCCGAATGCATCTCTGGGTATCTCAGCCACTACAAGCTGTACGGATCACAAAACTAGGATGGGGGGTTATGCTTAATAAAATTAACAGGGATACTTTGCAAAAAATGATTAGCTTAAAGTTCTTAAGAGTCCACATCACTGATGACCTTTCATCATTATCAAGAGTGTCATCACTTTTTTATTTTCTCTCTACCCCAGACCCTAATTAACTTCTGCTAATATAATAGTTGAATATATAGACTTGGTATGTCACAGTCTGATATTACAAATGCACTGTGTAAGACCACAATACCTTGTGGGGGGTGGTTAACAATCCCAGTTCATCACTGCCTTCATGCTTCCATTAATACTGGACATTTATAACAAGATATTCCTTAAGTAAGCTCTTTCCTTCATGACAGACAGCACACAACCCAGTAACAAACTGCCATCCAGAAAGTGCTATCATAACATTTAATTCCAAATCATCAGATACTCAGACAGCGTCTGGGTTATTAAATTACCATCTCCTATACAATCAAAAAGATTTCACTGTGTAAAAACCTGCATTACCAATCAGTTTGCACTCATAACTCAATTTTATTAGGTTATTGTTACTTACTGTGTCAAAATTATTTTATATCTAATACTTATTTATTTATGTTTTTATTTTCAATTTGGATTAGCTAAATACGTATTTACATTGATTCTTCTTAAAAAAGTCCATGGCATGGCATGTCACAATAGCTATGCCCCCACCCCCCAGTTTTCTAACAACAAAATGTCCTTTTCCAAGTAGATGGTGGCAGAGAGTCAGCATTTTGCATAAGTACACAGCACAAGTACATCTGTCCTCTGCTCACAGATGAATGTAAAGTCATCAGGACAGAGAGGGGCAGTGCTGAGTGCATTTTTTGAATAAATGAAGTGTGTAGCAAGTCTGATAATTGAACAGCTACAGAAAACTACAAATATCTTTGGTAACCTTTCAACTTTATTTTTTACACATGAATTACTGCAGAAAAGTGTGGTCATAGTTAAGTTGCTGCACAATCTGCAGAAAATGCAATTAAAAGTTAGCTGATTAATATAATTAGTGGTAGTGAAATTAAAGTTAACACTTCCAGAAAAAAAAACATGGACAAAAGATACAGTATGATATGAAGCAAGTAACTCAGAAATGCCTGTTGCCTCTTCTATAATAAATTCTATATGTATTTGATCACTGAGAAAGCTTTATCAGTTTCAGTGATACTGAAAGCATTTGGTACCATATAGAATTTAAACCAGATGTGTTTTCGAAGTGTCAGTAAGGATGAAAACAAAACTATAAACACAACTCAATTTGCATCTTTTTAATGGGCAAATATCATGTAAATCTTGCAATGATAGATAGATAGATAGATAGATAGATAGATAGATAGATAGATAGATAGATAGATAGATAGATAGATAGATAGATAGATAGATAGATAGATACGGCTTTAAAAAAGCTCTTTAACAATGAGAATAACAAGATTAAAAGAAAGTGCTGGGTTTACAGAGTGCTTGGGAGGGGTTCCTCACAGTGGATTACTGAGCAATAAGGACAGAGACGGGCAGTGCTTACCATGTTATTTGAAGAAGAGAACTGTGAAGAAAGCTTTATAGTTGAACAGTTGTACTAAACATCACATGTTGTCATGAATGATTCCACATAGATTTGTAAAAGTGAATTGCTGGTTGGCAGTCGTTCTGAAAAATGAGGGTGTTGTTGATTTGTTGATTGATCTGCCCAAAACTCAATAAACAGTAATTAATTACTCATCTTATTATTATTAGTCAAAATAAGCACTAATAAAAAGTACAGGTGTATACTGCACTGCTCTAAAATCAATGTGGCCACAGGCTTAAATATCTGTACAACTTGACGTGCCACTCTATAGCAGTAACTCAGAGATATCTGTTGCCTCTTGTTTACTCTGTAACTGAAGTTGACTGAATTACGGTGTTTGGCTCATATCCCATTTTTTTTTGACGTCTTAATTTGTTTGAATTCTTAATAATTTTGTAAGTGATGAATGTGTACAGATATCTACACTAAATGTGGCCAAAATTTTTTGTGATCAATTTTTTACTTGTGTTTAAGAAAAAAAAGCAATGATAAAAAGCAGCAGTAAAAGTAAGCAATAACAACTCAAAGGAATATACTGTGGAATAGTCAACTGGCAGCACAGGGAATTTAAGGACAGCAGATTTTTTCCAATTTATTTTATATCCAGACAAGGATTTCAGGTGGGGGCTTTATTATTTCTTTATTATTTCAAATTGACAATTGACATAGCTCTCACAAAACTCACAGTATGTAAAACTTTCCATAGATTATCCCAATTTATGCAGCTGGGATAGAGTGGTTATAGCTATAATATGTAAAAGACAAAATATGCTATCTACTGCCTGGTGGTAGTGGATAAAACCAGTTTGATCTGTGTGAATTCAATTCTTTATGTCCATATGTAGACAGAATGAAAGGAGTTTGGCAAAAGGTTTGCACCCAAATTAATCAGGGAGACCTATGTGATAATTAGATGAGCCAGAATGATCTTTGCCCTATTTTAAGATGAGGGTAATCAATGCGGTATTATTAAGGACTTCAAACTGGAAGAGGAAATAGCAGAGTTTAATATCATGTAATGAATGGGGTGTTCGTTGATTCCAGTAGGCAGACAGGACCTCAGGCATACCACCGGCCCCCACATATTCTCTAAGACTCAAAGAATATAGAGCCTCCTTAAATTCTGATGACATAATTGGGAAATCTTACATGGCAACATCATCTGCTGAAAGCATGGGAAGGGAAAAGTCGCCTAAAGAAGAATTTCTGAGGGAAATGACAGAGCTTTCAGTAGATTATTTAGAAAAAAATTGGTATTTTTATCCAGAGAGTTATTAGTGTGGGTTTCTGATTTATTTTTATTCATTTATTTTTTTGGATTTTATTAAAATCAACATTCTATACAAATAAGTCAAGTTTTACAAAACTAGGTTCAAAACAAATCAACACCCACCCATGAGAAAGAGAGCTAGGCCAGCAGAGCAAAACTTTAAACTAGTAAAACATAAGTAAATAAATAAATTAATAAATGCATAAACATAAATTGAGTAAAAAGAGGGGAGAGAATCTGCTTCCTCAATTAAAATGCTTATTCTAAAATGTTTTTGATTAGATCCTGCCAGGTTTTGAAAAAGTTTTGTGCAGAATCTCTAAGTAAAAATTTGATTTTTTCCAATTTCAGATAATATATAACATCAGTTACCCACTGACTTAAAATAGGAGAGTTAGGATTCTTCCAGTTGAGGAAGAAAAGTCTATGTGCCAATAGTGTACTAAAGGCAATTACAGTTTGTTTGTTCTTCTCCACTTTAAGCCCATCTGGAAGTACACCAAACACCGCTGTTACTGGATTAGAAGCGATTGTGACACCAAGGTTGTTTGAAAGGCATTTAAAGATTTTGGTTCAGAATGATGTTAATTTGGTGCACAATCAAAACATGTAGCCCAGTGAGGCTAGAAATTGATTGCAGCATTCACAAGTTAGATCTTGCCCTGGAAACACTTTGGACAATTTTAAATGAGATAGATGTGCTCGATATATAATTTTAAGTTGAAAAATTGTATGCTTTGTGCAAATGGAGCTCAAGTGAATTCTGTGCATTGCTACCTTCCACTCCTTTTGAGATGTTGAGTGAGAGATCCTTTTCCCACTGGATCATTGAAAGGGAGGGACTGTAAAATGTTTTTATATATTACAGAGATGCTGTCTGGGTCCTCAAGACTGATCAGTATTTTTTCCGGCATAGAGGTAGGTGGGACGTGAGGAAAATTGGGCAGGTTGTGTTTAACAAAGTTTCTAATTTGAAGGTAGTGAAAGAAATGTGCTGCTGGAAAGTTAAATTTGGAGTGTAATTTTTCGTAGGATGCAAAGACATTGTCTATGTATAGATCTACTTTTTGTATGAAAATGTGCTATATAAATAAATGTTGTTGTTGTTGTTATCTCTAAGTGATATAATCCCAAATGTTTTCCAGATATTAAAAACTGTGTACGTTTGAGAGGGTGGAAAAAGGTGGTTCTCGTGCAGAGGTGCCACAGAAAAAAGCTTCTCTATCTTAAAATACTTCTTACATTGTTTCCAAATTCTGATTGAGTGAAGCACAATTGGGTTGTTAGTATATTGGCGATAACTTGTTTTTGTTGGGGTACAAAGCAAGGAATATAAAGAAGTACTGCAGGATGGCAATTTCTATTGCATACCAAGACTGTGTATGTTCATCTATTTGTGTCCAGGTTTTTATAGCTTGTATATTTGCTGCCCAGTAATAAAACTGAAAGTAAGGTAGAGCCATGCCATCTTCCACCTTAGGTCTTTGTAGGATCGCCCTTTGGATAAGTGGATGTTTTGAATTCCAAATAAATGAGGTTATGGTAGAATCTAATTTCTTAAAAAAATATTTATTAATGTAAGTTGGAACGTTTTGAAATAAAAAAAGAAGCTTAGGAAGGATATTCATCTTAACAATGTTAATTATTCCAGCTAATGTGAGATGAAGGGTAGTCCATCTCTGCAAGTCTTGCTTAATTTTTTCCATACAGACGGCAAAATTTTGTTGATAAAGAGTTTTATGTTTACTTGTGATATTTACTCCTAGGTATTTAAACTGATCTGCGATAATAAAAAGGGAAGGTGTCCAATCTAATATTGTGTGCTTGAGAATTCACTGGAACGAGCACACTTTTATTCAAATTAATTCTGAGACCAGAAATCTTTTGAAATTCTGTTAGTGCTATTAGGACTACAGGCACAGTATTTTGTGGAGCTGATTTATACAGTACCATATCATCTGCATATAGAGACATTTTCTGTTCAAGTCCTTCTCTGATAATTCCCTTTATCTCATAAGCATTTCGACAATGAACTGCCAGTGGTTCAATGGCGATTACAAAAAGCAGTGGTGACAAGGGGCATCCTTGTCTAGTACCACATTCTAGTTTAAAGTAGTCTGAATTAATGTTGTTAATACAAAGTGAAGCTTCTGGACCGGTATACAGTAGTTTTATCTATGCACAAATGTTTGGGCCAAACCCAAATTTCTCCAATGTAGTAAAAAGGTAGTTCCATTTAACCATATCAAATGCTTTTTCTGCATCCAACGATAATAATATCTCTGAGGTGTTAGACTTTGTGAATATATTACATTAAACAGGCATTAAAGATTGGAAGCTAAGTGTCTGCCTTTAATAAATGCAGTTTGGTCTTATGATATTACCGAAGGTATCACTTTCTCAATCCTTCTAGCTAGGACTTTGGAGAGCATCTTAACATCATTATTCAGAAGTGAAATTGGTCTGTATAATATACATTGTAATTAGCCCTTAGTTTGTTTAGGAAAGACAGTAATTAATGCTTGGCAAAACGTTTGAGGTAGAATTTTATTGTCTGTAGCTTCTGTAAGTGTTGCTAATAAAAGGGAAGCTAGCTAAGTTGAGAATTTTTTATAAAATTCGTCAGGATAGCCATCAGGGCCTGCTGCTTTCCCACTCTGAAGTGAGTTTATAGTATCTAGTAATTCTGATAGTGCCAGAGGTTTATTTGTGGTAAAGGTATTGCATCTAGAAATGAATCAGATTGTCTCTTGTCTTCTTTAAACTCAGTAGAATATAAGGACTTATAGTAGTTTCTAAATGTGTGCATTATATTTTTATGGTCAATGATTTTGTCTCCGTTTGTGTTGGTGATTGCTGAGATTACATTGCGAACTTCCTGCTTGTGGATTTGTTGAGTTTGTTGAAATCTAATTAGCTTTCTCTCCATGTTCAAAGTAATAATGTCTTGATTTAAAAATTAGTTGTTCAGTTTCTTTAGTTTAGTTGTTAATAGGTCTGAATGCAGAGCCTGTCTTTTCCTATGTGCCTTACTTGGACACCTGGCATGTTCTTGATCTATTCTAGTAATTTCAATAATTAGCTCTGATACCTTCTTGGTTTCTAATTTATTTCTGTGGGAAAGATATGAGATAATCTGTTCTCTTAAGAAAGCCTTCAGGGTTACCCAGAGTATTCCTGCAGAAACTCTGAGGATGTATTTGTCTCTAAAAAAATCGATTTGTTTGGATATTAATTCTGTACAGTTCTCATCTGCTAATAAAAGTGGGTTAAGACACCATCTGCGAGATGAGTATGTGGGGAATAATGATTTTAGCTTCAAGATCAAAGTGGCGTGGTCAGAGATAACAATAACATCATACTTACAAGATTTAATCATAGGCAAGAAATTGTTGTCTACAAAGAAATAATCAATTCTAGAGTAGCAATGATGCACTGGTACATAGAAGGAATATGCTCTTGAGTTTGGGTTTAGACATCTCCAGGGGTCTGATAAGTTGTTATCAGTTACAAACTGTGTATTTGTCTTTGCCGTGTTAGATGTTATTGCCCCTGTGGCAGGAGACCTATCTTGGTCTGGATTTAAAACACAATTAAAGTCCCCAACCATTATAATTTTATGAATATTGACATTGGGAGTGGATGCAAATACATTTTGGATGTTACAGTTAAATAAATTACTCGTGACAATCACATATCTCCCTTCAGGATCAGATATTACATCTGATACTGCAAATGAGACTGTTCTATTTATGAGAATTCCCACACCCCTAGTTTTCTTTGTAAAGCTGGAATGGAATATTTGGACAGTCCAGCCGAAACTGATCCTTGCTTAGTAAGTGGGTTTTCTGTAAAAAATACTATTTTAGCATTTAGACCTGTTAGGTGAGAGAATACTTTCTTTCTCTTTAATTCGTGATTCGGACCTTTAACATTCCAGCTCATAAAGTTAACTGTTTGGTCATGGAGACATTGCTTCTGAACTTTTGTTGTCATTTTACTTAACTGAAAATAAGACAGGTTTGACCTTAATTTCCAATTTTTCCAGGAGTTATTGCCATGAAGCCTATTTTTACATTGGTACTTATAATTATAAGGATTAAAAGGATAGATTAGAGATAGCTTGCTCTCTTTCTCTCCCCCCTAGTCCCCCCCCCCCCCATTTTACCTCTCCACATGAGGCTGGACCCCACTTCACAATGTCCCAGTCCTCTGACATACTTAGAGACAGAGCACGTCCAAAACAAAACAAGCCCCCCAGCAACAGCATATGAGGATTAAAATTGAGATATCCATTGACAATACAGTCCAAAAACTATACGCATAAAATACAATCTTAAACAATCTTGAGATAGCAAACCCAGGGAATTATGTTAAAAAGTAGCCCTGGATAAGCATAGTAAGCCCTTGTACAATAAACCAAGGCTATAATGTTAAATAGTCTCCTTTAAAAAAAAAATCATTAATTAAAAAAAAAAAAAAAAAAAGTTAAACATACATACATATACGCATATAATTGTAATTAAAGCATAAACAAAAAGGGGCAGAGAAGGGAAAAGGATGTACAATTATGGTAACAGTATCATTGCAAGTGGAACAAACAGCCAGTAAGATCTTCTTTGCCATGCCATGACAGGATGCAACTCACAATCGTATTTCAAAAAGTATTGGGATCAGTTTTCTTAACTCTTTTTCTACTTCCTCCATAGAGGTAAAAATATAGAACTTGCCTTGAATGTCCACGTTCAGTTTGGCAGGATACAAGAGGCTGTATCTGATCTCAGCTTTCCGTAAGCACTGTTTAATGTTGTAAAAAGTGGCACGTTTAGCAGCTGTTGAGGGTGAGAAACCAGGGAAAATACAAATTTGATTATTTTCAAATATAATTTCTTGTTTCTGTCTGAGAAGTAATATTATTTGTAATTTAGATTGTAATTTTTTGAAACACATGACAAGAGTCCTGGGTTTAGAAGTATTTAGAGCTGCTGTTATCTCGGTGTCTGATTTGAAGACCTCTCCAACTATTTTAGAGAACAGTTCAGCTACGAATTTCACTGGGTTTGCATTTTCACGATTCTCAGGGAGACCTTTGATTCTAATATTATTCCTTCTGCATCCATCTTCCTGTGCAGCAAGTCTGTCTCTGGATATTTTGCATTTGGAATTTGCTGCCATTGCTTTTCCGTCAGCGGTAGATGCCAGTTGTTCGGCTATTTCAATTTGAGTGATGAACGTTTGCTTAACATCTTCCAACTGAGCACCAAGTGCTCTGAGTTTATTCTCAAACTTAGACGCATTTTCCTGAATTTGTTCCTCAATTTTTTCTAGCATATCTTTACTGGCTGACTCAAAGCGATTATTTACACGTTTCTCTTGGTCTTTAATATCCTGCAGCAGCTTCTCCTTTGTCTTGTGTATGTCCTTTATTTCTTTCCTTATATCATTTATTTCTTTCTTTATATCTTTCTTGAGCTCCTTTAGGTCTTGAGCAGTGGCCATTGCGGCGATCATTACCTTCAGTTCTGACAGATTGTTTCGGTCTTCATGCTCCGTGGGTGAAGTGGCAAGCGCAGTTAAAGTCAATGTTCCCAGCTCACGAGGAGTAGATAAGAATGCAGAAGGCAAGGCTGTTTTCAGTTTCAATGAATCTTCTGGAATTGATGAGCTATTGTGATCTGAATCACTTGCACATTCGCTCCCACTTGTGCTCTCGGCTGGAGACGATGCACCAGGTCTCGGGAAATCTGTGCTTTCACCTGTCTATTCCAAGTCAGTCTCTGAAAGGCCGTACCTTGAACTTGGACTTGATGCCTGTCTAGGCTTGGGTGAAGCTTTAGTTTTCTTTTCCTTTTCTTTCTGAGCTCCTTTCATGCCGCTCATGTTTATATATGCTGGCATTAACTGCAATAGAACCTCCTCGGGTTGGGTAAATACAGGATACCTCAGAATGATAAAAATAAGAGAAAGAGTAACACCGCTGCTAATGGAGTTCCGCTTCAGACATCCGTCTCTCATAATGGATGAGACCATATTATTAGTAGATGAAATAGTTGTATAAGCCTCAGATTTCATTGCCAATGCCAGTATCTCAGTGCAGTAGCTTGTTAGGTTTAGCTACAGACAAATAATTTTAATCCCAAGTGTGTTGAATTTCAAACTAAGTTTTCTGCATTAGCCAAGAGTTCAATTCAGATTGTATGCCTGACTAGACTTGCTACACAAGGGTTAGTGTCCTCCAGTGATTAGAGATGAGATTCAAGTTAAAGGATCTTACAACTGTGTGCATAAGCTAGGATGGCAGGACATGGTAATTTGGTGCTCAGTCTTTATCTGTCTTTTTGTGTTAAATTCATTGTCACCATAAAAAGCCATATAACATATACACAGAATATTGGTTTTAGCACGTATTTAGTACGTATTAACAGCAGTTCATCAGTTTTGTTTGCCAGCGAGCACACGTTAGAATATTGGTCACAGTGTGCCATCTGATTTGACTCCAGATATTATGACTACATCCGTGGATCTTACAAGTTTGTTGATCACAGGTGCTTATGCAGCTAAACAGGTAGCCGAGGGCAGAGGACCATTTGTCTTACTGAGTGTACTGAGTACTTTGTAAATAAACAAAGGGCAGAGGAGTTTGTTTCTACATTAATCAAGGGTGGTGTACCAATATAACAGTTCTTTTCAACTCATGCACTCCTGACCTAGAATTGCTTATTATAAACTGTAAGTCATTTTATTTACTATGCATGTTTCCAGAAATTCTAGTCAGTGTTTACATTTTCCCTTGTGCTAATGCTCACGAAGTGGAGTGGCAACTAGCGGATGTAATCATTGAGGTTGAAAAAGACAATCCAGACTCATAAATCATTATTATGGGTGATTTTATCCATGTCAATTTTAACCAGATCCTTCCAAATTATCAACAGCAAATAAAATGCACTACCAGAGATGGAGATATTTTAGGTCACGGTTATACAGCTATTAAGGATGCTTATCATGCCTTCTCCCGTGTTCCCTTGGTAATTATGACCATTCTATGATTCACCTTATTCCTGCTTACAAACAAAAGCTGAAAAGTGTAAAGTCAGTAAAAAGAACAGTTAGAAAATGGACCAGCAAGGCACCAGAGGATCTTCAGGCCTGCTTTGCCTGCACAGACTGCAGTGCCTTCAAAACTACCTCCTCCAACATACACAAACACACTGAGATGCTGTAACTTCATATATTAGTTTTTGTGAAGATGTTTGCATTCCAAATAGTGTGCCATCAGATCTGACAATCATGAGGATGGGATCAAGACCTCTACCATCATTTCAGTAGCAAAAATATTAAAGTTCCCAGGTCTAAGTGACTACAAATCAGTAGCTTTAACCTCCGTGGTAATGAAGACCTTTGAACACCTTATTCTGAATTACCTGAACAATGCTACAAAAGACTTCCTGGACCTATTTCAGTTTGCATATAGAGCCAACCAGTCTTTGGAAGATGCAGCGAATTAAGGTCTGAGCTTTATTTACCAACACTTTGATAAGCTAGGGAAATCTTGTTTGTGAGCTTTAACTTGGCTTTCAATACAATCATCTCAGAGCTCCTAAATAAAAAACTCATGCATGTTCAACCTACCTAGATCAATCTCCCATTGGATCACAGACTCCCTTACAAACAGGAAACAGAATGTGCAGTTGTGCACACACGTCTGACCCATAAACTATTAGTATTGGTGCACCGCAGGAATGTGTCCTTTGCCTACTACTCTTCTCACTTTATACAAATGACTGTACCTAAGGCAATTCGTTTGTCAAACATCTTAAATTTCCAGATGACATAACACTAATATTCATCATTTCACACAATGGGTCCATATACAGACAAGAGGTGGAAAATCTGACATTTTGGTGCAACCATAATAATTTAGACTTTAACATTCAAAAAAATGAGGAGATGATCATAGATTTCAGTAAACAGTCACCAGCTAATCTATCACTTGCTATAAATGGCACAGCTACTGGGATGACAGAATCATTAGTTTTTTGGGCACTGTCCTGTCTCAAAACCTTATGTGGAACAATAACATCTCATGCATTATTAAGAAAGTCGATCAGAGAATGTTCTTTTTGTGTCAGCTAAGGAAATTCAATCTTCCTCAAGCAGTATTGGTCCAATTCTACACAGCCATCATCGAGTCCATTCTGACTCATCTGTAAAAGTTTGGTTAAGTGCAGCCCCTGTTCATGCTAAGGTCAATTCTGCAACACATCATCAAAGCCTGTGAAAGGATCATAGGCTATAACTTACCACACATTGAAGTCCTATATGAGTCCAGCAAAGATCATTGCTGATCCAACTCACCCAGGGCACCACCTGTTCCAAAGACTTCCATCCTGCAAACTTTTTTATCCATGTGCAGATATTCTTACTCATCAGGTCTGAGCTTCTACTCAGTATATGTACACACCTGCCCACTAGACTGCCTGGACAGTTTAATCCTACTATCTCTTTATTTTTTGTATTGCCCTTGTATGCTGCATCATATTTTGTCATGTTATATTTTATCTTCTTTTATTTATCCTTTGTATTCTGTGTTATCGTTGTATGTTGCACCAATACTATCAAGACAAATTCCTAGTACACATTAGTCTACCTGGCCAATAAAGTGAATTGTTTGTGTTCACTGAAACCTGGCTTCATTCATGCATACCGGACTCGGCTATTGAGCTAACAGGCTATACATCGCGGCGCTACGACAGGACTAGAGACTCCGGTAAGAGCAGAAGAGGGGGTGTGTATGTGTACATAAATAATAACTGGTGCACGGACGCAGTTATAGTGGACAGCCATTGCTCCCCTGACTTGGAGTATATGACTGTGAAATGTAGACCTATCTATTTACTGCGGGAGTTCAATGTGGTAATGAACACCGCTGTTTACATACCACCAGCTGCTAATGCAAACTTGGCTCTGAGACATTTATACAGCAGCGTTAGCAGCCAACAGAGCTGTTACCCTGATGCAGTAATTCTTTATCGCAGGGGACTTTAATCACGTGGATTTAAAAGCAGTGCTCCCCAAACTCCACCAGCACGTAAAGTGTGCTACTAGAGGAACCAACACACTGGACAAGGTCTACTCAAACATCAAGCTGGGCTACAGAGCTAAACAGCTTTCACACCTGGCCCAGTCTGACCACATGTCACTGCTGATGATTCCTGCATACATCCCTCTCTACACATCTGCTCTTACCACCAAAAGATCCATCACAACCTGGCCTGATGACGCAGCTTTGCAGCTGCAGGACTGCTTCAACGGGACTAACTGGGACATTTTTGAAAGTCCAGACCTGGAACTCTACACCGACAGTGTATTGTGCTACATCAAAACCTGAACTGACACTGTCACAGTGAAGAAACATATCCGTTTCTATCCAAATCAGAAGCACTGGATGACAAGAGAGGTTCAGTGGCTGCTAAAGGAAAGGAACACTGCCTTTAGGTCTGGTGACAAGGCTATCTACAGCATGACACGGTCCAACCTCAAGAGAGGCATCAGCAAGGCTAAGAGGGAGAATAATTGAGGAGCACCTGGACAGTAACAACAGCAGGCAGGTTTGGCAGGGAGTCCATCACTGCACCAACTACAGGACCAGCCATGGAGCTGCTGAAGGTGACGCCTCAATGGCAGAAGAACTGAACCACTTCTTTGCTCACTTTGAGATGGAACTACCAGAGGCAGCTGTTATGCACGCAGCAGCAACTCACAACAATATCACCCCCTCCCTTAGGGTGGAGGAACACGAGGTGAGACACTTGTTCCAGGCTGTCAAGCAGAGGAAGGCAACAGGTCCCGACGGTGTCCCTACATGTGTGTTGAGGAGTTGTACAGAGCAGCTGGCTGGTGTCTTTACAAAGATCTTTAACCAGTCACCGTCCCAGGCCTCCGTTCCTCCCTGTCTGAAATCCTCCATCTTACTCCCTTTACCAAAAAAATCACCCATAACCTGCCTGAATGACTATCGGCCAGTAGTGCTCACCCCAGTGTTGATGAAGTGTTTTGAGAGACTGGTCCGGAGTCATATCATGTCCTTCATCCCTCCCACCTTTGATGCACACCAATTTGCTTACAGGGCTTACAGTTCTACTGAGGACACTGTTGCTGCTGCTCTCCATGCTACCCTGTCCTATCTGGAGCACCAGGG
Organism: Erpetoichthys calabaricus; assembly: GCF_900747795.2. NCBI lineage: Eukaryota > Metazoa > Chordata > Cladistia > Polypteriformes > Polypteridae > Erpetoichthys > Erpetoichthys calabaricus. The sequence goes on along the minus strand of NC_041394.2, from coordinate 211,265,751 downwards.
GAGCTACGCACGTCTCATTAGTGTCTCATTATTCTCATTTATTGATTTTAGCTCTGCTGTTAACGCCATCCTCTCTCACAGATTGGTGGGCAAGCTACTAGCCCTGGGACTCCCGTATTCCACCTGTATATGGATTAAAGACTTCCTGACAGACCGCACACAAAGGGTTAGGGTGGGCCCTCACATCTCCTCGGCCATCAGCATCAGCACTGGCTCTCCTCAGGAGTGTGTGCTGAGCCTCCTGCTCTTCACGCTGTACACACATGATTGCGCCCCCGCCCACCACAGCAACACCATTGTCAAATTTGCATACGACACCACTGTGATCTCTGGGGAGGATTAGTCCGCCTACAGGGACGAAGTGGAGCGGCTTACAGCGTGGTGCACTGACAAGAACCTGCTCCTGAACACAAGTAAGACCAAGGAGCTTGTTGTGGACTTCAAGAAAAAGAAAATGGACATCAAACCACTCTATATCGGAGGGGACTGTGTGGAGTGGGTGTCAGACTTCCGCTTCCTGGGAGTCCACATCATGGAAGACCTGTCCTGGGGTGTGAACACAGCTGAGCTGGCAAAGAAGGCTCAGCAGAGACTTTATTTCCTGAGAGTCCTCAGGAAAAATAACATTCCCCAAAAACCGCTGGTGTCCTTCTATCGCTGCTCTATTGAGAGTATCCTATGCTACTGCTTCTGCGTGTGGTTTTCCAGCTGCACAACAGCGTATAGGAAAAACACTTCAGCGGATCGTAAAGACTGCCCAGCAGATCATTGGCTTTTCTTTACCCTCTCTGGATGAACTGCACTGCTCTCGCTGCCTCAGGAAAGTAGAAAACATCTTAAAAGACTCCTCACACACCGCTCATAACATGTTCCAACTGCTGCCATCAGGCAAAATATATAGGATTATCAAAACAAAGACTAATGGACTGAATAACAGTTTCTACACTGTTGCTATTAGGGCACTGAATGCCACCTAATCACCTCCAATGCAGCAGTGCAATAGATGACATTGTGTGCAATAGTGTTCATGTGCAATTAAGGTCTTATGTTGAATGTTTGTGTTCTACCTTATTTCTTCTTATCCTTCTTATCCTTTTTTTAATTATATTTTATTTATATTTTGACACCGCTGGGACCGCACCTAATTTCATTGTATTTGTTACAATGACAATAAAGATATTCTGATTCTGAATTCTGATTCTGATTCAGTAAGGAAAGCGAGCGATACATAGAAATAAAATAAATAAAAATGCAGTCTAATCTCCAATAGGAATGGTGCCAAGAGGAGAAAACTTAAAACATTTTTATTGGAGAGATTTAACAAGTGAAAAGAATAAACTAAATCAGGTGAATCTGCATACCAAGTCAGTTGAATGAGGGATGCGCTGAGAGAGGAGATGGAAAGGTTTTTGTATCCATACTGACAATAGTATTGAGGCCTCTCAGATTTTTCAATTTTTCCATTTTTTGTGAAAAGAATGTAAAATCATATGGTGGTGGTGAAAAAGTACAACAAATGGCCATTTTCCTACCACCCATTTCCACCAGATGGTAACAGAACCTACAGGCAGTGCTTTTTCGTGCTGACCAATTCAGAAGCCACTAAGTAATAGTACTTGTTAGCAAATCTAGGCCAATCTTTGCATAATAACTTGGATTCTTGAATGAACACAACATCTACTTTCTTTTGCCATAGGTAATCAAGAACACCAACACACTGCACTTACATCAAGGCACTGGTCATTCCTAGAGGCAACCAAAAGATTAGCCTAGAGTAAAGTAAACAAGATAAACCAAAAGAAGTAGTGTAAGAAAATCTGTAAAAGACATTAAGCATTAGGGTGTCTCTGCATCAGCATAACGCCATCACGCTGAAGCACTACCATCCAAAACCATTAACAGGGCTCCCTCTCAAAAACCTGCTCCAAAACAACAAACTAATCATCCACCTCCCAAAATGCACCACCAGACTTTCATTTCCTTAGCTTCAATGTCAAACTTTGCTTTGGGACTACACAGGTCCTTCTAGAACAGCCAAGAGATATGATCCCTATAAACTGTCTTGGGTCTCAATATATGTCTACATCTGTTTTTCTTTCCAGTATTCTAACTTGGTTGTGTCAATAATAAATTAAAACCAGACATGTTTGAATAAACAGCAAATGAAATGACAAAGAGACAGAGTGAGATCTTTTTCATAGTCATTAAAAGTAGTCAGAAATCAGTCAGGGACACTACCAAAAAAAGTGGCAAAACGAGTTCATAATCAAGAACAAAAACAAAGGTAAAACCTAGATAAGAAAATTGCCTGGAAAATTAATCTTCCACACTAACAAAATTAATCATTCATTCATTGTACTGTGGAGTAAAGGTGGAAAACAGACAATTCAAAAATGGACAAAGAAGAAACACACTGAGAGACAAACAGCCAAGGAGAATCTGAAAGAAACTATGCAAGGTCACAAAAGATCAGGGGCCTCATGTATAACGCCGTGCGTAGAATTCACACTATAACATGGCGTACGGACAAAAGCAGAAATGTGCTTATGCATAAAAAAATGCAGATGCATAAATCTGTGCGTACGCCAACTTCCACGTTCTTCTGCTACATAAATCCTGGTCAGCATGAAAAGTAACACATGTGCACGTGCCTGCTGTCCTGCCCCAACTCTTCCCAGAATTACGCCTCTTTGAATATGCAAATCAATATAAATAGCCCTTAAGCTCAGCCTTCTGTGAAAAAACAATGGCAAAAGCACGGGGGAAAATAGAAGAATTTCAGCAAATACCAAGTGGAGGCAAAGAAAAACGTACTATTTGTTGGTTTAAACCATGATATAATCAACAAAATGAAGTTGATCGAGTGACATAGCATGTCGGAGAAACTCGAAAGCTGAAGTTCACAAAGTCGCACAGTGCCCGAAATAAAAAAGAAGTTGTCACATATCAAAGTCGCCGTGAAAAGGCGAGTTGTTGCCCACCATCTGAGTGTCATATGAAAGATTATTAGGGTACAGAGAAAAAAATAGGCACACAGTGGGGAAAAAAGCACGAAATGTCAACTTTAATCTTGAAATTCCCACTTTAATCACGTAGTTTATTTTGTCATTAAAGTAGAACATCATAAACTGCATCTTAAAATTGTTTAATTTACTAGTTGCTCAAATCCCATCATAACTAAAGTAGCACATTAAATGCTTTGTTTTGTATTTGATCTCCCATGTGCTCTATGTGTGTGAATCACTACATGCTTCCGGGCTTTCTTTTCCTCCGACAGCACACAGAATCCATTACATTCGTAATATTACAGCTCTCTGAATAATTAAAATACTGAGATGTATACTTGATATCATTTTCATGATGATAGGAGTTAAAGCATGTTATTAAACATGGGAACACGGTGGCACAGTGATTGTTCATGTCTCACGCAAGATGCTTGCTACGCCATGCGCGACCTAAGATGAAATACTTTATTACCCAATCGCCACACAATCAGATCTGTAATAGATGTTAAGCCATCTGTAAGCTTAGAACGCCGATTCTTCAAAACTTTTAAGGAACTTTGGAATATCTTCATAGTACATGTTTAATTATTCTATACATTCAGTGTACATTCATTGTCGCGTCAGACCCAGCAAAGAATACAATGCGAGGCAGGAAAAATCTGTGAGCCAGATCCTTGCTAGCGCAGCGACACCGTGTCTTCATATGTTTAATTATTAACAATATCGATTATTTAAATGAAGTTAAAGTTTTATCTGTATAATATAATAAACATATTTTGCTGCATTTCATTTTAAAAATGATATCATCATCATATGTAAATACGCACTTTATAAAGTGGCTCAGGTTGTGCAATATTATAACCATATTGCAAGTTTACAGTGAGATAATTGTACTTATAAGTACAAACAGTTCTACAAGGAGCACTTGATGGATTGATTGAGTGCATTTATAGTTCTTGGGATGAAACTGTTTCTGAACCGCGAGGTCCGTACAGGAAAGGCTTTGAAGTGTATGCCGTGTGAGAGCAGTTCAAATAGGCAGCATGGCTGAGGCAGCGTGTGCTTGATGCTGTATACCGATAATTCTCTGCTGTAGATCTATGATTCCCTACTCAGATACAGTGATATAAATACTCCGAGTGGTGCAGTGAGAGTAATATGGAAAAAGATGATCCGCTGTGGCAACCCCTAACGGGAGCAGCTGAAAGAAGAAAAAGAAGGTGCAGTGAGAGTAACAATGCTAAAGCAGTTATGGTATTTGGAATACTTTGGCTATTCCCAGGACCATTATATTGTTACAGGTTAATTACAATCAGATGCATTAAACTAATAAACAATATGCAGTTAGTTTCAGTGTATATGATAAAGCCACGTCAGGGATGTGGATCTAAAAAAGAAAGAAAGCAACCACACAGGAACAGTACCACTGCTTTGACGCTGGGTGCTGCCAGTCTGCATAACCGAGCAGAGAACTTGCGTATGCCAGGGTTGGAGCTACCGTGGAAATGTGCGTGGCTTTATGCCAAGTTTTGGTTTTATACATTGCGATTTGAGCGTGGAAACGTTCATACGTAACATTTTTGTGCTTATGCACCGTTTATACATGAGGCCCCCGGAGAGTTGGTAATCCAAACTTTGCAGAAAAAGTTGATGCCAAAGGTTCTTCATATTCATACAATCTGAAAACTATCCCATGTATATTTGCATAAAAGGTTCTGCACTTCCAATGCGGAAGGACCACATTATTTTTATTTTGGTCACCCTCAATTAACCAGTCTCTCTCTCTCATTCTTCCTAGGGCACAAAGTGGAAGCGGAAGCAGAAGCAGACAATGGTCGACAGTGAGATGAATCGCGTTGGCGTCATCGTAGAAGAACTCTAGGCACTCGACGAACAGATTCAGAAACTCTTGTCCAGACGAAGATACCTTAGGGATCTGAAGGCTCGGCTGCTGGATAAACCATCCTCGCCATCTGAAATCGGCGTAACATCAACCCCGCGTTGTGCCGCTCAAGTAAACTTCACCCCCGCGCCTCGTATGTGCGATGACGACACCGATGAAGACCTCGGTGTATTTCAGCTATGCAGGCGAGGGTTCAAGGCTAGAACACCTCCATCGGCACAGGCGAGCATCTCGACTCAGAACCGGTTCGACCCTCTCTGCGTCCCCAGTTTGCCTTCAACCCCTGGTGATGTAATAGTGGTAGGTGATTTGACTGTTAGAAACACTCAATATCGCATGCCCTAATCGAAAATCTTTTGTTTCTTGCTTTCCCGGTGCTCGTGTCCCGAGATGTGATGAGTCGTGTGCCGGCAATCTACGAGAAGCACAAGAAGAGGGCAGTTGGAGCGATTGTTTTGCACGCCGGAGTGAATGACATAAGGCACCGACAGTCGGAAATCCTCAAGGCTGACTTTGCAGCACTAATTAAAGACACGAAGGAGAGGACCCCATCGGCAAAGATCTTCATTTCAGGTTCACTACCTCTCGAGACGATCAAATGAGTACTACAGTCGTCTGCTAGGATTAAACAACTGGCTGCAAGGCTTCTGCAAGAATCAAGGCATTGGATTCATCAACAACTGGGACCTCTTTTGGGAAAGGCCGCATTTCTTCAAGAGAGATGGCCTGCATCCGAACAGTTTCAGCACCCGGGTCCTCTGCGAAAACATATCTAAGGTAATTTGTTTATCTTGACTATCTATCTCTACTCTTAATCCCTTCCGAAATGCTATTGCTGTGCTAGGACATGATAATTGTTTAATAAAATCTTCCGTAAAAGTGCTCAACATTATTACTCTAATAACCAATCTCAATACACATGTAGAAAATCTAGGCAATACGGCATAAACATCCAATAATTTAATTAAAATTACTACTTTAGATGAACAATGTATTAAAACTATAAAAACAAACTATAGATTAAACAAAAAATACACATCCGAAACATTAAATATGGCATTATTAAATGTTAGAGCTTTAACTAACGACGTTTTTTATCAACGATCTTATTAGTGATAGAAAAATTGATTTTATTGCACTAAGAAACGTGGCTTAGCTCAGATGGCGCAGCTGTTTTAATCGAATCTGCACCTCCGGATTACAATTTTACTCGTGCGGATCGCCAAGAAAAGAGAGGCGGTGGACTAGCAAACATTTACTCAAGCCGGTTAAAATGTAAAGATATCAGTTTTGGTAAATTCAAGTCCTTTGAGTATCTCGCCATTGTTATTCATGGAGATTCTCACGTTCTAGTATTATCCGTGTATAGACCTCCTAAATTTAATGTGTCTTTCTTTGAGGAATTCTCTGACTTAATATCAATTTTAATTACGAACTATGACACACTCCTAATAGTCGGCGACTTTAATTTTCATATAGATAATCAGTGTGACCAAAAAGTAAAAGAATTCATGAACCTCCTGGACTCTTTTGATTTGAGACAGCTCGTTAATCAGCCTACACTTAAAGCAGGTCATACGTTAGACTTAGTAATTACTAAAGGACTAAAAGTTGATATAAAGCAGGTCATTGATACGGGTCTATCAGACCATTTTATTCTACTTTTTAATACAGAAATAATGATAGAAAACACTCATGAGAAGCATATTGTTAAAAAAACGCTTCTTTGACTCATCAGCAGCTTTAAAACTTACAAACATTCTAAGCAATCAGTCCGTTTATAGAGCCAACTATAATAGTGAGGATAATGTAAATAATAAGGTGGAAAGATTTAATACTAAAGTGAGAGCTGCTGTTGACATAGTTGCACCTGAAAAGACAGTTAAAAAATCTTCTAGCATTGTTATACCATGGAAACCCCAAAGAGTGATTTAAAGAGAACATGCCGTAGAGCTGAGCGTAAATGGAGGAAGACTAAACTAACTATCCACTATGAAATATTAAAAGTTAAAATAACAGAATACAATAACACAGTCCGTCTTGAGAGGCGCTGCTATTTCTCTAAGATTATAAATAACAATGCTAGTAATCCCAGAGTCTTATTCTCGATGATTGATTGTCTGCTAAACCTAGGTAACTCAAAGGAATGCCTCCTAAGTACTTTCAGTAGAACCTGTGAGGCTATTGCTGTATTTTTCAATCAAAAAATTTATGATACTAGAAATAATAGTATATAGTATAGTATAGTGTAGTATAGTATAGTATATCTCCCCAACACTAAGGATCCTCCTAAACCCCCAGTACTCCGTTATAAACTAAATTAAACTCTTTCACTAGGATAGATTTACCTGATTTACATAAAATTATTTCTCAACTGAATCCACCTGCATCCTTGACCCAATACCAACAAATTTTTTCAAAGAAGTATCGGGCGTGCTAATTGATAATATTCTTGACATAGTAAATTCATCATTAGATATGGGGGTCTTCCCAGACTGTCTTAAGACTGCTGTAGTTAAGCCCCTACTTAAGAAAAATAATCTTGACCCCTCTGCTCCTGAAAATTTTAGACCCATCTCTAACCTGCCTTTCTTAAGTAAAATTCTAGAGAAGGCAGTCATTATGCAGTTAAATGACCACCTCAATAAACATACTATTCTTGATAAATTTCAGTCAGGTTTTAGAACAAATCACGGCACAGAAACTGCACTCATTAAAGTAGTAAATGACGTGCGGGTAAATGCAGACAGAGGCCATTTATCTGTTCTCATCCTCTTAGATCTGAGTGACGCATTTGACACCATTGATCATAATATTCTTAGAATTCGCCTTATTCAATGGGTGAGCCTCTCTGGCAGTGTCTTAAATTGGTTTGAATCCTACCTGGCAGGGAGAAAATTCTTTGTTAGTTGTGGTAATTACAACTCAAAGACACATGATATCCCATATGGTGTTCCACAAGGCTCTATCCTGGGTCCGCTGCTCTTCTCAATCTACATGCTTCCGTTAGGTCAGATTATCTCAGGGCACAACGTGAGCTACCACAGCTATGCTGATGACACACAGCTGTATTTATCAACAGCACCTGATGACCCCGATTCTCTTGATTCACTAACACAGCGTCTGACTTGTATTTCTGAATGGATGAATAGTAACTTTCTCAAGCTAAATAAAGAGAAAACTGAAATCTTAGTGATTGGCAATAATGGATACAATGAGGCTATTAGAAATAAACTGGATACATTAGGATTAAAAGTCAAGACGGAGGTAAAAATCTTAGGGGTAACTGTTGACTGTAACATGAATTTTAAATCGCATATTAATCAGATCACTAGGACAGCATTATTTCACTTAAGAAACATAGCAAAAGTTAGACCTCTTATATCATTGAAAGATGCTGAGAAATTAGTTCACGTGTTTGTTTTCAGTCGACTAGATTACTGTAACGCAATCCTCTCAGGAATACCCAAAAAAGACATAAATCGTTTGCAACTAGTGCAGAATGCAGCTGCTAGAATCCTAACCAGGAAAATAAAATCCAAGAACATTTCTCCAGTTTTGATGTCACTACACTGGTTACCTGTGTCATTCAAAATTGACTTTAAAATTCTGCTTATGGTTTATAAAGCCTAAAATAATCTCGCCCCATCTTATATATTGGAATGTCTGACATCTTATATTCCAAATCGTAACCTCAGATCCTCAAATGAGTGTCTCCTTAGAATTCCAAAAGCAAAACTTAAAAGAAGTGGTGAGGCGGCCTTCTGCTGTTATGCACCTAAAATCTGGAATAGCCTGCCAGTAGGAATTCGCCAGGCTAATACAGTGGAGCACTTCAAAAAACTGCTGAAAACACATTATTTTAACATGGCCTTCTCATAACTTCACTGTAATTTAATTCTGATACTCTGTATATCCAATTCATTATAATAACTATTCATGGTGGCTCTAAAATCTGTACTAACCTCTACTCTCTCTTCTGTTTCCTTTTCCGCTGTCCTTTTGGTGGTGGCGCAAGCCACCACCATCTACTCAAACCACTGTGATGTTCCAACAGTGATGGATTAAAAGTCAGAAGTCTTCATGACCATCATCATCAAGTCTTTCCATGAGAACCCTAAATACAAAGAGGACTATTTCATTTATGTTAGGTAGAATGCCCAGAGGGGACTGGGCGGTCTCGTGGCCTGGAACCCCTGTAGATTTTATTTTTTTTTTCTCTAGCCATCTGGAGTTTTTTTTGTTTTTTCTGTCCCCCCTGGCCATCGGATCTTACTCTTTTTCTATGTTAACTAATGTTGTCTTATTTTAAATTTCTTATTTTGTTTTTATTTTTCTTTTCTTCATTATGTAAAGCACTTTGAGCTACTTTTTTGTATGAAAATGTGCTATATAAATAAATGTTGTTGTTGTTTTACATGATATTTGCCTGAGCACTCACTCAAGTTTTCCAAAACAATAATTTCATCTTCATTGTAGTGTTGATATTGTTAAATAAATAACTCAGCAAAGCCAAAACAGCTTTTTCACAGCACATGCATCTATTATCTATACCTGTTTCATCTTTCAGAGGAAAAAAATGAGCAGAACTGTATAGCAGATTAAAGTTTCTTTATATGCAGGGCTTCATAAATAAAACAAACCTATTACTCTGATACTGAGCAAAATGAAATGGACAAACCTCTAAACTGTATTTTAACTTGCTGTTACTATTTAATGTTTATGTCACTGTGATTTACTGAAAAGTGATGTGCATTCATTCACTGTATTAACTAAGATAAATAGAAAATAATTAATGTTTCTGGTTTTAGTTTACATAAAAGTATAAAAATTTGTGTTTCACCCGACTGTATTGTTTCAAATGGATAAACAGTTTTTAGCTTTGGTTAAGTTGCCCAATTTAAATTTGTGATTTTTCCAGAAAGTCTGTTTAATGGCCTGAAGTCTATCCAAGTTAATTTCTTTTTTAGTTTTGTTTTACTACCTACATTTTAATATCCTGAATATGCTAAGTTAATGGTATATGTTACACAAGATTTTTTTTTTAATTAAGACTGCATTGAGTTAGACACAAATTATTGTTTGAATAAGCTCTCTCACATGTTCTTATGATTATGTTTCAAAATAATGAATAGGCCTTTATAAACAGCTTTTTCATAAAAAAGACTACTGCAAAGCACTTTACAATAAACTGTGCCATTTATAAATACTGTATGTAAAAAACAATATGAGTTATAAACATCAAAATTCACAGCTGATGAAGCAGACTTGCATATACAGTATATATTTAGCAACACACTATAACAATTTGACAGCACAGCTGTCTCATCATATACCCTTGTAAGGTGGTTGAATTATTATGAAGCTTCAAAAGCAAAATACATTTACATCTGTAAAGTTTATATTTGCTCCAGTAATAATTTAAGGCACCTTAATTAGCATAATTGGTAACAGACAGATTCATATTTTTCTTCACTTTTGACATGCATGGAGGAAACCACGCTGAATCAATTGTATATTATGAATATGACTTGCTGTAAAAAAGTTAGCAGGATCTAAAAACAAAAGTTCTCAAGCCAATGCTTAATTTTGAATTAGATGAGATTAGTTTTAAAATATTACCTTTTGATCTTACTAAACCTAAATTAATCATGGTCATTTTTATTTTTCAATTTCAAAAACTTCAGCTGTGGACAATAATCACATGGGATAGACAGATATGAAAAAACACACAAAAACTATGAGTGTACTGTAGATATGGATACCACAGTTTTTGGGGTAAAGATAATTCTAGAGCCTTAAGACTGACATCTTTTATAGGCAGTTGCCATTTTTTGGAAACAATGTTCCTATGTAGTGTGTTAGTCCCTTTTGTGTTTATATCTTTTTGTCTTCACTTGTCTCTGAGTCTCCTATTTATTTTCACACAGCTGCTTGAAATACATTACTACATCCTTAGTTTTATGTTAGAAATCTTCCAATATCAGTTGATTTTAATTTACAAATGAATCCTTTACTGAAACTCAGGTTATAATATATAGTTTTAAATTTAAAACATGAAGATTCACTCTCTATCCTGAATGACATAATTCTCCAAAATGGAATATGTCACAAACAAGAAAAAAGAATAAAGGATGGCACTGCTGGATGAAGGAAGAGGTTGAAATGAAATATCTGAGAAAGATCCAAGCCTACGTCTTGAGTACAAATATAAATTTCATTTGATCAGTGATTACAAAACAGAGTGAAACAAATGGAGGCACCACTTCATACCTCTGAAAGTGTGTCCATAACATTACTTTGCTTTTGATGAAAATATTGTCTCTCTGCACTGTAGTTCAAAAATAATACCATTATTATACAACAATCTCTTTTCTCTCACAATCAACAGAAACACTTGTGCTATTTTTAGTACAAATCATAGCACTGGGTCAGGTCTCATTTCTGGTATGGAACAGTAAATCTTTTCAAAATAAAAGCAATCTGAACTAGAATTTTAGTGTGAAAATATAGTCAGTTTATTTAATATAGGATATAATTACTATATTGAAATCCTTACTGTGTTTTTCCATACTCACAGCACACTGATGATTCATGTTTACATTAAGCATTTCAATGTGAGTTTCAGAAGCAAAATAATGCTGTTATGGCAGAATGTGTATGTAAGCACTGCAAGCACTCATAACCATGGTCTCAAATTTGATCTCCAGCTTGGTTATGTGTGTAGCTTGCATGTTCTTCCTATACCTTTATAGGTTTTCTCTTACTGTACATCTTAAACATAACCATGCAAGGTAACTTGTTGACTGGTCCCAACATAACATCAAATGCATGACCCTGTATTAAAAAAAGGTTCAGAAATGACAGCATTTTTTTAATTTATTCTTAAATAAGGAAGGCCTCAGAGCTGATCCCTGATGTAATTCCACCTCCAAGTTGAATGCATCCGTCACTCCTAGCGCAGACCTCACCACTGTCACACTTCCCTCGTACATATCCTGTACAACTCTTACGTACTTCTCTGTCACTCCTAACTTCCTCATACAATAACACAACTCCTCTTGAGACACCGTGTCATATGCCTTCTCCAGGTCCACAAAGACGCAATGCAACTCCTTCTGGCCTTCCCTATACTTCTCCATCAAAACCCTCAGAGTAAACATCACATCTGTGGTGCTCTTTACTGGCATAAACCACACTGATGTTCACTGATCATCACCTCCCTTCTTAACCTAGCTGCCACTACTCTTTCCCATAACTTCATACTGTGGCTCACCAATTGTATCCCCCTGTAGTTGCTACAGCTCTGCACATCCCCCTTATTCTTAAAAATCAGTGCGAGTACACTTCTTTTCCACTCCTCAGGCATCCAATCACTTTCCAAGATTCCATTAAAAAAATCTAGTTAAAACCTCCACTGCCATCTCTTCTAAACACATCATTGCTTCCACAGGTATGTCATCTGGACCAACGGCCTTTCCATTCTTCATCCGCTTCATAGCAGTCCTTACTTCCTCCTTGCTAATCCGTTGCACTTCCTGATTCACTATCGCCACATCATCCAACCTTCTCTCTCTCTCATTCTCTTCATTCATCATGCTCTCAAAGTACTCTTTCCATGTGCTCAACACACTCTCCTCGCTTGCATGTTTCCATCTTTATCCTTTATCACCCTAACCTGCTGCACATCTTTCCCAGCTTGGTCACTGTGTCTAGCCAATCAGTACAGTGTCCTTTTGTCCCTCCTTAGTGACAAGCCTCTCATACAGCACATCATTCGCCTTTTCTTTGGCCTTCACCACCTCTCTGTTCACGTTATGCCTTATCTCCTTGTACTCCTTGTCTACCTTCTGCATCTCTCTAACTATCCCACTTCTTCTCCAACGTCTTCCTCTGTATACTCTCCTTTACTTCCCCATTCCACCACCAGGATTCCTTTTCCTCCTTTCTCTGTCCAGATTTCACACCAAGCACCCTTCTTATGCTTACCCTTACTACTTCTGCTGTAATTGCCCAGGTGTCTGGTAACTCTTCACTGCCACCCAGTGCCTGTCTTAGCTCCTCTCTGAACTCAACTATGCAGTCTTCCTTTTTCATCGTTCAACATTTGATCCTTGGCTCTGCCCTCACACTCCTCCTCTTTTTGATCTCCAACGTCATCCTATACTGCCTAACTATGCTTTCCCCTGTCACCACTTTGCATTCTTCAGTCTCTTTCAGATTGACCATCCTGCATAGGATATAATCTACCTGTGTGCATCTTTCTCCACTCTTGTACGTCACCCTATGTTCCTCCCTCTTCTTAAAATATGTATTCACTAGAACCATGTCCATCCTTTTTGTAAAATCCACAATCATCTGACCTTCTTCATTCCTCTCCTTGACACCACTCCTACCCATCACCTCCTTGTGTCCTCTGTTCCCTTCACCAACATGTGCACTGAAATCCGCTCCAATCACCACTCTGTCCCTTGCGTACACGGTCCATCACTTCATCCAGCTGACTCCAGAAATCTTCTTTCTCATCAGTATTACAGCCTAACCTTCCTTAAACTGTCTGTGTAGCTTCTCTTAATATTTTACTTTACGTTTGCCTACACCTAACTCCAGTATTGTAACTAAAAACACAAGCTTTTTACCTCCATATGTAACTTACAGTGAAAGAAAATAACTTCTTTAAAAAACATATACCCTTTGAAATTAAGTTTATGTAAAAGGATTTTCTTATCACTAAAAGACACATTATGAAGTGGTACAATATTTGGTAACATCTGAGTTTACTATTCATTTTAAATGAGTTTATAAGCATTTTATTAACTATGCTATTAATTAATAATAATAAACTTACCATAAAAATAAGACAAAATATACTGTTATTTGTATTGTTTTTTATTGAGTTATGAAGGCTTATAATATGTTTTATAACAAGCAGACTGTTAATAGCTGCTTGTAATGATTACCTAAAGTGAAACCCAATACTTTGCTTCGCAGCACTGGTGTTTCAAATTTTGAACCAAGGCTATGTGTGCAATGTTCCATCATTCATTCTATGTTTGCTTCTTCAGTGTCTTCAACATTTCAAAAATATATGGAATGGCATGAATAACTTTCCTCATAGTTTAGGGTCACAGGATAGAAGATAACCAAACTTATACAAAATTTCACTGGATCACAGAATTGTTTAATCCTGGTAAATTATACACAGACCTACTGATTATTATAAAACTTCTTTCCTATTTTGCTCATAATTTAGCAGATTACTCTTGTAGTATGTCATACAATAATTTTATATTTTACTACAAACTGTTTTGTAACATCTTTGGCCTAATTATGAGATAGTAGAAAAACTCTGCTCTTACTTCTTTTGAAGCCATCTCTTTTACCATCTGCTCGAAGGGGAAGTGTGCCAGCTTTAAGCTTCAAACTTCAAAGAGACTGGATATCACCAGCTTCTCTTATTCTCTCACTCTGAATCATGCCTAATCAATTTAGCAAAATAGTGCACACAAACTCTTACATTTAGGCAAATGTACTAGATCTGAAATTAATATTTTGGTCATCAGGCTGTTGGCTCAGAAAGTATTTAGGGTAATGGCAATTTTGTATCATATTCAGTGAGCTGTGGGAGAAGTCACAGGTAGACCAAATTGGATTAAAAGGCCACATTATATTTGCAACACCTAAAAATGTAAGAGACTCTAATGAACATAAAGTGGGAAAAACGAAATATTCCTGTAGTCAGCTGGTAGCTCTGTTATACCTTCTCAGAGCAGCAACTCGTTTAAAAATAGCAAAAGGCAAAAAACCAGAGCAATAGTGCTAAGTATTGGCACTGATGTCCCACTTCAATTTTGTTCTGATTTACAATGCCCAGACTTGATTCGATATCAATTTTATCTAAATTAAATTAGTTTGCACTGATATATTTGAAGTGGTGACTTTTTTCGAGATTACTTAATCATGATTAGAGAACATTAATACAATATGAAAATTTTCAGTAAGACTTTATTTGAAGGGTGTCCACATTGTGATTTCATAACATATGCATAAACATGCAATGACATTTAGGAAGAAATACATGATTAGTAATGAACAGTTAACATCAATATTTGGAAAATTGGAACAAAATATCACTGTTCTTTAAAAAAAAAAAAACACAGCACTGCACTCATTCAAAAGTCAAAATAATTTAACTAACATATGTATCGCCACATCAGAGTCCACATATATTATGGGGGGCTCCTTGTTTTAATAAAATGTAATGGCATCTACTTTATAAAACACCTGCATCATCTTGTAAATAATATTGCCATAAAATAATCAAATATTGCTTCTTAAATAATAAATGTTATTCAATAACCTCATTATGTGTTTTGAATCTCCATGTAGACACCCTTCATCTAAACTATTGGACATTTAAAATAATCTATAATTAGTCAAAATTAAAGATACAGTGGGGAAGACTTGTATGTTTCTATAATTCCCCAAGTTACGCCTAATTTCTTTTAATATTTTTATTTTATTAATTTTCATTGTAATCATTCCATACAAACAGATCAATTTATAACCCAACAAATTTGAAAACAAATCAAACCCCACCCCTGAGAAGGAGAGCTTAGCTAAAGGAAAATTTCTTTAAGCTTTTTAATAAGGCAACATTAGACAAAAGAAGGGGAGAAGTAAATATCTATATAAATAAGAGATGGAGAAGGGAGTTAAATGCAATAATAGTTAATTCTTTTATTCTAAAATAATATTGATTAAATCCTGCCAAGTTTTGAAAAAATTTTGTACAGATCCTCTAACTGAAAATTTGATTTTTTCCAATTTCAAATAATATAAAACATCAGTTTCCCACTGACTTATAAGAGGAGAATTAGGATTCTTCCAATTTAACAAAATAAGTCTGCGTGCCAAGAGTGTAGTGAATGCAATCACCGTTTGTTTGTCCTTCTCCAATTCAAGTCCATCTGGAAGGACACCAAACACAGCTGTTAGTGGGTTAGGAGGGATTGTGATACTAAGGCTGTCTGAGAGGCACTTAAAAATTTTTGTCCAAAATGATGTTAGTTTGGTGCAGGCCCAGAACATGTGACCCAGTGAGGCAGGAGCTTGGTTGCAGCGCTCGCAGGTTGGATCCTGGCCTGGAAACATTTTGGACAGTTTTAAGCGAGACAGATGAGCTCGATATATAATTTTTAGTTGAATAATTCTATGCTTTGCGCATATAGAACTCGAGTGAATTCTCTGCTTTGCTACCTTCCACTCCTTTTCTGATATATTGATTAAGAGATCTTCTTCCCAATGTCCTCTTGGATCTTTGAAAGGTAGGGACTCTAATAAGATTTTATATATTGCGGAAATAGTGTTTGTTTCCTCGGAATTGAGCAGTATTTTTTCCAGCATTGTGGAGGGTGCAAAGTTACGCCTAATTTCAATTGCTCAAGTGTAGCAGTCATGTTAATCAGTGTCCTCACAGTTCCTCCTCAGACAAAAAGGAAGACTTTTAAAATGTGGATCTAGTGTCGATGCTTGTTGACAGTGGTGTTAGGTGAATAGAACAAAAAAGAAAAAGAAATAGCCATTGTGACTGATTATTCTAACAATTGCTCAATTGCCCTCTTACTTGGCTGGGTGAGGCGCATTGCAAACTTTTTCCACCATAGCAGTACAGTTAGTCACGTGCTTAAAGAGACCAACATTTATTAGACTTGCCAACACACAAATTTAATGCGGTCACGTGATGGATCAGCACATTGGAAGTACTAGAAAGGGTTCTGGAACAGCAGCCAGCCAGACATCTCAGCAGTTCTGCATACTCAACAGGCAGTAAGGTTGCTCCCGGTTTGACTGGCACTTGTCTGCAACACATCCTCCACAATTTCCAATGTAGTTACATGTGATTCGTCACACAGTAATCTGCTGCCTTGGATGTTGAGCTGTCACAAGTTATGGCACTCTCTTCGCTGACCCGTGAGACGTTGCAATGCTTTGCTTAAGATCTTCATAAAGCCTAGGTACAATAACTTCATTAGTTTGCTTTCTGGTTGGTATAGCAGACCACAGTTCAAAAACCTGTATTATTTGTTGAAAGCTCTGGTTTTCAAGAATGGTGTGGGGTTTCATATCTTTACAGATATAAAGTAATATTTTATTGTTATTTTCAGGCACTAGATGAATTAAACAAAATGTTGGAGCTACCCAGTGTAGATTGTATAGGCTCTACTTGTTTGGATGTCAACTGAAATTACGTTTGTGGGTGACATAGGGATAAATGATTTCTCAAATTTGTTGTGTTACAACAATACTTAACTTCTGAGCTGCACAGTTTACATATGGCTTTTTTTTATTCAGTTGTTCTTTCCCAATGTGCTGTTTGAATCTGTAGGAAGTCCATACACCTGCTTTAATTGTCTAAGAAGCTGATTTCAGTGGAGGAGGACACGCCATTTTATGCAGTCCTATCTGCAGCCAAAACGTTCTCATTCTATACGAGGTAGTAAAGTGCTTTTTCCATTGAAAGCCTTAACACGCAAATTAGCGACATCTACTGTATTGGACAGCAAAACGAAGATAAGAAAAAATCTACATATAGTAATTGTGCAAGATAGAAATTCACAAGATCAATCTTGAGATTTTAAGAGTCGATATAGAATCGTTTAAATGACAAATATGGACTAATCGGAAAATCAATATTTTTATCCAGGCCTACAAAGCAAGGATAAAAGTATGGTGAAAAGGTTTCAGAAATGGTATGCCTCCATATAATATGGAATGTTTAATCATTTCCTACATGTTGGATTAACTGTCACAACTCATGAAAAGTAATAGAGCATTCAGGATGGTGGCATTTTGTGTATTGTGAAGAACCAGCATAAAATTCTTTTACTACATCCTATTTTAAAGCTGGCTGGATTTCATCTAATATGATCAGACAAAGCGGAAAAAAAGCAGGAGGGGTACAGGACATCTATGTGACATAGCAAAGGTGTAAAACCAAGCACATTACAATTAAACTAACTAGCCAACCTGCGCCGCATAATTATGTACTGATGGGTGAACACTTCCTGAAAGACACAGTTGTCCAAATGGGGTGGGTTTGAGGATACGACTGTAAGTGAATGCAAAGATGGAACTCTGGAGAGAGGGCGGGGAAGCGGGCCCGAGAGGTTTCGGGTCCTAACTGTCCAACGACGGGTCGGCACAACCGGTAACGATCCTTCCACAGGTTCACCTACGGAACCCGTGTTAGGACATTTACATCCTCTAAATAGGCAAGTTCGATCGTCTGACGCCCTTTCTGCCCACGCCATTCATGTCTGCCGAATTTCTTAAGTCATCTCTTAGTCATCGTTCAGTACGCACTGCCTGCTCATGTGTCCGCCCCCAACTCCTCACCTGAATTGCTTTCGTCTGTGTACAGTCCACATGCACTTGTGAGTCACGTTGACTGTTCATTTTCCACATACCGCCTCAGTCGCATGCACCTGTGAGCCACGTTCGGGCCAGGTGAGGTTTCCCGTGTTGAGTCAAATTAAGCCACAGGCTCCACACCTGGTGGTGCCCTTCCGTCAATTCCTTTCAGTTTCAGCTTTGCAACCATACTCCCCCCGGAACCCAAACACTTTGGTTACCTGGTTGGCTGCCCGGTGGATCATGGGAATAATGCCGCTGGATCTCCAGTCGGCATCGTGTATGGTCGGAACTACGACGGTATATGATCTTCTTCGTACCTCCAACTTTCGTTCTTGATTAATGAACACATTCTTGGCAAATGCTTTCGCTCTCGCGCCATGGTCGGCTGTTTAGTGAATTGTTGGTGGGCGGGGCTGTCTTGCATGCGTCTTGCTTGCCATGGACTTAGTGAATTATATATATAGATTAAAACTAAAATGTGCAATCCAAACATTGAAATTTTGGCTTCTGAAATGCATTATTACTGCCTAGGGAGAAAAGTTACATCATCCTGATTAATGTTCCTATTCCTCCACTGCAAACAGGGACTCCGTAAAAGAAATTATTCATTCAGTTACTAACATTCTAATGAATCACTCTGACCCAGCAGTTATAACATGTTTTCACTTCAACTATGTAACTTTGGAAGTAACAATGACAAATTTCTATCAGTATGTGTCATGCTCCATTCATGGAGAAAACAAGATAGACCTGCTTTACTTATATGTTAAATGCCTTTAAATGTAAACCTGTGGCACAACTGGGCAGATCTGACCATAGTCTGATCCATCTTAATCCCACCTACAAGACCTATTATTAGACAGCAACAGCTCTCATCATTATCCAAGCCAGAAGGTCTTTTCTATTTTTGGGGGATGCTGCTTGTTAGAATATTTATAATTTTCTTAAGCTTCTGCAAAATTCTAATTTTCCCTTAGGGACAAATAGCATATTTAATGACCTATCTCTCTCTCTCTCTCTCTCTCTCTCTCTCTCTCTCTCTCTATCAGAAATGAGGTATATGGGTTAAATTGACTGAAGATTTCAAATGCAAAATAATATATACTTACAAAATTTGCTTGGGTAATTTGGTTTTCTTTTTGTGTTAAAAATCTAACTCATTAATAGTTTACAACTTTGTGTAGAGTGTCAATTTATTGTAACCAATATTCTGCTAGAACTATAATGTCAGGAAAGTACTTTCAAATTTCAAAGGCCACTTGGATTTCGGTACTGACCCTTACATATTATTTTAACATTCCATTATATGGTGAAAACATTAATGTATGAGTAAAATAATAACTAAGATTCTTAAAGTAGTTCTTGTTTTGCTGCAGTAAGGTATCCTAAATGTTTTGCATTGTTTAGTTTTGTTCCTTGAAAATATGTTGAGTCCTTGTAAACAGACATGACCTTTTCTTAATTGCTATTACATTGTTTTATTATTGTAATTACTATAATTGTTATATAATTGTAATAGTTATAATTATGTGTAATAAAATTATAAGTTAGTGCAACCAAACTATCACACCAGGGTTTGTCAAATACAGAAGATTAGACCTAGGGTCCAGGGGCCTCATGCATAATGCCGTGAGTAAAATTCACACTAAAACATGGCGTATGGACAAAAGTGGAAATGTGCATAAGCACAAAAAAATCCAGATGCATAAATCCGTGTGTACGCCAACTTCCATGTTCTTCCATTCCATAAATCCTGGTCAGTATGAAAAGTAATGTTCGTGCATGTGCCTGCTGCCTCACCCCGACTCCTCCCAGAATCACTCCTCTTTGAATATGCAAACCAATATAAATAGCCCCTTATGTTTTGCGTTCTGTGAAAAGGCAATGGCAAAAGCAGGGGGGGAAAAAAAGAATTTCAGCGAATACCAAGTAGAGGCAAGAAAAACGTACTATTTGTTGGTTTAAGCAGTGATATAAACAACAAAAGGAAGATGATCAAGTGACAGAGTGGTGGAGAAACTCGAAAGTTCAAGTTGAGAAAGTCACACAGTGCCCGAAATAAATAAGTGGTTAGATATCAAAGTCACCATGAAAAGGTGAGTCATAGCCCTCCGTCTGAGTGTCATATGGAAGCGTATTAGGGTACAGAGAAAAGAAAAACAAAATAGGGACACAGTGGAAAAAACGTCCAAATGTCATCTTTAATCTCAAAATTTCCACTTTAATCATGTAGTTTATTTTGTCATTAAAGTAGAACGTCATAAGCTTCATCTTAAAATCGTTTAATTTACTAGTTTCTCAAATCCCATCATAACTAAAGTAGCACATTAAATACTTGGTATTCTATGTGTTCGTCTATGTACTCTATGTGTGTGAATCACTACATTCTTCTTAAACGGGCTTTCTCTTCTGCCGACACGACACAGAATACATTATTTCATGATATTATAGTTGTATACTTGATATAATTTTCATAATGATAGAAATTAAAGCATGTATTAAACATGGGGACACAGTGGCGCACTGGTAGCAACTAGCTGGCACACTGTCCAGTTTGTGTTCTTGATGCTTGCTGCACCGTGCGTGACCTTCGATGAAATAGTTTATTGCAGCAGTACTGTCTCTCTCAAACATACTAACCTCCAATTCCTTTCCTTCCTTTTCTTTCTCCAAGTAGCCAATCGACACACAATCAGCTCTATAATAGATGTCAAGCCATCTGTAAACTTAGAACGCAGATTCTTCAAAACTTTTATGGAACATTGAAATATCTTCGTAGTTCATGTTTAATTATTCCATCCATCTATCCATCCAGGGTCGCACCAATCTCAGCAAGCATACAGCATGAAGCAGGTATAATCCCTGAATGGGGTGGCAGCTCGTCACTAGCGCTGTGCTACTGTTTCCTCACATATTTAATTATTAACAATATACATTATTTAAATGAAGTTAAAAATGTATCTGTATAATGTAATAAACATACTTTACTGCATTTCATCTTAAAAATGATATCAAGAGCTCCAAGAAGATAGTGCTTGGAAATCTAAATGGACTTAGAAGCCAGTCGTCATCATATGTAAATATAAAGTGGCTCAGTTTGTGCAATATTATAACTGTACAGCAGGTTTACAGAGAGGTGATTGTACTTATAAGTACAAACAGTCCTACCTGGAGCACTTGAAGGACTGATTGACTGTATTTAGAGCTCTTGAGATGAAACTGTTTCTGAACCGCGAGGCCCCTACACAAAGGCTCTGAGGAGTTTGCCGTACTGTATGGGTGAAGTTCAAATAGACTATGCACATGGATGAGGCAGCGCGTGCTAGATACTGTATCCAGATAATCCTCTTTCCGATCAGTTGCTGTAGAACTGCGATTCCACACTCTGATACAGTGGGTTAAATACTTTGAGTTGTATACTGAGAGTGACAACGCTAAAGCAGCTATGGTATTTGGAATAGTTTGGCCATTACGTGCACCATTATGAGTTTAAGGGTTGATTACAATTAGATACCTTAAACTAAACGATATGCGGTAAATTTTAATGTATTTGATAAAGCTGCATTGGGGATGTGGATCTAAAAAAAAAAGGGAAACCACATGGTTTGCAAAACCGAGTAGAGAACTTGCGTACACAAGGGATTGAGCTGGCATGAAAATGTGTGTGGCTTTACTCCAAGTTTAGATTTTATACATCGCGATGTGAGCGTGGAAACGGGAGTATTCAACATTTTTGTGCTTATGCACCGTTTATACATGAGGCCCCAGATCTTTGCATTGCAGAAACTCTTTAGCAGAGTCACAATTTAACAGACACATACCCTCATTCTATTGGATATTCTCTTCCAATCACTCACATTCACATCATACACACAAAATAATGACTCACTCACTAACTCCACAAGAGCTACCTGTATATTGCCTATAAACAATAAAGCTTATACTGATGTAGCAGTAGTCGTTGTAGGCATTTTATCAGAGCTTGATAGTGATAAATTAGTGGATGATGTTATTGAATCTGTGAAACAATTATATCGGAAAGATTTAACTAACGCACACCTTCACCTCGTCTTGAAAAAGAATACCCAAAGTGGGATGATAGAATGTGTCAGCTAGGAATATACAATATCGATATATACATGACAATTGATGAATCGACAAACAACACAGACAACACAACACATTGGTGAGTTTATGTCCAAATTTTGATTGAGTAGACTTTAGAGAACAACAGCAGACACTTCCAGGGGAACTTGTCTTTACAATCTCTGAATTATAAGGCTTGGACTGAACTGGCAAGCACTGAGGATTTTTTTTTTATTTTGCTGCAAATTATCTTCTGTGCCTTGTATGCCTTCTTAACATGAATTCAGCACCTACTCCATTTCAAGACTTTGCAAGTACAGTAATCCCTCGCTATATCGCGCTTCGACTTTCGCGGCTTCACTCTATCGCAGATTTTATATGTAAGCATATTTAAATATATATCGCGGATTTTTTGCTGGTTCGCGGATTTCTGCGAACAATGGGTCTTTTAATTTCTGGTACATGCTTCCTCAGTTGGTTTGCCCAGTTGATTTCATACAAGGGACGCTATTGGCAGATGGCTGAGAAGCTACCCAACTTACTTTTCTCTCTCTCTCTCTTGCTCTGACATTCTCTGCTCGTAACGGAGGGGGTGTGAGCAGGGGGGCTGTTCGCACACCTAGACGATACGGATGCTCGTCTAAAAATGCTGAAAGATTACCTTCACGTTGCTCCCTTCTGTGCAGCTGCTTCGTGAAGCGACACGCTGCATGGTGCTTCGCATACTTAAAAGCTCGAAGGGCACGTATTGATTTTTGCTTGTTTGTTTTTATCTGTCTCTCTCTCTCTCTCTCTCTGACATTCTCTGCTCCTGACGGAGGGGGTGTGAGCTGCTGCCTTCATTGCAACTGCTTTGTGCCACGGTGCTTCGCATACTTAAAAGCCAAACAGCCCTATTGATTTGTTTGCTTTTTTCTCTCTATCTGACATTCTCTGCTCCTGATGCGCACTCCTTTGAAGAGGAAGATATGTTTGCATTCATTTAATTGTGAGACGGAACTGTCATCTCTGTCTTGTCATGGAGCACAGTTTAAACTTTTGAAAAAGAGACAAGTGATTGTTTGCAGTGTTTGAATAAAGTTCCTGTCTCTCTACAACTTCCTGTGTTTCTGTGCAAATCTGTGACCCAAGCATGACAATACAAAAATAACCATATAAACATATGGTTTCTACTTCGCGGATTTTCACCTTTCGTGGGGGGTTCTGGAACGCAACCCAAACGATCGAGGAGGGATTACTGTACTTGATTTTGAAGATGCATGTCATTTAAAGAGTCTACACAATGTTAATATAACTCACAAAAATGTGTTCAATTATGGCTTGTGACAGGGTCAGTGCTTTGGATTGAAAAGGAGCCATTCCAAGTACAAAAGTCAAACTTTACTTTCAGTTTCAATCTTACTAAACATGGCATTAACAAGAAATACTCCATACTAAAAATTGGTGTTACAAAATAAGTTATATTTTTTTTATTTTATTAATTGATATTTTACTATGCTATTTATAATTTCTGCTCAAACAAAAAGTAAGACAATTGTATCTGTGACTTCCTCAAACATTCACCTGAAGAAAACCAACTGGCATACGGAAAGAAGCAATGGTTGAAGGCCCTTGGAAAAAACGTTGATTAGTTCTTGTTCTTATCTTACAAGGACCTGGATTAACTCATGCTTTTAGTCTTGAGAGATTTTTGGTAAAGTAATTCATACTCCATGTACAAATTGCTGACTTCATGTGCTCTCCTCACTATATTGTCAGTCTTCTCTTTCTTTTCCAGTCCAATCTACCACACTATTCAGTGTAGTTAATTCCATGCCACTCAAGCACACGTGGCTCCATCCATCCTGCTGATTCTAACCTGTATATTTCCTCACAGGCCAGAGTCACAACAATATTTACAAAGGTCAATGCAGAATAAGCACAGAGCATGTACAATATCCACAACTATTGTGAAATGAAGCTCAGTTAACTTATCAAGCGAACAGCAGACTCAAAATTAAAGTTAAATTTGGTATTAAGAAAACACTAGCATAAAATATATTTCCAAAACTACAAAACCTGCTGTTTTTATTCCTTGCAGCACTGGCATACAGAACAAGACTGATAAGAATAAGACAGATGAGCACATATGCTGCCCTGAATCCACATGGCAGAAATTAAGTAATTGAATGTGGGGCAGATTTACAAGCACATATGTGCTATCTTTGAATAGGTTTGCTAACCAAGAAGAATATGTCTGATTTGTAAATGTTTCATTTTCATAAGCATTGCATGGCACTTAAAACCACCAAATCAAAATAAACTACCTACTAGGTTGGGACATCTATAACTCCAAATTAGCTATGGATAAATTCATGACTTTACTTGAACTGATAGTTACCAATCTTCATAACATTTCTTTGGACTTTGGTAATGTGCTGAATTCCTTCCTGTTACTTATGGTTCTAAAATGAAACTCTTCTACTATCTACTATTTTACAATAATTTGAATTTGTTTTAGTTACTTATTTTTGTATACTATTTATGCATTATTTTGCTTATCTAATTTTAATTTAGTTTTCTTTGCATGTAATTACTTCTTTGACACTTTGTGCTACATCATTTGCATGAAAATGTGCTATAGAACCACCTTTAGCCTTGCCATTGACAGCAGTGGCAGTTCATTATGAATACGATCAGTGTCAACTATTGAACAGTTGAATAGCTGGTTGAAAATCTCAGTTTAATAAAGCTCAAATTCATGAGAACATTTTTGAAAACTTAAGGCAGTCAACCCATTTCTACTGGCCTTATTCAATTTCAAGGTCACAAGGAGATGGAGCCTACATTAGTAAGAAGGCAAGAAGACAAGGGCCTAATATGAACCATTATGTCTTCACTGATTTTAGATACATTTGGAGAGGTACGATACAAAGAAGAATTGGATAAATTGGTTTAAATTAACATGAATAAAGACATAAGTTGCTTAGGGTACGTTTTGTTTCAGGAGTAACCTGTATAAAATTAGCAGGCCCACTTGAGATGGCAATAGTGGAAAAGTTGCATCATTCATTACATTTCTTTTAATAACTTTTGCATAGTATTCTCTAGACCAGCGGTTCTCAACCTGTGGTGTCCGCGGACATTTGCCTGGTGGTCCGCGAGCAAAGCCTGAATTGCATGTTTTTTTTTAAAAATTAAAAACATGAAAAAGAATAGATGTTGTAACTTTTTGAAATTATTGATTCATTTCAATTGCTAGATGGCAATAGCAAAAAAGTGCATTTCGATTTTATGTTTCCTTTCAGTAATTTAGTTACACTGGAAATCAGATGGGCCCTGGCGTCTTCCCGTTTATATTGACATTCAAAAATACACTTTTTTATTTGCTGCGGTGGGTTGGCACCCTGCCCGGGATTGGTTCCCTGCCTTGTGCCCTGTGTTGGCTGGGATTGGCTCCAGCAGACCCCCGTGACCCTGTGTTCGGATTCAGCGGGTTGGAAAATGGATGGATGGATGGACTTTTTTATTTGAAAACTAATAAAGTAATTAAATTGATTGAACATATGGATAGATTTTTAATAAAGAAAGCAACCGAACATAAGGACAACGATGATGATTCCTCAGACTCATCTTCACAACCTGTGTGTGAATCAAATGCAGTTCCGGAGAAAAAAAGACGAACTCCCATACGACGGTATGATGAAAGGTATTTGCGCTTTGGGTTTATATGCGTCATAGTAAATGATCAACCCAGACCACAGTGTGTAATATGTTCACAAATTCTTGCAAATGAAGCGATGAAACCTGCGAAACTCCGAAGACATCTTAAAACTAATCATACTGACTGCTCGGAGAAACCATTGGAATATTTTATGCGCAAGAAACATTCACTTGATAATCAGAAGTCTTGCACACTGCAAGCAACTAAAGTCAATGAGAAGGCTTTAAGAGCATCATTTTTAGTGGCTATCCGAGTTGCACAGGCCAAAAAGCCTCACACAATTGCAGAAACTCTGATAATGCCTGCTGCTATAGATATGTGTCAAGAGATGTTTGGTAAAGCCTTGGCAAGTAAACTGAAAACAATTCCAATTTCAAACGACACAATTCAACGACGTATAACTTTGGCGGCAGCTGACGTTGAAGAACAGTTGATTTCAAGGCTGCAAGATTGTAAACAATTTGCTATTCAATTGGACGAATCAACGGATGTTTCCGGCCAGGCACAATTAATAGCTTATGTCAGATATATCTGGATGGATGAAGTTGAAGAAGATTTTTTATTTTGTAAAGTTTGTCCGGGTCACACAACAAGTGCAGAACTTTTTGCTATCCTTGATAATTTTATGGCAGCCAATAGCATCGAATGGTCCTGGTGTATCGGACTGTGCACGGATGGTGCTGCAGCAATGACTGGAAAACGAACAGGCTTGTGGGAACGTGTGCGTTCTAATGTGCCAACTGCCACATTTACGCACTGTATGATTCATCGGGAAAGTCTTGCGAGTAAAAGAATGAACGCGAACTTGAAATCTATTTTTGATCAGGCCATAAAAATTGTTAATTACATCAAGGCTCATCCACTGAATTCTCGTCTCTTTGCTTCATTATGTTCGAATATGGATTTTGATCATGAACAATTACTGATGCACACTGAAGTTCGCTGGTTATCAAGGGGAAAAGTGTTTAACAGACTGTTTGAATTACGTGATGCGGTGAGAGAGTTTCTTGGAGGAAACAATTCACAGCTTGTTGTTCATTTGAATGACAATTCATGGGTTGCTGCTCTGGCTTACTTGGCTGACATTTTTGAACAGCTGAATAAACTGAATTCATCTCTGCAAGGGAAGCACACAAACTTAATTACCCTCAGTGATAAAGTGTCTGCTTTTATGAAAAAACTTGATCTGTGGAAGACAAGATTATTTCAGGGTAACTTTGAAATGTTTGATCAATTGCATGAATTCACCGAGAAACAAGAAAATGCTGAAATCAACAAGCCCGAGTTGGTGAAATTGATTTCTGAACATATTCAATCATTGCTGGATCAATTTAACTTCTACTTTGGTGATTTGAACGTTGAGAGTTTTTCGTGGGTTTCCAGTCCGTTTCTTGCACACATTGATTCATTAAATTTACCAACATTGGAATTAAACCAATTAATTGAACTGACCAGTGATACTACATTGAAGATGATGCATCCGAGAGTGAGCTTGATGAAATTTTGGACACAAGCTTCACATGAGTATCCAGAACTGTCTCAGAAAGCTTTCAAAATAATTTTACCCTTTGCGACATCATATCTTTGTGAATGTGGATTTTCTGCACTGGTTACAATTAAAACAAAATGTCGTTCACGGCTTGAAGTCGAAGATGAACTCCGATTGAGTCTTTCAAGCATTACACCTCGTTTGGATAAGCTGTGCTCAAATTTGCAAGCTCAAGGCTCGCACTAAAATTAAATGTAGCATTATTTCTAATACTAACTATTGTTAGCAGTAAGTGACATTTGTTCATTACAAAAGGATGCAATTACAATTTGTTTCATATTTGACATAAAAATTGATGAAACGGTGTATGCAAACATCAATGTAAATTGTAAAACGAATATTATACTTTTTAATTTGAAGTTGAAACATTTATTAAAATATATAATAAATAATTTTAAATATCAACTTTATTATACCTATAGTCAAGTCACTCAAGTGTAGTAACTGTATTTCTTATATAGTTACACCAAGTTAGTAGTACTAACTATTATATGTATAGTTGTATACGAAAGTATAATTATATATTATATAAATTTCTAGTGCGCCAGTAGCAAAATTTTCAGTAGTGGTCCGTGGCTGAGACACACATTTTTTAAGTGGTCCTTGAATCTCAAAAGGTTGAGAACCGCTGCTCTAGACGTCAATTATGAAAAGGTTTTGTAATGATAGCCAATGGGCCCAACCCACTCAAACAAAATTCAGCTTATACATAACATGAAAAACTGGCAGATTATGAAAGGAAGCTGTATAGGGGTGGGAATGATAGCAGTATTGGGCTTGCAATAGCTACTAATACTAAAGCTTTTCCTTTTTTTTTCTCTGGTCACATAATCTGAAGCAAGTGGAGATAAGTGCATGCCCAACTACAAATGATCCACAAACAGTCAGTCTATTAGCACTTCTGGTTCCAACAGGAAGCAGTATGCAACAGTGCGCTAGCTCTAAGCTCTGGGGACCAAAACAAAGATGTAGTTTGTTATCTGCAGAAAACCAAACTACAATCCTGCATGAAAAGAGGAAGTTCTAGAAAGTGTTTAAGAATGAGATGGCTAACTCTATTCACTCCTTTCCAAAGCAAAAAAATACCATCTATCTTGGAAATTACCAGACACTCTGCAAATGATAGATATAATTGTTACAGTGTTACATGATTTTTGCCCAATGGGCTCTATCCAGTGCATCTCATGTGGGAGAAACATTAGGACAAGCATAATTGGCCTAACTTGAATTAGAGAAGCAGTGACTCTTCTTTATGGCCCTCAAAGAATAGTATTCACTCTAGTACCTAACAGCCATGTACTGAAAACTCATTTCTGATGCTTGTACTGAGAATCTTATTCTTTCAATATTTCAACACCTAAGACTGTAGGTCACGATGGAGAAATAGATCACAGATTGACGTGTAAACTGAGAGATTTGTCTGAAAACCCTTTACAATTTCTGTCATTTTTTTGTGATCACATTTTTATTAACAAAATATAAATTGTAAACAATTGCAATAGCTCACAGAAATGTACATTACAACCTAATGATTTTAGGATAAGGCCGCAACATGCCAAAATGTAAAAAAGTGATGGGCTTGAATACTTTATGAATGCTCTGCATAATGGAATAATATTTGCTCTTTTCCAGTCCTTAGGAATGTTCCCTGTGTGCAGTGATGTTCAAGGGTGGTAAAGCATTATACAGCACCTATTCAACTCAGAACTGCAAAGCACTGCAGAGAGTCGTGAGGTTGGAGCAGAATAATAATGATACACAGCTCTCTTTTGTTCAGGCATATAATGTAATAACACATGTACTTGTTAAGGAAAAAGTGTTTAAAAAAGAGTTCTGTCATCTTGCATTGTCACTTTCTCTCCTCTGTTAAGGCAAATGGTATAAGACCACTACTTTTGTACAATGACACTAAGGGACACTTTTTATCTTCATAGTTTGAGACTATTCAACATTCATTCGTAGTAACTACTGCATGAGCTATATTGTTTGATGTTGCATTCAATACATGGTGTTGTGTTATTGTCTGTTGTTGGTATTGTACTGGTGGAATTAGTCTATGGGTGATATGAAAAAAAGAATTTCATCATACTATGTACCCATGACAATAATATTTTAACTTCATCTTGAACTTAAGGACCAGTTGATTCTTAGTTGAACCAAGCAGTCAGAATACTGAATGTCTTGTTGCATTTGCTAAGAAACACATAAAGTGCTGCACTACTCAGGAAAAAGGTATAAGCTTTTTTATTTTTAAAGAAACAACATTGTGTTGCTTTATATTTTTGATAGAAGAAAATTGTGTTTTGATATCTTCTTTACGTATATTTCAATAAACTATTGGCCTTTCATCTTAAACTTACCATCAATGAAGCTATCATTTGAGGGATTCTCAGCCTTCTGTTCTTGCCCTTCCAAAAGTTTGTTCCTGCATGTCAGAAAGTGTGCAGCATCTTTTGATTCTAGTGTTTTGCTTGAACTATCATGTTTGTCTGAAAAAGGATAAAGAGACTTTATTACAGATTGTACAAAAATCTCAGTATTCACATTAGCAGCATAACATAACAATAATTCAGAATAACTGCTAATGTATTTTGTCATGTGGTTTATAATAATACATACTTTAGGAACTTTAAAATGGATGTAAAAATGCAGACATTCATAACACAACAGAATACCTTGCATTATACTCTACTATATAAAACATATCAGTTTCACACCTCAAATTGTTAGTAATTTAAGTAATTTCGTATTTATAATAAATGTTCAGTTATAGCTGAATTAGTTAAGTCAAAACAGGTAGCGGTAATTAAGGGAAAGTGACCACACCTGTAACCTCTTGGATTGCAGTCAGTGTCTATGTATAAATAATCAATGTAAATTCATGCAGAGCTGCATAGACTATGCTGGATACCAAGCCATAGGGAAAGCAAAAGAAGTGTCAAAAGGCCTGTGAGAAAAAGTTGTTGATATGTATAAAATCAGTAAAAGGATATAAAAAGATATCCGGAGATCTGTAAATGCCTGTCAGTAGTGTTCAGACTAAAAAAAGTTGAAGGTTAGGGGTTCTGTTGTTACCAGGCCATGGTCAGGTAGGCCAACCAAGATTTCAGCCACAACTGCCAGGATCATTTGTTGAGCTGCCAAGAAAAACCCACAAGCAACTTCAGCTGAGATACAGGCTTCTCTCCGAACGCATAGTGTTACTGTTTCAAGATGCACAATAAGGAGGTACTTGAACAAAAACGGGCTGCACAGTCCAGTTGCAAGAAAAAAGCCTTTACTATGACAGTGCCACAAAACAGTGTTGCCAAACAGTATCTTGACAAGCCTCAAAGCATTTGGAAAAAAATCCTTTGGAGTGATGAGACCAAAGTTGGTCACAACTAAAAACAGTACTGTATGTTTGGAAAAGAAAATATTGGAGGACAACTTGCATTCATCAGTCTGGAAGCTGTGTATGGGACGCACTTGGATCTTCCAACATGATGATGATCCAAAACAAAAGGCCAAGTTGACCCTTAGGTGTCTACAGAATTAAAAAATGAAGGTGATGGAGTGGCCATCATAGTCCCCTGACCTCAATTTCATTAAGCCACTTCAAGGAGCTCTCAAATGTGCAGTTTATGCAAGCAACACAAAAATTTACAGTACTGTACCTGGGGGCTTTTTGCCAACCTGAGAAAATCAAGGGCCTCATCCACAACTATCACAAGACTGCAGGCCATCATTGATGCTAAACGTGGCAATAAACCATAGTAAGAACTAAGGGTATGCAAACTTTTGAATAGGAACCATCTCATTATTTTCCTTATTACTATGTTTTGATTAATGATAGTGCTGTTCAGTGATGCCTTATAGTTTAAGTTTGATTCCATTAAAAGTAAATGAAATGCTTTTTTGCCTAATCAGTCTTCTTTTCTTCAAAGTGTGATACACATCTTACAAATTCTGCCAGAGTATATAAACTTATGAGCACAAATGTGTGTATATACAGTATACAATGTTGGACTGAACCAAAATCAACCAGGAAATGTACATGTATTGTGATTTGTTACAACATAAACTTAAAATTTGTGAACCTTTCTTATTAAAGTTTTAAATGTCAGTAGATGTACTTTAAATACATTACAAAATAAAGACATCAAATAACATGCCTACATTATTCCATTATTAGAGGGCCAAACCCAAAATTCCTTTTTTTGTAATGGTTATGAATTTATATAATTATATTTTATTTCTTCAGTCATTTTTAAAATATAACTCGGAAAATATCTAATTCTTTACATTTATGAAAGGAGATGCTGGTCTGAAAAAAGTTTCTGTCTATCCAGACTGAGAGTTAGTCATTCTTCTACTCAGCTTCCTTGCCTGCTCTATAGTATGATAAGGGAACATTGCATACTTCTGTTCAGGCCATCTCTGTCTATCTGTTTCTCTCTCTCTCTCAGTTATGCTAGTGGCTATGCCTGTCTACTGATATAAGCATAAGTGGCAAGGTAAACCCAATTTAAAGTCACCTGTCAAGTCTTTGGAATGCAGGAAAGCAGAGTACCTAGAACAGACCAAAATGATCATGAGCATAACATGTTATGTAGATTGTCATTTTGAAATAGGACTCTGGAGCAAATGTAGCCATTTTAAATGTAGAAAATGTATATTTGTATTTTTATTGTAATTTCTGTCCTAATAAAACTTGACACTTAGGACATCCTGGGACAAACAATGCTAAGTTTGTTTTAACGGCTAGGCCTTTCGGAAACGAACATATTGCTTGAAACTTAAATTTCTATTACTGTGCACTCAGTTGGTAAAGATCTTTCATTAAATTATTGCATACTGTATTAACATGGCATTATAACACTGCTTCAATTCAGAATAATTTGGCAGAAATCATAGTTGAGTGCACTTTTGCAGGACTGACAAGAGTGTAAGTAACTATTCTTTTGTATTATATATCATGTAATCTTGCCAGATGTAATAAGATCAGGTATTCATTTTTTATTACATTGAGTGGGACCAAGTGAAACTTGCTTGCAACTTTCTTCTTCTCAATGTATTTTTTTCTATACTGCTTTAAGAATAATGCTAAGATTCTAAATTTGAAAATGAAAACAAAATGTAAATTTGTCTGGATTTTAAATTACACCCAGTTCAATTTTTTCTTATTTAATTTACTTTACTTATGTTTATTATTTCATTTTCAACAAATTCATCACCCAAGTACAATTCTATGCATTATGCTATAAAATATTTCGTAAATTATTTCTGAACACTATACTGATATACAATCCTCAAAACTGCCTCTTACAGTACAAAATACAGTATGGAAAACCACTGTGAATTTCAGAGTGTATATTCATGATATTCAATTAAATATCTGAACACTAGGTTTATGACTAAATAATATCATGTGCACAGTAATTGCCAGGTTTTTACAAGATGCTTTTAACTCAAAATAAATAAAACCTCTACATGCATTGTTAAATCAACTGCAGCTGTTCAAAACACATGATCTCAGAGCTTCAGAAAATAACTGTCATAGAAACAAAGAGTTGCAAAACAAATGAAAAAACAGCAAATTGAGAAAACTTATTCTATGAACACTTGATGCTTGCGCAACTGTGTGGGAGTTTCAAAATTTAAGTATGCAGCCAAATTTCAGATTATTTGTTTGTTTTGATGATTCACTTCTGAGCTATTTGCTCTAGCAGCCAAAAAGAGAAGAAAAAAAATCAGCCTGTGGAATTAAGCAGTTAGACAGACTGGGGTTTTGTTTTCCACAATCATGTTATGATTTCTACCTAATTTATAAACAGTATCACCTCAAAAATATCAGGTTTTATATAGAGAAATTGGTCATGTTTATTGAAAACCTTATCTATATATTTAAATTTCTTATAATTTACTTACATTATAAGTTTCTAACAAACCAGTGCTTTGAGATGTATAAGACAGGTGTGTATGCAAGTCCTGATCATTTTGAAAGTTTTTTTTAAACTACACAAATGAATCCTTTAGAAGAAAAATAAAACAAAACAAAAATGTATTGGACATTGGCCATGATGTACTTGAAACATCATTGTTGAAGATAAGTTCACAAAATATCATAGGCTGTAAAAATGCTTAAGGTGGTTGATAATGTACTGTCATACACTACCATACTGCTACAATTAAAATATATACTTGATAAAGTTACCTGAAATGCAGATAATGTCAATAGAATCTATATGTACTTTGTTTTTCTACATAAATATTTTTGGTACATAAATAAATGATTCTTGTTTGTCTCTTGCTTTGAATGGTGGCACATAGTTAAATATCTATGAGTTGTATCCAAAGACAAGCCATGTTACTTTACTTTTGGTGGTTTGACACCACATGCTTAAATTACTTAATAATTATAATAGCATATACATATCTATTTTTGCCAAATCACAAATGAAGGTATCACCTAATTTAGGCACATGTCATTTTGCTGTTTTAAATACAGGTGCTGGTCATAAAATTAGAATATCATGACAAAGTTGATTTGTTTCAGTAATTCCATTCAAAAAGTGAAACTTGTATATTAGATTCATTCATTACACACAAACTGATGTATTTCAAATGTTTATTTCTTTTAATGTTGATGATTATAACTGACAACTAATAAAAGTCCCAAATTCAGTATCTCGGAAAATTAGAATATCAATTAAGACCAATGCAAAAAAAGGATTTTTAGAAATGTTGGCCAACTGAAAGGTATGAACATGAAAAGTATGAGCATGTACAGCACTCAATATTTAGTTGGGGCTCCTTTGGCCTGGATTACTGCAGCAATGCGGCATGGCATGGAGTCGATCAGTCTGTGGCACTGCTCAGGTGTTATGAGAGCCCATGTTGCTCTGATAGTGGCCTTCAGCTCTTCTGAATTGTTGGTTCTGGCGTATTGCATCTTCCTCTTCACAATACCCCATAGATTTTCTATGGGGTTAAGGTCAGGCGAGTTTGCTGGCCAATCAAGAACAGGGTTACCAGGGTCCTTAAACCAGGTACTGGTAGCTTTGGCACTGTGTGCAGGTGCCACGTCCTGTTGGAAAATGAAATCTGCATCTCCATAAAGTTCGTCAGCAGCAGGAAGCATGAAGTGCTCTAAAACTTCCTGGTAGACGGCTGCGTTGACCTTGGACCTCAGAAAACACAATGGACCAACACCAGCAGATGACATGGCACCCCAAACCATCACTGACTGTGGAAACTTTACACCGGACCTCACGCAACATGGATTCTGTGCCTCTCCTCTCTTCCTCCAGACTCTGGGACCTTGATTTCCAAAGGAAATGCAAAATTTACTTTCATCAGAGAACATAACTTTGGACCACTCAGCAGCAGTCCAAAGGCGAGATGCTTCTGACGCTGTCTCTTGTTCAAGAGTGGCTTGACAGAAGGAATGCGACAGCTGAAACCCATGTCTTGCATACGTCTGTGCGTGGTGGTTCTTGAAGCACTGACTCCAGCTGCAGTCCACTCTTTGTGAATCTCCCCCACATTTTTGAATGGATTTTGTTTCACAATCCTCTCCAGGGTGCAGTTATCCCTATTGCTTGTACACTTTTTTCTACGACATCTTGTCCTTCCCTTCGCCTCTCTATTAATGTGCTTAGACATAGAGCTCTGTGAACAGCCAGCCTCTTTAGCAATGACCTTTTATGTCTTGCCCTCCTTGTGCAAGGTGTCAATGGTCGTCTTTTGGACAACTGTCAAGTCAGCAGTCTTCCCCATGATTGTGTAGCCTACAGAACTAGACTAAGAGACCATTTAAAGGCTTTTGCAGGTGTTTTGAGTTAATTAGCTGATTAGAGTGTGGCACCACGTGTCTTCAATATTGAACCTTTTCACAATATTCTAATTTTCCGAGATACTGAATTTGGGACTTTCATTAGTTGTCAGTTATAATCATCAACATTAAAAGAAATAAACATTTGAAATACATCAGTCTGTGTGTAATGAATGAATCTAATATACAAGTTTCACTTTTTGAATGGAATTACTGAAATAAATCAACTTTGTCATGATATTCTAATTTTATGACCAGCACCTGTATTTATAGCTGCTCTTCATACAGTTTTTGTTACTGTCTCATTTGATCCACATGCTGATTTACCGTAAACATAAATTTATCATTTAACTTTATTGCCTGTTCCAGCTGTTACTTATGTCTCTAGTTACTCTAAATTCTTAGTATTTACACATTTTGTTTAATGATGAAAAATGTTTCTTTTAATTTCTCTTTTGCAAGGTTAATGTTGCTAATTTTTGGTTTTACATTATTTTTTGTAAGATACATTATATGATACAGTTCACCTTAAGTGCTCTTTGACTTAGATTATAGAGTTCAAGCAGATTTTAGAGCACAAAAGTAAATTCTTAATTTATAAGGAAAGCATTTGAATATGGAAAGAGAGCATTTTCAATATGTTTTCAACATAAAATTCATAGAAAACATTAAGTGAACTACCGCAGAGCACACAACTTCTAATGTAAGCTGGATGGATTGAACTTAAATATTCTTAAATACAGACTAAAGTTTCCTTCTTCATTCTTTTATTAAGTATCTGTAGCATATGCAACTGAAGAGGGTGACCTCATCATATCTCTTTGCATTTGACAATAATGCCAAGTAAGTCAAACAACAAAATGGTGTGATTTTAGTTTCATGAACATTTTTGAAAGAAATGTGTGTGTGTGACTGTGGTAAAAATTCTGTGGACAACTTAAGTGCTGGTTAGGTTTTGGATGAATTCCAGGTATTCAGATTAAAGCTTTTAAAGGTCGAAGTTTTTAAAGTCAATACCAACAACAGTGAAACCTCTGTTCTGAAATTCACAAAATTTAGCATTACATATTTAGGACATTGAAATGAAAAATTTTGAGTTTTGGAGCTTTTAAAGTTCATAATTTTTATACAAAGTAGTCACAGCAGCTAAATTGTAATCATAAAGAAACACTCTTTACATTGTATGCCTATACTATATTGACAGAATGTTTATTTGTTTCTAATAGGTACTTGCTTATTGTTTTCTTTAAAAGAAGTTTTCCTACTTCAAGGAAGTAACAAGCAAGCAGTGGACAGAAGAAAGAACAAAATAAAAAAGGGAAAAAAACACAGCTTCTCCGGGCCTTCATACAGGTTTGGAACCCTTTTCTACATGGTGGGATGAGAAAATAATCAAGTTCCACAAAAAATGTGTCTCATTTGGTAACTTACATTTTCAAGCACAGCGAAACTGGACATTTCTTCTTTGATTCCACCATCTGTCTCCTTTACCAATATTACCTTTGTTGCATTCCAAACATAACTTTATAAGGTTTTTCATTGGAAAGAAATATAAGCAGGCATTCTTGTTCTTGAAGCAACAAAATTGTACAACAGGGATATGGAGCAACAAATCTAGAAAAGCAGACATCTGACATTTAATCTAAAAAAAGTAGGGCATACCTCTACTTCATTTTTTGACTTGCTTTGCTCCAACTTCAGAAACATAACATTTCTAAACCTGCATTATCCATTTCTGTGTTCTGCAGGGGAGCCAATCCCAGAAATAAGACCTAGATTAAGTACCATTCCATGACAGACCCACTTATGCACACACACACTTTTAGAGATATAGAAGAAACACTGAAGAACCGGGGGGAAAACCTGCTGAGACATGGGTAAGAATGGGAAAACGGTACATAAATAATGACCAGCTATGGCAACAAAACCTCTGATTCTGAACTGTTGGGGATTTTGTGAAATTGCTTGTTGTTTTAACAGTGTTTCCTACACTAATATATGTTCATTTTTACATACTTTGGCAATCATTTAAGCTCACTCTCTTATTATGTTTCTTTTTTTCCTTAAACAACAGCCAGTTAATAATGAGGTGCAAGTAACAATTTACTCAACATTCAACCATGTCATTTTGATACTATTTGCAACTTTAAGTGTTTGTCTGATTAATAAAGTGTTTAAAAGGAAATTATTTGAAAAAAGGTTTCTTATTTCTCTGTAATGGACTCCACTAATGGGCTGCCGCCTCTGTCAGAATGGGTCTTGGTCCCTCATCTGGCCAGGAGGCCATGGTAGTGAGTGTGCAGAAAGAAGGGCAAAACGTTGCCTGACCTAGTCAGAAGATCAGTAAAAGATGCCATTGTGCCAGTGTATATGTTGGAGTTCTGGCAGGGATGGACTAAAGACCCTTACCCAGCGGGAGGCCAAAATAAAGATGGTACTGGGGGAGATAACATGTTCAGACTATTTACTCATCCGATCTGATAGATGGCACCATCCATGTGTTAGGATACCAACACAGATACCCATAGGGCATGCTTGGAACTGTAGTCCCATTGGGCAGGTCTTTTAGGTTCCCTGGGTGCCACCAGGCAGTGCTGCAAGGATTAGCAATCCCTACTTTGTGGGACTGCCATATGACCTGGAAGTGCTTCCTGTGGACCATGTCCTAGCACCAGAAGTACTCCTGGGTCTCAGATAAAAGGTGTTGTTTTGCCTTACCCAAGCAAGTTGAATTCAGGTGAATAAGGACAAAGCTTGCCTGAGAAGAGTGGAGGAAGAAAAAGAGAGAAGAAGAGAATTGTGTTAGTATTTGTGTTGGTACTATTATTATAATGAATCCTTTGTTGAGGTAATTTATTGTAAAAAAAACATTGCATTTGAACACGGGACTTATGTCAATATGGTTGTGTCTGGGTACTGCAACACCCCTATTAGTCACAGTCTCAGTAAACATTAAATAATTTGCTTGAACATGTCTTGTACTCCTGTAACCTGAAGCTAGAATAAGTTCATCATCCCTCTTCTGTGTTCTAAAATGTGACTAAAGGAGGTTGGCTTTAGAAAGGGTATCTGGCATTATATTTCTGCTGAAATTCCACATTGATAATGTGATACAATGATGAGAATTACAAAGGCATTTGCTGGATACAGCCTATAGTACACCCATGGATGTCCCCACCCGCTTATGCCAAACAGAAAGTTGATATAACATGGCAAAACAATAGATGGCCTAGACTCAGTTTTTCATGTTCCTAGACCTGATGCACTGTGGTGTAGAGAGTTCAGTGGCAAGATAGATGAAGGTGAGGTACTGAGTAAGGCATATGAAGGAGAGTATAAGGATTATAACTATAAATTTAAAGGATAATGGCAGAATCAAGCAAAGTGTTGGAAGTGCTGAACAGAAGCAGATGTGTGTTGCACACAGGAGACAAGGTGGAAAAGAAAAGGTGTGAGAATGCTTATTGGGAATGGTGGAAAGTGGAAGTTCTTCTGACAGTGGATAAATGATGGTAATGCTGGAGTTGCTGGTTTTGTTTCTGAAAAATGGGAAGAAAAAGTGGTGAAGAGAGTGAGTGAATGTGTTGTTGATGTTAAGATGATTGTTGTTAAATGACTGATAATATAGTCTCACCATATTCTCCACAGGCAAGCAAGAGTTATGTGGAGAATGTTGAGTTTTGGGACATGTTGATGGAGGTGATGTCTGGGGTGCCTCCGATTAAGGTGATTGTAATGGATGGCAACTTGAGTGGGTATGTTGATTATGACAGAGTTCATTTGGGTTTCTGCTTCGTTTTTGTTTAAGAAGAAGGACAAAAGTTAGTAACATACAAATCTGGTGGAGTAAGGACTATTTGTTGGTGAGGAAAGCTGATCAGGACATGGTGAAAAAAGTGAATGCGATTCTTGGAGAAGATTGTGTATCACAACATTGCATGGTTGTAGGAGAACTTCTAGTCAGAGATGTGAAGAAAAGTAAGAAGAAGCATGTTCTGAGTGTTATGGTACAGCCAGGGTTGTTTATTTAGTCTTTTTATTATTATTTTTATATTATTTTTCTTATTATATTGTGTGTTTAGTTTTATTTTGCTTTTGTATTTTTGTTATCAATTATTTTGCTATTGTGTGTCTTGTTAAATATTCATGAAGATTTGTTCTGTTATCTGTGCTGTCTCCTTAATGTGGAGCCCAAGGCGGCATAATGATGCTTCTGGGGCAGGGGTAGGCAACGTCGGTCCTGGTGAGCCGCAGTATGTGCAGGTTTTTGTTCCAACCCAGTTCCTTAACGAGAACTCAATTATTGCTGATGAAGCACATATTGCTTAAGTGACATTTTGATGCTTCATTTTAGTGGTCTCGCTTGTTAAGGTTCTCCAACCTTAATTGCTTACTTCAATCTTAAACTGCTGCATTCAGTGTTTTAATTGCTCCTTATTAGCAATAAGATGTAAAAGACAAAGCAGCCAGCAGTTCTCCAGCTAGCTTTTTTCCAATTACATCTGTGTGTGTTCATCATGCACTGTTTGATTTAATAAAACACTTAATAGAAAAATGTGACAGACTGAAAATGATCTGTTTTAGGCTTCATATCA
Source organism: Erpetoichthys calabaricus (assembly GCF_900747795.2). Classification (NCBI taxonomy): domain Eukaryota; kingdom Metazoa; phylum Chordata; class Cladistia; order Polypteriformes; family Polypteridae; genus Erpetoichthys; species Erpetoichthys calabaricus. The sequence continues at coordinate 211,225,678 of NC_041394.2, read as the reverse complement.
TTTGGATGATATCCTTGGAAAGGAAAAAAATCTACGATATAAGAGCCTTACATTGCACAGACTAACAAGCCATAAAATTAAATAAGGTCTGAGATTGGCAATGATTGGTTTCTAATTAAGCAATTGGGTTGGAATGAAAACCTGTAGCCACTGCGGCTCACCAGGACCGACGTTGCCTACCCCTGTTCTGGGGGACTGTGCTAGAAATTATTGAAGGAGAAGCTCAAGTCATGTCAGCTATGGGCCATGGGAAATGGAAGAGCTGGATGCATGGCATTTGTGGTAAAGGTGTTGGTGCATAAAAGATATGGCAGTGTAAAAAGTACTCTGCAAGTTGCAATTGTGACCTATTTTGGTAGAAGGTGTACGGGATAGGTAAACAATGCTAAAGCAGCAAGTGTGAAATTGGATATTGTCAATAAAACTGTTTTGGCCCAAACAGTTCTTCTGCTTAGGTGACATGTTAAGTACAAAATGTGATGTGGGCATAGACAAACTGAGAGGTGCATGGAAGAAATTCCATGAGCTGTTCCTAATTCTGAACTCAAATGAGTCTCTCTGACATTGAATGGTAAAGTGTATGAAGGCTGAAAGATGAGAATGATCATATGGATGTGTAGAATGTCACAGAGTGGGAGGAAGACGAATGCTGAATTAAGTGAATGATTTGGTGTGGAGATGATAGGTGTTGTACTGTGGAGAAACAAACTGAGATGGAGGGGATGAGGTCAAGTAAGTAAAAGTATATAATATAGTAATTTATATAGTGTTAATCACAGATCCTTCAGAAAATGTACTCAGATTGAGTTTTTTCCTGTTGATTGTGTATCTTAACACCCTGAAAAAAACACTTAAACTCTTCAGTTAGGAGTTAAACTTTTTAGCTTTCTTATTATGCACACTGGACAGCATTCCAAATTGAGACTAGTTAAATATTTTAATATAGAGAAGAAACAGATGTATGTTTTATTTGTAAGAGAAGAAGCACAAGGCATTCAAATATGTATAATTTTAATCAGTTGTACCTGAACAAAATTTTCAGGACTAAGCTATATCATGGAACAGACTGAATGGAGTGATAAAACTGAAACTACTGACTTTATTTATTTTTGTTCTGGATTCAATTAAGAGAAAATATGCTAATTAAGTGTACTGCAATTATAATTAAAACAGAGTTTTACTTATACATATAGATTTAAAAGGCATTAATCAAATAAATTATACATAATACGAAAAACTACCATTTTGATCAAAAATTTCTTGTCTATTTTCATAAAAACTCTAAAACCAAGATAATCAGTGACTGCCAGTTATAATATCTTCTTCCAAAGTAGCACAAATGACACTAGGTTACCTTCCATCAGTCACAGAGAAGAATAAATTAATGTTCTTGCGATTAGCTGAATTTTGTCAAAATATCTGTAAATGTAAATTTCAGGACTACAGATAAAAATGGTGCATCATCAAAAATTTCACACACAAAAGATATGCTGTGTAGTTTTGTGCAACCACAGGCCCAATCCACCCCTTGTCAATTTTTCACTTTCAATTCATTATCTTGGCTTAAAAGAACACAGAAGACACCGTTGCGCAAAGAAGCTTTCTGTAGGCTTTGATAGCATTTGAATGGGATGTGTAGACATTGTTTGCACAAAAAAAAATGTTGGTGCATGGATCAGGTAAAAACTTACGCCAAATGAGTTGGTGTGGCTAAAATCAAGTACTACGTAGGTAAGGATGATAATAGCACAAGGCAAAATATATGTATGTCCATAGAAAAAATCAATGATGATAAAATAAAACAAATCATTACAGATATAGAAATAAGGAGATTCTATAGAATTTATTAACAATTAATGGTGACAAGTGTGTTATTTATAAACATGCACCAATTAAGGTTAAACAGTGACAGCAGGTTTATTTAATAACTAAGGGCATAAAAATATGGTTTGGTTAGATATAAGACAGCTAAAGGCATTGATAAAGGTGGGGTTTTATTAAATGTGAAACCTGATATGGGCTTTGATGGTATCTCATTGCTTTCTGGAAAGCTGACCTTTTTCTTTCCCTGACCACGTGATTATTCCTTCTTGAATAATCTACCTCCTGGTCTTTATTTGTTTCATCTGCCTACTGGCACATCATGCCATTTACAAAGTAATAACACCATGTTTTGATGGCAAGGATGTCATGTGACCAAAGGAGATACAGTGTGGGACATGTTTACAGCATCATCATAAAAGGTGGTGATGCACACAAATTCAAGTCTGATCTCTGCATAAAAAACAAAATAAAAACTTGTGTCTGTTTCATGCAAAGCCACATTAAAAAAATGTTTACATGTTTTGCTTTTACTAACAAGAGTGTTCTCAGGATCTCTGATTTTCACTTGTAGTTCAGAATATGTACTGTAGTACAGGGGAAAATCAACAGGAATTAGAATGTTTTAAGGACATAAGTTAATAGCAAAATATACAAAAAAAATTATACTCCAAAACTGAAAAAATCATCAATGTGTTTTACCTCTTTCTTTACATTGTAGACATCAAACATCTGTTTTTAGATTTTTTTTTTGATGAAAACTTGCTATTAAGTGCATTTCTCTGGCAAACCATCCACCTTGGGGACACAATAAATTTCATGAAAATGATTTCATCTTAGTTGTTTAGTATGGTCAGAGGGACCGTAACAGGGATACACATTACTGTAAAGAAACCCCTTTCAAACAAGAGACATTATTTGCATTATAACTAAAGAGAGACTCAGACTCTTATTAAGAATTCTTAAATGACAATGGCACATCTCTTTTTATTTTCCAATCAATAAGAAATATTGTAAGAACTATTACAGTATACCATTTTCCTGTACCTTTATTTTGCAATGGTTATGTTTTTTCTTTTAATCCTACAATGCAATCCTATATTGTTTAACCTTAGCAGTCCTTTCCCTTATTTTGGTTCTAATTCTTTTATGTAACAGAATGGAATCTAAGACCATGACCATACACCAAAAAAATGCACTTGAAATGGTACTGAGATCTAATTGATGTATTTTTAATTTAACTAAAGCAATACAATTTTCATGTTAGCAATGAGATTAGTACCAAGTATCATAGAACCAGAACTGGTATACAAAAATAAGCAGAATGGAGAATGTGACGAATGGCACATTACGGTACTAGTTCTGTGGGAATCAGAAGATTCAGCCACTGCTGGACTTTTTAGAAGCCATCACAAAACCATTATAGTGACTCTGGAAAAAGGACTTCCCTGCATAAAATAAAGGAGTATGCTGATCAGTTAGGAATAAGAATGATGCCAAAGACTAATGTGGCTGTACATGGAAGCAAATAGCAACAGAAAATGAAATGATCCCAGCTAAAAACAAACAGAACCAAATATTTCTTATTCCAATAATATTCTGGAACAGTCCATTGCCAGGGTAAGTTCCTCTAATATGGTAGTGCAAAGTGTTCAGACCAGCAGCAGACGAAAATTTGAAGTACTGGGTGAAATGTGCTCAAGGGGATGAAGGTAGATCAGCTGGTAAACTGAGAGCTTCCCTTGCTTATCCTCATTCCGACAGCTTCACAGTTGGTTGCAAACTATCCGAGAGCATGTCTAAGGTCACAGCCTCATGAGGCCAGCAGGACCACATCATCCACACAAAGTTGAGACGCGATGCTCAGGCCACGGAACTGCACACCTTCCACTTCTTGGCTGTGCCTACAAATTCTGTCAATACAAATTATGAAGAGACAAAAGGCAGCCTTGAAAGAGTCCACATCTACCAGGAATGAGTCTGACTTACTGTCATCAATCTGAACCAAGCTTTTGCTCCTGTTGCACAGGGACTGAATAGCTCATAACAGCTGGCCCAGTGCCACTTACTCCCAAGGCACCACCCACACAGGATACTTTGAGGGACGCAGTTGTATGCCTTTTCCAAGTCCATAAAACACATGTAGACTGGTCGGGCATCCTACCATGAATCCCCTGGAATCTTTGTGAGGGTAAAAAACTGGTCTAGTGTTCTGCTCAGGACAAAATCTGCATTGTTCCTCCTGAATCCAAAGCTCAACCAACAGCCAGAATATACTTCCATAACTCTAATATTGGCCTTCCTAGAGAGGATGAGGAGTGTGATCCTGTTCCGTTTCTTAAAGATGAGGACCACCACCCCAGTTTGCCAATCCAAAGGCACTGTCCCCAACCTCTTTGCAGTGTTGAAGAGCCGAGTCAGCCAATACAGCCCAAATGCCCAGAGCTTTTAAGCTCTCGGGGCAAACATCATCCACCCCCAGAGCCTTGCCACCAAAGAGTTTTTTAACTACCTTCGCAACTTCAGCTCCAGCGATGGGTGAGTCCTTCTCCAAGTCCCCTGACTCTGCCTCCTCTAAGGAATGCATAAATCTGCAAGCTACTCAAAGTGACTACGAATATATTACAAAAAATTAAAAAGATACACTGACAATTGAAAAGATAAAAAGGCAAATCTGGAACAAGCAATTTTTAACCTGGAAAAAGGAGATACTAGAATAGAAAACTAAACACCAAACACATGTGAACTTTAGCAAAATGTTAAAATATAAAAATAAATTGTAAACACTTATTAAGAACACACTGTGACATTGTAAAATGTAATAATACCAACACCGTCAGATTAGAAAAGGAAAAACAGAGACCAACAAAACTAAAATTTCTCTAGTCTGCTTGGATTAAGTGTGGAAAAAGTGAAAGGAAATAACAGGGATGCCTGTCTGTTTGTGCCTTTGAATATTTATGCAATAAATGCAAGACAACATTTTGACACTGTGATTGATTTGATTTGATTGCACACTAAAAGGAAATCAAATCATCAGGAGACATTTTACCATCATTAAATATGGAAAAAGCACTGGAAGTCAATGTTTAGTACAGTATTTGCAGTCTCTTAATGGCTCAGTGACTGTTTAAAAAACAGGGGCAAACTTATTTTACAGTGATAATCTTGTAGTGAACTTACAAGTTAATTAAAAAATATAATTGGTTCTGGTTTCTGGTAATAAGCTTCAACAACTCCCTTTGATTTAAAATTTTTAGACACAGCAGTTTTAAATCAGAAGCACTTTTGAGTCATATGTCTTTTGGTGAGTGCTATAAAATATCAAAAACCACTTGTAATTGCTGCCAGCAACAGTAAGAGTATTTTTTTTACAAATAATGAGCATGAAGGATGTTATACAATTTGAAATTAACATTCAGAGATGAATAAAAAACTAAATGTGATAATCAAAATTTTAGAGGACTCAGAATGTACTTACAATTATCCACTTACTAATAAAATATTTTAGGGCATTTATATACCTGTACTAAACAAAATATAAGCATACATGAGCAAATATAGGGAAATACAGATACATATTTTACATTTAATGAAGACAACAATAAATACATTTATATATAATTTAAAAAATAATTTTATAAAAATCATTCAGTAAAACTTTCACTCAGTATACAAAAAAAAACTTATGGCAGGCCCTTAACTTTACACTACTTTACAGATCATAGTAACTCTCAACAGAATATAAAATTTAAGCCAAAATACTGTCTACTACTCCCAGCAATAAGCAGTATATAAATCTAAACTTTATATGTGTATTCTTTTTTTAATGAAACATTATTTGTTTTCAATAAAGCAGAGGCTGACACGACACTCCTAATTGTCACTCTTTAAATAATCTCTTTTAGGGAAGAGTGAAACCTTTTCGTTGCTTTTAGTCTCCTGTGACTCTCAAAACATATTAAGCAGGTTCAGCAAATGGACAAATAGATGTATAAAAGAGAAAATATCACATATATCACATATTTCATCAGTCTGATTACATATATGCAATGCTTAGAGCAGCAGAAAAGCAAGGAGCAAAGGCAAATAATAGCAGATGCATAGTCGTAGTTTGGTGTTGAAATTTCTGTGACCAGTCATAGGTGTAGGAAGGCACTGCATTTTCTACAGTAAGGTCTCTGTTTAGCTTTACCACATACATAGTGTCCCTGATGTGGCTGAAATATTGCAGATTCAGCAGCATGTTTTGTGCCTGCTAAAACATTTTGTATCATGCCAGTCAAGACTTGTTTCATAGAAACAAATTAGGGCTACAAAATAATTGAAGTGTTTCAAAATTGCACCATCACCCTAATTCAAATGATGATTTGGATGCCATCTCTTATTGTACATAACTATTTTTGGTGGTGTAAAATTTATGCAGGGTTTAATTTTAACTTTTGGTTCAAGTATGGATGATTAACTGATTTGCTAGGTGAATCCACACATTACACAAAATTTCCACCATTTTCTGTTGCAGAACTTCATTTACATAATCTTAGAGAGTTGAAAAGGTAGTCATGGCCTACTCCAGTGACTGGCCGTCATGTAGTCTGACATACCCAGTGACAGTCTAACCAGAGAGTTGAGAACCAATAACAGTTCACCATGAGGTAAAATGCATATTATGCAGGTATGAAAAATAAGGAACATGGGTTTTTTATAGATATTGGAAGAATAAAAAAAGAAAAAAGTAATGGCAGAGATTGTGGCTGAACTCTGCACATTATTGGGGTAAGCTTATGATAATTTGGAAACAAGAAGCTGTTCTGGAAAGTCATTACACAGTTGTCTAATTTTGTTATTCCCGGCAATATCTAATCATGTAATCTGACATCCTCAGGTGAAGAGATCAGCACCTGCAGTCATCAAGACTGACATCAAGAAGTCGTGTAATATGACATCTGCTTAAGTAACAAATTGTTTTAAAAGTTAAGAAATAGGATGTAGTATAATTTAAGCTTTGAGACCTAACTGTTTCATTGCAGCATTCACAGTCTGTAAAACTATCTAAATTATAATAAAGAAGGGCAAATACTGAACAAGGTGATGTGTACAGCAGATATAGGTAAAAAGTAGTCTGCTACAAGTAAATATACACAACTATATGTGATTTTTTGCTAAACTGTATTTAAATATAGAATTCACTTGTACATTACAGAAAATTTTGCATAGATAGATAGTACTTTATTTGTCCCAAAATGAAATTTAGCCTTTACAGAAGCTCAAGAAATATACCCTAAGTTCTTGTCTATAAGCCGGACTCATGTATTAGCCGGAGACCAAAAATCATACGAATTTTTAAAATAAAATCGTATCATAGATAAGCCGGACTCATGGATAAGCCGAACGTACTATAACCTATAACTAATAGAAGGGAGGGAGGTCAGTGGTCTCACTCGCGCCCATTTAATTTCTTTAAGGGGGGAGAGAGTGTGAGATATTGCCGTCTCTCTCACTCCCCGCATGGCGCGGTTGGAGCGGCCGGAGCGCGTTCTTTCTGCTCTGGGCGTCGCCGAGTCAACACGAGCGCGTAGCGGTCATTTAAATTGTGATTTTATATGTAAGCATATTTAAATATATATCGCGGATTTCTGCGGACAATGGGTCTTTTAATTTCTGGTACATGCTTCCTCAGTTGGTTTGCCCAGTTGATTTCATACAAGGGACGCTATTGGCAGATGGCTGAGAAGCTATCCAGCTTACTTTCTCTCTCTCTCTCTCTCTCTCTTGCGCTGACGTAGGGGGGTGTGAGCAGGGGGGCTGTGTGCAGCTGCTTCCTGAAAGAAATGCTGCACGGAGCTTCGCATACTTAAAAGCTCAAAGGGCACGTATTGATTTTTTTTATCTGTCTCTCTCTATCTCTCTCTATCTCTCTCTCTCTCTCTCTTCCTCTCTCTTCCTGCTCCTGACAGAGGGGGTGTGAGCTGCCGCCTTCAACAGCTTTGTACCGGCGGTGCTTCGCATACTTAAAAGCCAAAAAACCCTATTGATTTTTTTTTTGACTGCTTGCTTTGCACTCCTTTGAAAAGGAAGATATGTTTGCATTCTTTTAATTGTGAGACAGAACTGTCATCTCTGTCTTGTCATGGAGCACAGTTTAAACTTTTGAAAAAGAGACAAATGTTTGTTTGCAGTGTTTGAATAACGTTCCTGTCTCTCTACAACCTCCTGTGTTTCTGCGCAAATCTGTGACCCAAGCATGACAATATAAAAATAACCATATAAACATATGGTTTCTACTTCGCGGATATTCTTATTTCGCGGGTGGCTCTGGAACGCAACCCCCGCGATGGATGTATAAGCCGGACTTATGTATAAGCCGATATTCTATTTTTTCATTTTCACAACTTTTTTCCTTAGATAAGCCGCGGCTTATTGACAAGAACTTAGGGTACAAATATTATACCCCCTTATCATATAAAACACTTAATGTGCAGCAGAACAAGGCCTTTCTTATGCGTAAACACTCAGAGAAAAACTAGAAGACAAGATTGAAGCTAAAGGACCAGAATGATTAGAACTTGCAAGAATTTCTGGTTACAGAGTAGTACAAGGGTGTTGTACCGTGTTAGCCATTATGGATGTAATGAGAAGTTAAGCAAAATGACACGTTTTATTGGCTAACTAGAAATATTATAATATGCAAGCTTTCGAAGCAATTCAGGCCCCTACTTTCGAGTTGCCTTGAAAGCTTGCATATTGTAATGGTTACTAAGAAAAATGGATGTATATGAAATTCTATCATTTATTGGACAAATGCTGAAAAAAAATACTTGAAAAAGACGAGGAACAACTGACTGCTACACACAAATGGAACTGTCTATGTTTCTGTATAGTTTAACTTCTAGGTCATGCTTTACTCTGAGTCATCAAGCCTAAGGACTTGTCTGAATCAAGTCAACTGCTCACACCTTAAAGACTCACAAAACTCAATGACAATCACAAAACCTGTCTACTTTCCTGATACCCCAGAGATTCTTATTTAGTGATGAGAATATACGTGCACATGTTCTTTGTTTCCACAGTTGCATGTAACTAAACATTCAAAGGCTACATGCCTTTTTTTTTATATTGTAATTTTTTGTTGTCTGCTACCCATTTTGTGGGTATGTTTCTTATCTAGGATTAGGACATGAGGTAACAGAACTTAATTTTGAAGGAGTGTGTATTTCTGTAAAATGCAGAATGTTTATTTACATGTTGAAATAATTATGTTTGAGGGTCAATAAATGCGATTTATTTACTAAATGTTAGTAAGATATTAATTCGTAATTTATTTCAGGCAGAACTGAATGCTGCAATTGTTTATTCCCAGTCTGTTCTGCTTTATTTGTAGCTTTAGGTTAATTTAGAATGCCTCTTCAAGAATTTTTACTACAGTATGCCTCAATACATTGGTTTTCAGTTTAGGGCCAATTTCAAAATATTGCCTGTAACATACACAATTTTAAATGGCTTGACTATTCTTACTAAGTCCCTGTATTCTAAAAATTTCAAGAATAAATAAAAGTAGTATAGGAGATCAAGCCACTAGCCACAGGCCCACAAACTGTAGAATGTAAAACCTGCTTGTGTAAGGTATGTCCCATCATCCTCAGTATTTACATCCATACTGGAGACTCGCTACTTTAGTCTTGTATAGTAGACAGCCAATAGACTACTAACAGTATACTTACAGTATTAGAGTTGCTGATTAGGTTTTCCATATTACAACTCTGTTTGTTAATTATTTGTTTAAATATACTGGAAAATCTTCACAATCATTATGAAATGTCACAGGCCCATTTCCATTTCTCAGTAGTCTGCTATGGCACATAGGGCCACTATTAATTTATCATGCCACTACTCGTGTCTATAGAATGATACATCAGAGTAATTATACTAGTGATTTCAAAGAGCTACAAATAAAGAATTATACTGTTATATATAAGTTAGCCGACGCCCACCGTAGCATATGGCGGTGTAAGAATAGGAACGGAAAACGGTGAGAAAGGAATTCAGAAATCAAGAAGAAATAAATACTTCTTGAAAGACGCAGAGTGAATATAGAAATTCCGGCCAAGCAGGATTACATGTGAAAGTGATAAATAAATCAGACTTTCCGAATTTACATACTATGGCCATGGCATCCTGATAGTTTTGTTGCATGTATCTTGGACTCCCTGGAAATGTGGACGGTAATATGATCATTTTGCCTACATGAACGTTATTTTCAGTGTTTGCTTGCAGTGCATCTGATAGTTCGACGCGCTGATCTTGTTGATGTAATCTGAGATAGTTGAGACGCGCGCCCTCTGTTTTAACATACGCATCTACGACGTACTGTTGGAATAGTTTGCTGCTGGAGTGCAAAATACTAAATGTATTCCTCATTGCTATTCTGTACGTGTAAAATTGGCATTGAGTAAGCCTTATTCGTATGACGGTTCTTTTATCGGGAACATGTTGTAAATCTTTGTGCCAGCCAATGTCTCCGTAAGGGAATAAAAGTGGTTTTCCTTGAAAACCATTCGTACAGATGCTGTTGGATTGGACTGAGTGATTTCATGCATGTGTTTGTATGATTTAGCAAAGGGGTTGATGGTTCTGAGCATGGAATCTAGCTGGAGAAGTACATTTTCGCTGCATGCAGAGTTTGCTTTATTTTGTATGCGTACTTCAGTAGCTTGCGCTGTGTCAAAAACATACAACTGTCCATATCCTGGAGAGGTAGAAGTGTTAGCGTATAGTGGAGAGATTTTGTGATAAATTTGCCCGTGTATTTTAAAACAGTATGGTCCGTGGCCAGGATGTTGAGTTATCTGTGCACCCATGGAAGCAAATGCTAGAGAAGGGTTGTATTCTCGAATATGTTCACAATAATGTTTAGCTTCTGATGTTTGCTGTGTAAGAAGCTGTTGTAAAGACACAGGTGGCTCCCGCAAGGGTGGTAAAGCTACTTTACCGTTGTGGCAGCACCTCAAGTACTTGTTGGATGTATTACGCTCAGCAGGCCAGTATAGTGCATGACATGGAGGACGACAAATAGGAATCGAGAAATGCCGTGTCGGCTGCGTGTGGGCGGGACCAGTTTTGAAGTGGAAGCAGGACGAACCAGAAAAGAAATATATATAAGAGATGTTAAAAACACATTTGGCTTGTCCGTAGCAACATGTTAAAATATTTTTTATAACTTATTCATTTTACTAAGTCTATATTAGGCAGCATGTTGTACTAGGTAAGGTAATAGATTTCACCGCACAAGGCAGCTAGGTCAATCCCTGCTTCACTGTATTACTCTGAGCAAGTCATTTGACCTGCTTGTGACCTACAAGTAAAAAGATCTTATAAACATTTCCAGCATATTCTGCTCTTCTAAGCTGCTTTCATGTCAAACAAATATACAAAAATATTTATGAATTTTAGGATTCCACGGTTACTTTCACAACACCAGATGACTTTTTTTTACTTCAGTTTACATGTTTCTAGACTCCAGCATGTTATAAATGTGCAAGAAGAGGGAGGAGGGCAGCCTGTTGGGATATGTCAAAAACTTGTTTTAAATCAGTGTAGACTTTGTACACATATATTATCTCCAAGAACACTGTTAAGATTTTGTTTTTCTCTCCTCAATTGTAAATTGGTAATTGTTCACTTCTTATATTAATGAGTTTATGTAGTTATGATTTAAGCAATTATATTGATTTTTTCATTTACTGTTTGTTTACCTCGATATTTGTTTGTGAGTAAGCAAATGTTGTCAGATTTTGTATAATATTAAAGCATTATGGTTGTAAATCTGTGTAAGTGTTCAAAGCCATTGAGGAATGTAATAATATAATAAACTGAATGGAACTGAATTAACAGATTGTAAAAAGAGTCTGTTTGTTTACCTTAAATTCTTTTTGAACAATACCTTTAAATGAAATAATCTTTGTGTTCATTCATTTTCTTAATCTGCTTAGCCCAATGCATACTCAAGTTTCAGGGTATTCAGTGCATATCTTGGTGGCATCTAGCACATGGTATGGTAAGGCACACTTATGCATGCACCAATTCTGATTTTACAATAACTAGCATATTGTACATAACATTGAGATATGGAGGAAGGCAGGGATTTTCAGACTCCATGCAGGGAGCAGTTAACCTTGGTAATGAACTCAGGCTCCTATGGCAGCACTCACCACTGCACTTTTCAAAATTTGCTTTACTTTGATCTTGAACTCTTTTTATGCAGCTTTCCATTAAAAAGGTGAAAGTGTGTTTCAGTAAATTACCTGTACATAAGAGACACAATCAAAATGTTCTCTTTTAACACTGAAAAAGATTAAGAAATTGTTTAGAAAGTAAAGTATTGAAATTTATAAACCCAAATTTTTGAACAGTGTCGCTTTGAATTGAGCTCATCTTAGCTGTTTAGCTGCAATAGAGAAAACAACTTTAGAGTATCAATCTATATTTGTGCATAAACTGACACTCACTTCTACTAGGTTAATTTGGAGTCATCTGTCCACTTAACATGCTTGTTTTTGTAAAGTTGCAGTAAACTGGATTAATAAGGAAAAATAATATGATGATAAAAGGAAAATGGAAACTCCACTAAGTGTAACTCAGGAGATGGAAGTGGCTTGCTTTCAGCACTTACCACTTCATCTCTGTACCACCACAAACAGATAACATGTCCTCTTTGTTCTTTTGCCTTACTCAGGTTTATATAATAATAAATCAGCCTGTTTGACGCACAATTTATAGTTCACATGGGAAGATCTAGTTCTATTTCATGACCATGACATGCAAGCTGAAATGTACCAGTTACGGAACCTGTATTTAAGCAAATGCCACAAAGCAAAATGTCAAAGGCTAGGATTATGTTAACAAAATCAGCACATATCTTCTTTATATTGCTGCAGTTTTAAGTTTTACAGTGGCAAAGGATAGGATCCAGTCTTAGTGGCCAGGCCATGGAATTTGTCTGTGAGTTACATTATCTGCTTTGACACTGCATGAATTTAACTTGTTATCAGCAAAGCAGCTGGATATCTATAGTAAAATCCAAACGGATTTTGAAATTTTCTACCTAAATTCATCAAAGCATTGTTCTTCATAATAAGACCTGTGCTTGTAATTCACTGTTATCTGACTAAAACTGTGTAGTCTTCTCAATGAAAGTAAAGTAAAAGATATACAATCCTCTACCCCTTCTTTGTAAACTAATAAATAAACAGATATTCTGTAATATATAATTAACAAAATGTCAATATTTTTGAACACAAAAAATGATGCAATGAAAGGAACAGAAAAAAACGTGTAGTGTAAGTGTTGCAAATTCACTGATATGAACATTAGATGTTTAACTTTTACATAATGCTTATAAATTACTAAGCTAATACATAAGAAACTAAAACAGCAATAAAGTAATCATGTAAAAACATTTAACCACTAAACTAACATATAAAGAACTAAAATGGCAGAAAGTCATTCATAAATCTTTTAAATTTAGGAACCTTCTTCAACCTCTTATTTCACAGTGCATGCTCGCATGTTTTTTTTCTAAAACATTCTCAAATATCTGTCCAACAAGATACAAGATACACTTCTCTTTTGTGCCTTAAGGTTGGGCTTTCACATTTCCTTTGGGCTTCATTCCCCCCACAACCATCTTGGTGCCAATCTTCACCCAGTTATGATCTACATTTCACATCATGTGCCATATCAACCATCTCTCACTTACAATTCAAGTCTTTCCCTTAAGTCAGAATTCATCTTCCTGTTTTCCATGACTCCATACATCCCCCAGATCATTTTCATCTCTGTACTTTCTAGCTTTGCCTTGTGGTCCACCCTTATGAGCCATGTCTCACTCCTACAGAGCAGGGTTTCTTAAACTTTTTTTCTCTTGACACAATCTTGCCTTTCTTAGTGTGTTTGAGACCCATTCCTTGATAATCAGTAGTATTTTTGTGCCCTATTTGGAGAATCACAGACAATTGTCACAGCAAAGATGTGTCTTCGAGAATTGGTGCTGATCATCACAGATGGGTTGGGAGTTGGTGCCCCCTTTGAGAAACAACAGCACTGATTGTCCTGCTGTGACCCACCATAACATACTTTGCAAACCATAAATAACCCATTTCCATTAGTTACAGTTGTAACTAGTGACCTGACTTTGAGATAGCAACCCTGCCATGCAGCCTTCTAATTCTTGCATAGCTTTCATAAACCTTTCTCTTAAATGCCAGAGTGACTCAGCAGCATAAGAAAAAAATTAAAGGATATCTTGATGAACACTGCTGAACCTCTGCATGATGCACTGTTGTGCAATACCTTTAGCCAATGGCTCTTTCCATCATGGTGAGCTAATAAGTACTACGGATCATTTTCTGCCTGCAGCCAACAGAATCTATAATGCAACCTCTAACAGACAGAATGGCATAAAGACAACATGTCTTTAATGACGTGATACATGCAATATACCCTGGTTATATGAAGTGTACAATTCTAGGTCTTGTTCTTATGTAACTTTTTATACTGTGTTTTGCACTATGCATTTATGTTCTATGTTGCTCCTAAAGCAAACAAATTTCCCCCCAGAGATCAATAAAGTATTATCAATCTACCTATTATCAATTTACCTATCTAAGAAAAAAGGTGATATACAAGTATGACTTTAGATTTTACTGAATAATCCAGCAAGACAGTGAATCATTAAATTCTTATGTGATAAAGGTTTATAATGTGGTAAATTTTTGTACTCCCCTAATATATGCAGATTAAAATGTAAGGCTCTGATTCTTCACAAGCTTGTAAAAATTCAGAATGTTGAACAGCCAGACATAAAATAATTAAAGAAAATGAAATACATATATACAGAAGCGATGGTCTGTGATGTGGTTTGCATATTTGTAGCTGCAGATCCACAAAGAGAGAAAATGAGTCATGTATCTTAAAATAATTTTTTGTTCCTAGTCGTTCAACAACCTACCAGGTGTCATCATCAGAGGAAAATGACATAGGAATCAAATGCAATATATAGCAAGTGAGGTGAGGGGTGGGGTTGGGGGGACTGTAAGGGGCGGTGAATTAATAAGGTGGGGTTCAGAGGGTGTTGGTAATAAAGTATTTATTATTTGGATGTTCTTCTTTTTAAGCCTGCATATGCTTGGATCAAGTCCAAGTGTCTGTTAATGGCATTTTCAATAGAGAGCCACGATTCAGCCAGCTCTCTGGCACTCTTGGTATTGGCCCTGAATTTTACTTTCACAGTGTCCCAGTTAAATGTGTGTCCAGTGGAACTTGTATGTGCGTAACGTACAGAACGTAGGTCTTTTCTTCTGACGGTACTGTGATGTTCCTGTATATGTGTTGCAAGTGTTTTAGATGTTTGTCCCCCATATACCGATGGGCATGCATTGTATGGAAAGGAGTAAACTGCATGGTAAGTGCTGTGAGGGACCAACTTGGAGTCGACTGTTTGCTGAGGTCTGGGGTATCTCCTATATAAGCACTGTTTAATAAATGTCTTGAGGTAGCGCTTTGATGTGAAGAGACAAAAAAGATAATGCCTTTCATTCTTTTTTGTGTCCATTGTGTTACAAAGGGTGTTAATCATTTTGAACAAAAGCCTAATACAACTTTATGCAATGAAGGGTGGTTGCTGGAAAAGTGTAGTATTTTGTCTGCATATATATGTCAATGTCAATTTATAGAGCACATTTATCACTAGAATTACCAAAGCCTACAAAAAAACTTGTAAATCCGTCCCACCTTAAATCCCTTCACACCTCTTCGTCAGTGTCTTTTGTCTTGTAAATGTGTCGATAAACAGCAAGCAGCAAGCAGCCTGCTATCACATCCCCCCACCGCCACACAGTTTTCTCAGCTCAAGTCTGTTTACCTGTGAGTCAGTTGCTTAGAGCTGTATAGAGTGAGAAGTCAAGCAAAATGACACCTTTTATAAATACTATATCGTTATTTGGAACACATGCATTTCATGTGTGTTCCGTGTCTACAACAATCTATGTAAGCACATCGTTAAAACAGAAACATTTTTCATGTTTTAGTAATAGTTTGCAAAATGTATGTAGTGTATAACGTGTGAAGCCTGAAGACCAAATATCAAATAAACACTTTCACAAAAGGTACAAATATAACAGAACAAGTGCACTTCTATTCAAGAATATATCTGCAGAAAAAGAACCCGCGTTAGGGTGCGACATTGACACCCCTTTGATACGACCGCTTTGGTGGCGCAACGGTAACAACTGTTGACTGGTAATCAAAACTTCACAGGTTCGACCTCGGACGACTCCGTTTTGAGACGTGAGCTGTTCTTATTCTTACTATTTTAGAATAAAAGCATACATCTGATTTGAGTCTGTAACAGTCTGTAACAGCCGGTGTAAATTTATGATACTTGTAAAGGTTAGCATTGTTTTTATTTATTCAGTTTTATTCTCTCAGTCGCGTTCACGATTCCCCCAATCTGACACTGTTGTTTTCACATAAAGACGTCCTATAACAGACGTGAACTCAGATGAGGATGAGGGTTCTACATCAGAGAAAGAATGCACGTCGCACTTTTGCCGTCGCTGTACTTTGTATATGTACACGGGAAGCTCCACAGTCTACTTTACGCTGTAGGAAGATAAGTAAATATATCAAAGTAAATAGGTAAATTACATTCAATTTGGCTCTTATAGCGACGGCAGCTTACACCTGCAGCTATAGACTCTTCAGTACGCAAGCGACTCTCTACTCTAGTGTTTAGATCTGGACGGTGTATGTGCCCAAAAAGAAGTCTGACTGCATTCTCGTACCATTGCTTCTGAACTGAAGTGTCAGAGTGCACTTTTCACGGCATTACACATGTATTGTTTGAGCATGCCCATGTCGATCAAACACAGGAAGCGCTGCAGTCTACTTGTTACTTTATGGTCTGGGAAGTAAGTAAATAAATCAAGGTAAATAGGTAAATAACATTCGATCTGGCTTTTATATATAAAGTACAGTAACGGCAAACGTGCGACGGCAGCTTCCACCTGCAGCTATAGTCTCTTCAGTACATGCTAGTGTTTAGATCTGGACGGTACATGTGCCCAAAACATTATATGTTACTTACATAAAATCCAGATCGAATGTTATTTACCTTGAGAGTTTGCTATCAAAAATAACCCCAAGATTCCGAACATGAGTTTTACAAAAGTCCGCAAAAGAGCCAAGTATTTCAAAACCAATTTGAACTTTGGTAGGAGAACCATCTATCAGCACTTCCGTTTTATTCTGATTAAGATCAAGAAAATTGTTAACCATCCAGGATCTTAAAGACAATTGTGCAGCTGACTTACTGAAGAGTTACACACAGGAGTATAAACCTGTGTGTCATCAGCATAACAATGAAAAGAAACATTAAACTTCCTAGAAACAGCACATATAGGATGGAGATATATAGAAAATAAAACAGGACCCAGTATGGATCCCTGAGGAACACCACATTTAACAGGAACAGTAGATGAAAAAGAGGAACTGAAAGTTACTGAAAAGTGTCTATCAGTAAGATATGGCCTAAACCAGTTAAGAACAGCCACTTTAAACCTCACTAGATGCTCAAGCCACAACAGCAAGATCTCATGATCAATAGTGTCAAAAGCTGCAGAAAGTTCTAAATGGACAAGGACTGCTGCTCCACCTTAGTCAGTAATAACAGATGTTATTAAATTCTTTCAGGAGGGCCATGAGAATGCTTAAAGCCAGATTGCTAGATCTCAAATAAATTATTAGAGTTAAGATAATCAACCAATTGATTATAAATACTTCTTATTAATATTTTAGCCATAAAATGCAATTGGGAAGTTGGGTGAAAATTAGCTAACACACCAATATCTAATTCTGCACTTTTAAGGCAAGGAAAACTCCCTCATTAATAGATCCATTTATACAATGTTGGACCCAAGATATCAAAAGCTTCCAGTAAGAGTCATGGTGGAACAACATCAAGAGGACAAAAAGTAGGCCTAAATGTGTCAATAGTACTTCTTAGCTGTGAAAGTGAAACAACATCAAAGGTTTCAAAATAATGCCATGATTAACAACAGAAGTACATAACATTTGAACAGTGTCAGAGCAGATAGTATCAATTTTGCTGACAAAGAATGAAAGAAACTGATCATATGAATAAACAGTACTATTTAATCCCTTATCTATGAATGAGGTAAATAGCTGCATTAATTACATTAAATAAGACCCTGGGTTTTTTAGAAGGAGAGGATACCAAATCTGAGAAGTAGTATGTTTACATTCCATAACTGCTTCCTGGAAGTTAAACAGAGAAGTCCTAAAAATCTGCTTAGATACAGTCACTCTGTCCTTCTTCCACCGCTGTTTAGCAATCCTGCAGTGCAGCTGTCATGTGGTGTCATTAAGCCATGGAGCAGGTCTTCCCTTTCTACAGCATGTATTAAGGAGAACAATAGAGTACACTTTCTCTAGAGCTGATGTGTCCTGTTTGCAATATGGAAACTAAACGTGCACCCAGTATTCCAGCTGACGCCAAACAACTGCAGTATATAGCTTGAACATAACCTCTCTTAATTTGTATTCCCCACATCATGATATATTACCTAAAATCCTCTTAGCCTTTTTGATAGCTTCAGTACACTGTGGATGTACAAAGAAACAAGTCCATTATGACTTATTATATATAATGTATACATTCAAGTTTCAAATCTCTGTGTATACACATCTAACATTTCTTACTTCCTACATTGAATACTTTATTTAAATTAAATTTCACATCCAAGCCTGTATTCTATCCACGTTCCTCAGCAATGATTCAACTGATTCTGCAATATCTGGGATTCTATGTAGTTTAGCATCATCTGTAAACTTAACCAGTTTGCTAATTATAATCTTATCAGAATCATTTATGTATATTAAAAAGAGCAACAGTCTTCGCATTGATTCTTGAGGGAGACCACTTTTAACATCAGCTAATTCTGAAAAGGTTATTTACACCATGACCCTTTGCTTCCTGTGTTTAAGTCAAATTTGTACCCATCCATACATCGCACATCATCAATAGCATTCTGGAAATCAAGAAAAACAATATAATATGTACCTATCTGATATATGCTTTTATTGCTTCATCATGGAAGTGTTAACTGCTGTCCAATACACCTGTTCTTGCAAATAACGCTAAACCTTTTCCTTAATAATTGCTTCCATTAATTTACCTGTGACATATGTTAGGCTTACTGGGCTAAAGTAACAATTTTGTATAATGGGACAACATTTTCCCAAAACGTTTCCCTAAATGCAGTGATTTAAAAAAATACAGAACAAGGTTTTATATATTATAATCAATAACTTCTCTAAACGGTATAAGAAATATGTTACCAGATTCTGGCATAGATATGAGCCTTATCTTCTAAACACTTCTGTCTCTGCAATTTCTAAATCATTAAATATCTTGGTCCCTGTTACTGCTAGGTGGTTATTGTCTCCTTCACATGTGAAAACGTTGGAAAAATGTAAATTTAGAGCATTTACCAATTCATTTAAGTGCACCTTTACCATTTCTAATGTAATTTATCTCTCTACTTGACTATATTTCTGCTAATACAATTGCGAAACAAATCTCTCTGGATCATCTTTTGCCATTTCTATTTCCTTTATATTATCTCTTTTAACTATTGCTCACATGCACTCACAAGGCCTATGATTAAACACGTATGCCTCTTGGAAGCAGACCTCATCAAAGCAAGCACCTAAAAAGTCCAACATCAAACAAGACTTCAACTGACATTAGTTTTAAAATTTAGATATTGAACTGCTTAATCTTTTTTAAATTAAATATATGTTTAAAGGAACTATAGTACCTACTATTTAATAGTTACTGAACCTCTCTAAGCTCCATATTTGCAATTAAAATGCTCTCAGACATCATCTTCCCACTGCTGCTTACCAGTTCTAAACAGCCAGCTAAATGTGTCTTTATTTGTACTAAACTTTCCCTTACTTTGGTCTGCTTCCCTAGGTGACTTTCTTACTTCCTTTCTTGCTCAACACAATTATCTTGACATCACTTGTCAAAATGTCCCCCCTTTACATGCATATTCTTATTGACAGGAATGCATGTCAGCTTGTGCTTGGTATAACTGACTGAACAAGAATTATTTTTTCTATACTTAATTTATTTAACTCTGTTAACTTGTTATTTAATATTAATGGCAACAGCTCTGGTTAAATTATTACTTACTGTCTGACCGCTTCTGATTAATTCAGCTGGCATGACATCAACGTTCTGAATAAGTGTGACAGTGTGCTTGAGTCCTGGTGAAAACACAGTAAAAACCCCTTCTACAGGACTACCCTTATAGCATGTTTTCAGGAATCAGTGGGTTGTATAAGGACCAATCAATTGGGAGGGGGGGACTATGATTCCGTTTTTATGAAAGATATGTTCTAAGTCTACTGAGTCTTTTTTAATTAGGCAGCACTTATTACCAATAAGGTGTTGAACAGAGTTCTGCTGAGGTTCATTTCTTTTTCTGTCTTCCTTTAAAGTGAAGGTTCCCTGCCTTTCCCTCTCCTCTCTTTGTCCAACTTTATTGGGAAGAAAAGAGATCGTATTCAAAAGCTTGACCCAGTTTGAACTCACTTCTTGGCTGTTCATGAGAGGATTATCCATAAGTAGTTTATTTAACAATATTTTATCAAAAATTCATGTATTTGGGACATTGAAGGCATATGACTGAATATCCCACATATGGATTATGCAACATGAGTAAATGGAGATTTTTTATGTATGTTTTTGCATTGTTTGCTAATTGTTCACCATTTGCTAATGTTGGTCACCATTGAAACCTATTGTGTCAGCAACTTTGTGATTTTGTTCTTCAACAGAAAACATGACATTCAATATTTTTCTCAGCCATAACTACAAATAATATGAGGCAAACCTCTCTGTATAAAATATTCGAGAATTACAGAGTGAGCTGTGTCCATATTTGTTATGGCAAACTGATTGAGAAAATGACATGGCAGAAAGAAAAACGGAGCGGCGACATCTATAAAGGAAATTGCTGTATTACGTAACTGAAAGAAAAAGAGTCCTACTTCATCCACTGACTGTCAAGTACATACAGCATGATAATCTGCTGGTACTTGCAAACTAATGGGGTTTGAATCATGATCTTGGTCTTAATCGAAAGTGTATGACCTTTTACGTTCTGGATTGTCAAAAACTTTGAGGTTGTGGAAACCATGAAAAAGTAAAATGATCAATAAAGTGACATGGCAGAAAGAAAAGCAGCATCATCTGCTACACATCTTACTGGTGGACAAAATAATTTATTGTAAAAAAAGCTCTTTACAAGCCCATCTATTGATAATTCCCTAGGATATACTACATATGTCTTCTGAATTCATAAACAAGTGCAGGAATTGTGTTAATCGATCATTGACCAAGACATGAACTTTGTAATGGTAAGAATGAAAAAGAAGAGCAACAACATCTATGAAGCTACATTTTTCATCAGGAGAACAAAACACTAATTTGCCAAAATAAGAGATTTCAGCTTGCTTTATATGGTCCACCTTTATTTGAGAATTATTTTTGGGTGGAGTATTCCTTTAATCATTAGGCTACCATTCCATAATAAGGCATACATTCACAGCCTACTAGTTTGTAAGACCAGGGGAAAAATATTTTTCATCTGCATTTTTAGACAATATTCACACTGACACTATAACATGTATGACTATCCGGGTTCTACTCCATGCTCCCTTCTTGCTTTTGGGAGCCCTTGAACCCGACACCGTCGGTAATGTCACCGATGAGCTTGGCAGTGAGGCATAACAATGAAGCAAGGGGATGGTGCAAAAAGTGCAAAGTGCTTTTATTTTAAAACAAAACAATCAAAACAGTGTCCAAACGAAAAGTGCAGTGCATCACAATTACTTCAATAAATAAATAATCCAGTAAAAGCAGGTGAAAGGTGGAGGTTAAAATCCATTAAAAAAACTCTTTAAAAAAACAACAAGGTTAAAACAATGGCTGGAAGCAGTCTCTTTAAAAACAAAGCCTGACCTGGTGGCTCCCCTGCTTCTCCCTAACTGCAGCTGACCTTCTTTCCACTCGACTGGTCTAGAGGCTTCCTGATCCCTGGCTTCGGTTCTGCTCTCTCCAGACCGAGACTTGGCTTCCCCCGGTGGCCAGGATGCTCACGTTGGGGAATCTACCTTCCAAGCCTCCCGACTCCCGCTGTCTTCCAAGGCGGGCCATCCTCCTTCCGGTCACTCCCTCTCCTCACAATGCTCAGCGGGAGCGACCACTACCAACTACCCAAGCGCTTGCTCGCTCTCTCTCTTACACATGCCAGCTTTCTCCTCACTGCTTCTTGCCTTTATCCTCACTCCTGCAACCTGTTTCTTTCTTTTTCTTTTCTTCGCCCAACTAGCCACCTCGCGCTTCTATACATCACGAGGACGTGGATCAGCTGTGGCAATCAGAAGCTCACGGGAACAATTACGGATGTGGATGACTCCTAACCTGTGCACTTAAGTGAGAATCGCCCGCATCACGAATTCCCCGAGAACCGCTTGGCCACACACCACCATGCCCCCTCGCTAAGCCGTGAGTGCAGCGATTATTTATTTTAAAAACTGGCCATTTTGACATGAGCTGTGGACCTGCTATACCACAACATGTCCCAATGTTTTAAATTAATTACTAATAAACTCTAAGGTAACTACTGTATACAGTATATAAAGGGCAAAGTAAACACAATGTTAAAAGATTAAATGCCAAACTATTGTATCACAGTTCTCTTTGCATGAATAAGTTGAATTTAGTTTCTTCAAACTAAAGGTATATGCTGTTAAACAACTGACTCTGAATTAAATAAAACTTTGTTTGTGCTATTCCATCTTATAGTCACATACCTTATTGAAGATATCTTGTTCATGAGAAAAGTCTGACAACAGCAAACACTGTCTGAAAGCAGAGGGGAGCCTGAAATGTGAGCTCAGTGAAGTGCATAAGACTAAGATAATACTGCTTCAAAGATTCTTTTTTAGCCACAGTCTATTTTAAGAAAATGAATGAAAAATCACCTAATTTATAAAATATTCTTTGTAATATGAAGACACCATTTATTATCACTCTTAATTCCTTATTTTGATTTTATTAATAAATTATCTATTTCAAACTTTAAAATCACCTATAGTTGACACTCAGCAGATATTATATTCCACCCTCATTTTTAGTTTCAGTCATCTAAAATTCTTTTCACATTGAAATGCTGATACTGAGACATCTCCATAAATTTTCATACCGTCTTTTAAACATCAATTCTCATTGAGCAAGAATGCACAATTAATGCCACTATAGTGCCGTCATACACTTTTCACATAGAGACAGTAATCCTGTCAGTAAAACATTCATACCTGTCAAACATGAGTCCGATGCCATAGCAACTAAAGCCAAATAAAATAACACTGCCTTTTCTAAAAAAAAAAAAGGTTGGTTTTAGTTGAAATGAAATTACACCATATTCTATAACCACTTACAAGACACTGTGGTTGCAATGATATTTCATTAGGTTTAATGTGTAAGTTTCACACACTGAGATTCTAGGGTTTTCCCGGAACTGATTCAACAGAAGGCAGTCATAACACAGGACAGATGTGGCTATGTGTTCAGGGATCGTTTCATTCATTTATTTAGTCAATAAATACATAAATAAAATCTGTTTTAGGCTGTTTGGTTAGGAAATGTACTGTTTCTGTTTCTATGGTCTCCAGATGGCTTCTCATAAAGAGCCCACTATAGTCTAAGAGAAACTTTCTAACTTAGTAAGTCAGAAAGAAAACTGATTTTAATTCAAACAAATTAAACAAATCCCAACAAAATGTCAATGAAGCACACCATCTCATAATTTCCTCTGATGTAACAAGTGTGCACCCTGCCAAAGAAGAATGAGCCTGCTTAGAGGGCTTTAGTGTCAAAGCAGCATTCTTTCCCAGATTCACAGTTTGAGATTTATATTATTATCTAGTCAGCTTTGTGTTTGCTTTTGCTACATTATAATTTTGGGGTGTACTTGGTGATGGATTTATCTTCCTTTACACATTCCACAACATTTATAAATGCATTGTACAGCAAACACATACATATGGAATACATTCACTTTTGTGTATGGATGGTGGGAAACTACCTGCAGCTTGAAACTTTAATTTTATATGCACACATATCAGCATCTGAAAAATGATTCATCTTTAATTTAGCTGCATCATAAATAGCCAAATAACGAGTCAGAGTGTGGCAGAGTACATCTTTATAATATCAGGAACAAGCCACTGACCAAAGCCTGGATGGGACACTAGGCAATTGCAGGGCACACTCAGGCACACCCTCGTAATGACTCATGACACTTTGCTGTCACAAATCACCATATTTTGCACATCTGCTGGTTAGATGTTTGTTCTTGTCTTTTTTATTTATTTTCTACCAAGATCGTATGCTTTGGATGGGAAGTATTCTACTAAAACTGCCATGATGGATTAGCATGTTCTTCATGCCAGATTTCTATTTTGTGTGCACTTTACTGACACAATATCCACAGGGTCACTGTAGTTTTGTATTTAATTAGCAGATTAGTGAACAATGGCTGGAGTTTATTAATGCCTATTAATACTGCAAGTTTTTAATATTTTACCTTCTGAATAAAAAAATGGTGTAGAAGAAACTTTAGTTATGGACAGGTTCACCCAAATTCTGATTTACCTATCAATATTACTGAATCCCTGTCAGTCTCATTATTTAAAATCAAAGTATTCTGTATGGTTGTCTTCAGGCAAGAAGGGGCCTGAGTTGCCTTGAAAGCTTGTATATTGTAATCTTTTTAGTTAGCCAATAAAAGGTGTCATTTTGCTTGACTTCTCACTACATGCATAATGGCTACCACAGAACAACACCCTAGTACTACAGATCATTATCTTAAGTATTTTACTTGATGCCATTTTCTATTTTACTTCTATACTTTACTTTTACTTATAATTAGTGTATAAGAACACTGAGTTTTCTTTGAAAGTATGTTTACAAGAATAAATCAGAACTGACACTGTGTGACTGCTTTCATCTGCAATATATTTAAAATATTTTGTAGTTATGGCTTTTAATTACAAATATTAAATTGGCATACTTGCCATTTCCTGAATTAGCCTTTTCCACTACAGGGTAACTTGGAGCTGGAGCCTATTCTAGAAGATTTGAGTGCATATCATAAACCAAAGCAGTACAGGACAATAGGATGTCACAGTGTGCACATGTGCATACAACCACAAAATATTCACAATAAGGCATTGAACAAAATTGGTAGGACACTGAGAAATTTCACATGCATATCCAGAAAACATTGAAAGGGAACAAACTAGGAATGGGTCAGGCTACCTGGAACTGTATGGCAATATTAGAGATGACTGTCCAATCTCAAAATGTATCTGTCATCAAGACACTTAATGCATACTGCTATAGTATAGCAATATACCATTACTCAGAAAACAAATTCCTACAACTAAATTTCCAAATTAACCTGTAAAATGGTGTCTGTAAAATGGTCTTGAACATCACACATGTATAATCTGTAAATAAGTGAAGCATTACATCTTCATGGGCATGGGGTTACAAAGGTTTTGTTAACATGCATAGAAGCAAAGAAAGCATTTTTATAACTAAGTACAGCAAAAACATAATGACTTTCTGGGTCATGTGAGATAAAAGACTGGCTACAGTAATAACAGAGGAGCTGACAATAGGATACAAATTATAGTAAATGAATACTGGGAAGAAAAAATACTTATGGAAAGTTTGACGTAGAAAAATCGAGCATTTCTTTGATATGCTGGGAGTGCCTTTACACCTTTATCTTTTAAAACATACTAAAACAGGAGGAAATTCTGGATTATTGCATTAGCAGGTGATGAATGGGAAGGGAAGTACAACTTACAAACAGTAAGGGCATGAAAAAACAACATTTCCAAAAAAATGGAAAACACAATGATAAATTATGTGGGACAGACTGAGACTTCTCATACGACAGGGGGCGTTAATTGAGACTGCATTTGTTGCCTCTAATTATAGACATGATCAAATACACAACCAAAAGATGCAGCATCAAAAACAGGATCCTTCACAATCAGTAACTCAGATGAGTTCTATTTAAAAGATTTACGCTAACCTCACTTTATGGCACAAAAAATATGTAATTGATATTAAAACAAGAGACAAGAGACTGCAGAGACAGATGTACTACATAGCACGAGTGATTCAGCACCTTAAAAAGCAGGACTACTGTTTTTATTGTTTAATTTAATAAGGGTAATTTATGACCCTAGCATGCCTAAAGACCAAATCACATTAGACAACTTTTCCAGTGATTTTCGATCACAGTCTTCATTTACATAATCATAGCTATCTTATTTACATAATCTTGGAGGTTGTTGGTGGCGCCCACCCATGAAGGCCAATCATCTAGTATAGCATGCCCAGAAACATACTCCAACTAGTCTGCAACTCCACCTTACAAAACCCAAAAGGTTTGATTTTGTCTTTAGTTGTAGACACATGCTCTGTGTGCATGAAAGCTGACAAACAACTTTTGCTCATCTGAAAGTACAATACATATGATGCAGCAACAAAGAATAAGACATGCAGGCATTTTGGAACTCAGAGAAGAGAAGCTCTCCTATCTGATGTCTTGTGCTTTATATACCACAACAGAATGGAAAAAAGAAAAAAGGTCTGGAATTGTGGTGGAACTTGCCATACCTGTAAAAGCTTTGTATCAGCACTAGATTTGTCAGGCAACACATTATTAGTTGTCAGGAAAAGGGGTAGCTCACCTGTGCTGAAATGTTGGCATGCTAATTTGATATGACCAGTGATTTTTAGTTCTTTAAATTGACATGGTCTGGCAACAAGATCAGCAACTACAGTCAGAAAGTCTTACATATCCTACAACTAGAAGCTGGGAAATGTGACATCAGCTTAAGCACACTTCTGTACTGTTAGGGTCAATGTGGGATGCATTCAAAGCATCAAATATGTACCTAGACATCAGGTCAAGTAAGCCACATCTTGTCTTGCTTTTTCCCTCATCACACTTGCAGTCTGTCACAAACCTGTAGACGCACAAATGAGTGCTCATAATCTATTTTCTAGCATATAGTTTCTCGTTTCTCCTGACTCCTAGCATCTTCTCAAGCGCTCCACAGCATGCAGGCTCTCCTAGCTCCCTCAGGCTGTGGTGGACATGTTAGAGTGCCTAAGGATTATTGAGAGCGCTAGAAAAATAGTGAAATGATTCACAACGAAAGAGACATGGTCTAAGATTTTAATGGGTAAGAAGATACATGAGATCAAAATAAACTACGTGACAAGAAATGAATATGACACTACTCAATTCTAAAGGTAAACAAACATCAAAACCAAAAACACCATCCTACAGATTGGACCTACTTGATAAACAAGTTAACTACACTAACAGAATTTTTACACAATGAATATCTACTGAGGGATAAACCAGAGTGCAATCATCAGCATAGTTATAGCATCACTTCTGTGACTTTACCAGCTTGATGATCACAGTCATGTGACATTACAAGATTGCATCCTGTAAATAAAGAAAACTAAGACGGGAATGAATTTGAACTTTGTCAAATCAAATCCAATTGAAAAATAAACATGTGAAACACAATCCTCAAGTGTTAAAACCTCTGAATATACAAAAACACACATATGAAAATGTATAATATTACACAGCTCCCTCAGTTTTCCCTCCTGCATGTTGGCTCCACTAGCTCCTTTCATCCTCCTGGTGGGCTCTTCACACACGCTCTCCTCACACCTTCCTTTAACCTAAATTCCTGAAAAGAACCTTCTAGATGAAAAGATGGGATTCTGCTTAAAAGTTCATTATCACACACTGGTATGTAGTTTTATTGCTTCTGTAAGTACTTAGTTTGCCAGCCCACTGCATTGATCACTGCTGGTATTTGGCCTCTCCCAATCTGCCATCCACTATAATATGCTGTAGTTTGCTTTACCAAACAAAGAAGACAGTTATTAACAACCAAAAAAGAAAACAGCCATATAGGACTATGCCTTCAACCATCTTAAAGTGAAAATAGCTTGTACCTTCAAATTTAAGATACACTTACAGCATACACAGATAAGTGATTCTGTAAAAGAGTTTGCACTATCCAAGTTTCTGCAATATTTTTAAATATCTTTATAAAATAATAACAACAGAGTTTTACTAAAGGTGGCACCTTATTTGCCTGTTAAATATTTAAGATACTGCCATTGGAAGACCACTGAATACCAGCTCTGAAGTCTGCACTTTCTAGGAGGATTAATTTTTGATTATTTAGGGAAACATGATAGTATCATTTAACTACAAAGGATTCAAATCATACAATCAAGTGTAGTAAAAAGAGGCCTGCAAAATTTTTATTTACTTTGTTGTGCTGTGGCAGTTAGCAAAGATGAAGAAAAGTGTTATTAGGAAAAGCTTCAAACTTGCACTCTCACTCTACTTTATTCTCAAAGTTCAAATTGTAACTGACACCAAAAAAGTTTTCTATTTTACTTTAATGTTTATTTAATAGAGCAGTTTTGAACTGAGCTTTACCAAAGCAAACAAGAATACACAAAGCAACACAAGATAAGATGGTAGATTATTACAACAACCATTCTGATCATTATCAACAAAGCAATGAGTGTTACCAATTCTTATGAGTCCCACAGAAACTGGCCAGTGGGTGTTAACTGAGCCTACTAACAGGTATAGTAGGTTGATTATGACTGATTTGGTTGTTGATAAAAATGCTTGCCTGCTTACTTGTATGTCAGCTGGTGTAACATATGCCTCTGCTTAAAATAAGTTTTTCAGTTTTTCAAATATAACCAAACCACTTCAAGTTGATATGCATTGAATAATATGCCACTAAAATAAAACATTAAATACTGCCACTTACACTAATGTATTCAAAGAGCAGCTCTTAGCAGGTAAATATCATAACAAAGTTCCTCATGTCAATACACATAAGCACTGCTACTGTTACTGATGACAACACTACTGAACCTTCCACTGGCAACAGTAGGTATCTGCTAGTCATGGGACTGATGAGAACTGATAACATCTGTTCAACAGAGAGATAACAAACATATCTGCAAGTTACAATCACATTCAAATAAAAAATAAATCACATGTGATTTATCTTTTATTTGAATATGATTATAATCAGGAGATTTCCTGGAAAATAGTGAGAGAGTGTGATGGGATTGCACATTTCCTACACTGAGTCGAAATACAAATGAATGAAGTGAATGTATATCAAAGTCACTTGACAATAGGAGTTTGGCATATTGCAGAACAGAATCAGCATCACTATAATATGAGCAAAACCATTGTTTTTTAAAAGACGTAAACAGTTGAAATGTATCACAAAATGCATAAGAAAGATGATTAGTTTGTAGGGTACAATTTTAGTTTTATGATGGATGAGCTTCAGGGGCCGACATAAATAATGAGTACCACACATTTGGTCCCATAAATGTAAATAAGCAATTGCCAATGTTTGTATGATTGGGTATTCAATTGCTTTCAGATTTTCTACAGCACTGTTCCTGTTCAGGTTTTCAGAGAGGCAATTCTTGCAGTAAGTACTCATTGACAGTCCATCACAGGGCACACTGACACACATTCACTCAATCACTCCAAGACAATTCAGAGTTGCCAATCAATCTAATACGATACCTATAGACTTTGAAAGGTAACATAAGTACTTGGAAGAAACACAAAAGACTACAGGGGGGTCAAAAGTATTTCAAAAAGAAATCATACTGGGGTACAGCCATTTGAATCAGCAAGACTGCTGTATAGCAACTGCTTCAGTCATGTGTGACCTTAAAAAATACGCAATATTTAAATTAAGAAATTCCAAAGCAGCATTTATTATGACATACAAAATACATAGAAATGCATACAAATGATAGTCAACTGAAAGTCAAATAAAAAATAACAAACATAATAGGAATTTATAATTAAAAGTTTAATATACTGTATTTATATCAAAGCATCTCAAACTTAGCAGTATTTAGAGTAAAACACATACTAAAATTTAAGAAAGCAATACTTCCAATAGCTGTCATTTTCATTACCAAAACGTCTGTAATTCTCAACAATATTCACTTGAATTTTGCTCCTACTTAAGAAGGAGTGCATGTAATTTAACCCATAATTGTCCTCAAATAAGCTCAGTTGCCTAACATTAGAAATGACAGTTATATCCAAAACAAACCAATTCTAACAGACAAGAAAGGTGACTATAGTAGTCTAACATAGTCTGATCAGCCACAACAATAAAATCACCCATTTAATATTGTATAGAACCCTCTTGTGCCACCAAAACAACTCTGACCATTCAAGGCCTAGATTTTATTAGAACTCTGAATCTGTGTCCTTTGGTATTTGGCATAAACATTAGCACCAGATACTTTAAGTCCTCTAAGTTATGATGTGGAAACTTAGTCCTAGTCACCAGCTATCCGTCCTTGGACTGCTTTTGATCAGTACTAACCACTGCATACCGGGAATACCCTACAAGACCTGTAGTTTTGGAGATGCTGTGACCCAGACATCTAGCCATCACAATTTCCTTATGCCTGCTGATTTTTCTTGCTTGCAACACATCACCTTCAAGTACTCACTGTTCACTTGCAGTTTAATATATATCACTTCTTCACTGGTGCTATTATTGGTGCTATTACTGGTGCTATTATTAACTTTACCTGTCAGTGGTTTTAATGTTATGGCTGATCAGTGTAGTTTAATTTTCAGAATAAAAAAAGATTCATATATAATAAACAAAATTCAACACAATGAAGAGCAGTACTCAATTTAGACTGGCATAACGGAACCCAATGGAGGGCTAATACTGGCTTTGCTTCTTGTGAATATTTTCCTTTTACAATGCACATTTCTGGTAATAATCTATTTGCAAAAGATAATGCACTTATCTATGGAATACTATCTGTTCCAATTATTCAGCATGTAGAATACATTAATTTTGCACGATAATTTAAAGGAAATCAATCAAATAATCCAGTCCTTTTAATACATTACAATACAAAACACGGGTGTATTATATTTTAATTCAATTCCGTTTGATCACACACTGAATATGCCTTATCTAAAAGTAAAGCCAACTTAGTAAATTTGATTCAATGTATGCTTGGAGTGCACTGCATTTTTTTCCATGACTACACGTTAATTGTGCCAAAACTAAATTAAACTGAATGACCTATCACTGTCTACAGTTGGAGCAAGGGGTGTGATGTTCTAGGTGGCCACAGCCATGTGCATGTTTCTCCCAGGACATTGATAGTCATTACCAAGGATGAACCAGGGTAAATTAGGATACAGCAACAGTTGTTGCTGCAAGTGCAATGTGATGTTTACTCAAACAATGAGTAAGATCTACATTTTAATTCAAAAAGTCAGTGCAAATTCTTCAATAACAATATATAAAAACATTGCAATGTGGAACATAAGAACCAATAAATAGATCCAATAAATAGGTAAAAAACAAGAATTATTTCAAAATCAAAATCTTCTTTGATCTTATTAATCTCCAGTGTGTCACTCTGTCTCTCTCTCTCATCTCCCCTGCTCACCCTCTGGGTCTTGCAGCAGGGCTAAGACACCAGTAAACACATTTCACCATCTGGCTCACATCCTAAGCACCTTCCAACAGTGTCTGTTTGGACCCTGAGCCTGACTCCCTCTTCCATCAACCACTGCTTCATCTTCTCTCATCCACACCGGCACCACCTCCTGATTCTGTGCTCTCTCTCCTTCTATTATTTTGGTTTTTCCCTCCTTCTGTTCAATCCATTTATCCCATCCTACTCAGCTATGTGATACTCCTGTAAATGTGAGAGCCATGAACAAGCAATCAGCCAATTCCCCCATTATGTAGTCCAAAGCTGCTCATGAGCCTCACATTCTTAAATACCCAGCACCTGCTTGGTCCTGCCACAACCACCTGGACACAATTCACCACAAGTAGCAACAAGTCATTCCAAACACGACTACCACATTAACTGCTATGAACATGTTCTTTAACACATAGGGTGAAATAACTAAATGTTAAGAGGTGCAATTTCATAGAAAATGTTTACTCTTAGTTTAAAACGTCTGATGCTGTTTGTTGGTAATTATCAGTGAGGTAAAATTTTCAAGGTGTGGATAGTTGTCTGTTTTAACTAATGTATTTATCAAATCGATGTTAATGTAATCACTGAGCTTGGGGTTTTCATATCTTTTTTTTTATTCTCACCTACTGTGTCTGCCTGATATTACATTGTTCTCTTATTACTTTTTCATCTGTACTTTGCTGAACATTTCACACAAACTGGTGCTGAAAGAATAAAACTGTCACAAAGTATGTTGTTGGCTTACTCAGGCAAGTTATAAATGCTCAGGACCGGCAGTAGGCTAATGAGGCCACTCCAGCTGAAAATGAAGGCAGCAGTAGATCCACATCTGGCCAACCTACTAGTGGAGAATTTGAAGAGTGTCTAAAACTTATCCTGCATGATGTGTCCTGGTGCTTATTATAATATATACTGATTTTTAGATATGTATAAGGTGATGCTGAATGAAAATGTAAACTTGTGACTGGAATGCGTCTTACTCCTACTTGTTGACTGATTATTTGATTTAATTTACTTTTGGCACAATTAACAAGTAATCATGGAAAGAAATGTAATACCCCTCATTGTGTACTGTATTGAAAAGTAATGAATCACTTGATTGGTTACTTTTTAATTATTACATAATAAATCATGGCAAAATTAAATGCACAACATAAACATGCATTGCATTTTTGTGCAATTTACATGCTGGATTGAGTTACCTTTGGCATGAATTGTATTCGCTAGTTATGTTTACAAAGGAATGCAAGTCACTAATCTCTGCATATGACTAGAGCCACATACGCATTACTTAGGGACATGCTACTTGTACTTAAGTTAGCAGTACTGCATCCAGCATTTGGTGGAACATCATGGGATAACAATGTGGCCATTTAGTTTGATTGTGATTTGAGTGTATGACTGTAAAGAATTTCTCGCTCAAGAAAGAAATTGGATAGACAATGGCCAGCATAGCTGCTTCTGCACAATTTCATAATATAATGGACTGACATGCCAATTTGTGATATATGCAGAGGACTAAGCATGTCACTGAGAGGCTTTGTTTCACCTGCAAATTTACTAACAAACAAAGCTTGAATGGAATTTTTTACAAAAAAGTAAGTGACAGGAAAAAAATCTGTGCTTCACATAAAAATGAGTTTTTAATTGTAAGATGATATACGTATTCAGTAAATGTTCAACAGATTACAAAATTTGAAAAGATCTTTCAGGCTGTATCCAGTGACGTAAATAAGCATCTTTAACAGAAAAGCACAGTTCCAATCTGTGTACATTTTAATATGGTAGTCTGCAGTGTGTCTCATCATTCTTTATCAGCTTACCACTGGCAACATAATGAAGCAAGGAAAGTAGATTTTGAAGATCATCAATGCAAGATCGTGATTAACCTTATTAATTCTAATTGCAAAGACACACAGAAACACAGGGGACAAAAACTCTATAGAATAAAATGCTACATAGCATTATAGTGTTGTTCATCACCCCCCTCCCTCTTTATGCAAGCTGAAATTTAAACAACAAGTTGGTGGCAATCACTTTTACAATTAGTGAGATTTATCTCTACTTTTTAGCACTTCATGCAGAGCATTGATTTGATTAACCAGCTAAAATGATCACTCTTGAAAGAAACCATTAGGCACTGTAAGTTTTCACTTCAGTTCTTGTTCCTTTTACATACAAGTGCCCGACCCACCAGACAAGTCTTTTTATAACTAGCATTTGATTGCACAGAACAACAGTAAGATTTTCTCCCAACTGGAATATGTAGATGTTTACTTTATAAGATTTTGTGAATCACAATATGGAGCAAAGATGTGTCTGAGCAAACATAAGAATTTATGGTTCTCAGCTGGTATAATAAAACTTCCCAGATTATAACAGAGAAACTCATGTTGTCATAAGAATGAACCAAAAAGATTACCATAAAGATTAGTTTTATACTAACAAAAATAAACCTAAGAAATACAATATCAGAATTACTCAACAATATAATCATTTAGAAGCACATCTTAGACAATAAAGCACTACTGCAAGCTAACATGAAAATCAGGAGATAACTAATTTAAAAATGAACAACGAAACAGAAACAGAAACAGAACCTTCGGTACTTGCTTTTGTTGATATTCTCATAAATAATTTAGTGTCTGTTGAAAATTGAGCAGTAGTCTTACTTCTATTAGAATTTCCTTTTAATCAGAAAGGAAAATGTGGATGTAATTCTGATAAAAAAGAAAAACTATCTTACTAAAGATGGAGAAACATTGTTCTGTGATCCATTGTTTCCTGGATGTATCACTTCAACAAGTGAAAGTTTTCTAAACAAAACATGGAACAGGGAGGGAAACCAGCAGCTAAAGTTAAAAGGAATGAGGAATGATCAATGGTATACCTAGACCATGCTTTCAAATAGTGAAAGGATTGAATTGTGAAGATGTGACTTTTGTTTCCCTAATCCTCACTCAAAGGAAATTTATGCTAATTTATATTCACTGTGCATTGGAGGTGCATTTCCAAAAAGCATTGTAACATTATGAACATTGTAATCTCCATTTTAAGATTGATCATGAATTTAGGAGTGTTTCTTAAAACCTATGATAACTAAAATTGCATGATAAATCCTAATCTATGTGCTCTCCATTCTTACTGTTTTAATGCTAAGAGCTTCTTAAATAGACTACCTCTTGCGCCAGCTATGGTGACAGACACAGAATACAGTACATTAATTTCACATGATGGCAATTCTTTTTGAATACTAACATTTGCAGTACGGATGATATCATTTTCACACTGAAATGTTAATGCATTCATAGAATTACATTTTATAGATCGATTAAGTTAATGTAAATAATAACATAATAACTGAATATTTATAAGTTAATATTTTGATGTTCATTAAATGTTTTGAAGAATATGCGTTCTAAGGTTACAATTAATCTTTACTTTGATGGAGATGTTTTCTGAATTGAAACTGGTTTTGGGGTAGAAGTGGGAAGAATTGTGGGGGTTGGTACATTTCGAAAGATATAGTATGGCTGGAAGTCTCAGTATCTAAACCACCACACCACAAACTGAGTACTTCTACATTATTTAAATTAATTTAATGGTTTGCAACCAATAACCATTTATATTTTTAGTCTCCAGCATAGTTACACCCGTCCTAAAAGTTTTATGCATTGAATGTACAAGTGATTTTGCAATTACTAAGAACTTTTCAGTTATACTCACTAAGTACTAATTCAGCAGTGTGTCAAAAAGCAAGAAACAGCAAGTTTGGCAGTGGACAACTGGTGGGCGATAGTGAGTATCCTGTCATGCATATTTATTGGGAAATGTAACTAACTCTCAGATGGTTGCCAAAGAACAACACAACACAGCACATCAACAAACTTGCAGCCTTACCGATTGCAAGGTATGGGTATATGAATAACTATAGAGTATGTAAAATGAACTTCTATTGCCTTCAAAAATCATTGGGTTGTATCAGATTTTTTAATCATTTGTGCTGTGTTTTGTATGCTGTTCTGCACAACATTGTTGTTGGAGCGGTTGTACACCTGCCCACTGAAAAACAAGAAGTCAGGATGGAGGTTACAAATGTCAATATTCATGATCTTAGAGCAGAGAGTGTATCCCAAGCTAAGCAGGTCACCATCACTACTGTTTTTTATATACGTATTTTGTCTTGTTCACCAATTTCTAACTAAGAGACTTTGCTTGTATTTAAATTCCACATATATCTGAGAAATAAATACAGTGTGTACCATTTGGGGGAGTGAGCACATTTTAAAAAATAATGGAATTTATTTACTCATCTTCATTTAACAGTTGTGTATAAATAACAGGTTGAGGTTATACACATTAAATATAAACATGAATTATTTGCACATTGTTAGGCTGTCCAAGTGGTATCTATGTGTCTGAAAGAGAGTAAAGTATTTTGGTAATGTGCTGCAACTTACTGTCTGTACTGTTTTTACATTCTTTTGCGTTTGTTTTATATTTAAAAAAAAAATCTATTTTGTGCATATTTATAAAATTTGCCTCAATCGTTCATTAAGTTACAATATCATTCATTACTTTTCACAACTTTATTTCAACCCTCCAAAGGACCAAAACAGTTATAGACCAAAACAGAATAATTAAAATATTATCTTATCATCTTATGATGCTTTTTTTTGTAGAAGATTTCTTAGGGAACCAAGTAATACTTTATCCTTTACTTGGAAAGAGGCTGACTAGCAGCGGTTTTGGAAAAAACAAGAAAAGGATGCTCCTACTGTATATACAGTACATCCACAGTAAAGATGCTTATTAATCATTAAGGTTTATCATTTTAGAGAGCTGCACTGCTACTTAGTTTGTGTAGTATTTCACAACGGACCAACTAAGGGACAATGATTGATCAAAATTAAGTCTTTTGAAATTAAACTTGTTTGGGGAGAATAAAAGCTGGTTGCCCACTTGAATCACCATTTTATAGTGCTTGGATGTAGGAGTCATAAAATAACATCTTTAGCTGCACTGCTATAACAGCATATTTCTTTGACAGCATTAGGCAATACAGATTTACACCATCATATGACTTATATATGAAAACAATTTTGCAGAAATGTTCACTAACTAATATTAAGGAATGCAGAAAGTAATCATAAAATGAAAAAAGTTCTATCTTGAACAGCATTTCTGAACATAAAAATACAGTAATCCCTCCTCCATCGCGGGGGTTGCGTTCCAGAGCCACCCGCGAAATAAGAAAATCCGCGAAGTAGAAACCATATGTTTATATGGTTATTTTTATATTGTCATGCTTGGGTCACAGATTTGCGCAGAAACACAGGAGGTTGTAGAGAGACAGGAACGTTATTCAAACACTGCAAACAAACATTTGTCTCTTTTTCAAAAGTTTAAACTGTGCTCCATGACAAGACAGAGATGACAGTTCTGTCTCACAATTAAAAGAATGCAAACATATCTTCCTCTTCAAAGGAGTGCGTGTCAGGAGCACAGGCTGTCAGAAACAGAGAGCAAAGCAAACAAATCAATAGGGCTGTTTGGCTTTTAAGTATGCGAAGCACCGCCGGTACAAAGCTGTTGAAGGCGGCAGCTCACACCCCCTCCGTCAGGAGCAGGGTGAGAGAGAGAGAGAGAGAGAGAGAGAGAGAGACAGAGAAAAACAAAACAGTGAAAAATCAATACGTGCCCTTTGAGCTTTTAAGTATGTGAAGCACCGTGCAGCATGTCGCTTCACGAAGCAGCTGCACACAGAAGGTAGCAACGTGAAGACAATCTTTCAGCATTTTTAGACGAGCGTCTGTATCGTCTAGGTGTGCGAACAGCCCCCCTGCTCACACCCCCTACGTCAGGATCAGAGAAAGTCAGCGCAAGAGACACAGAGAAAAGTAAGTTGGGTAGCTTCTCAGCCATCTGCCAATAGCGTCCCTTGTATGAAATCAACTGGGCAAACCAACTGAGGAAGCATGTACCAGAAATTAAAAGACCCACTGTCCTCAGAAATCCGCGAACCAGCAAAAAATCCGCGATATATATTTAAATATGCTTACATATTAAATCCGCGATAGAGTGAAGCCGCGAAAGGTGAAGCGCGATATAGCGAGGGATCACTGTAACTACAATAAAAAAATTAAATGTTATTTAGTACTTTTCATTTATTTTTTAACCTGATCATCCAGGGTGGTGGGCAGCTAGTGCCTAGCCCAGCAGCACTGGGTGCAAGATGCAAACCAACCCAGCACTGAAAATTATCATTGGGTTCTTATATTTCCCATAGTAAGATGATCATCTCTCATTTAGGATACATAAGATGCTTGACAAAGTGGTACAGTAATTATCACAGCCTGACAGCTGTTAGATCCCAAATATGATTCAGAGATTGGGTCACACCCTGTGAGGAGTCTGCATATTCTGCAATAGGCTTCATTGGACACTTCAGTATTACAAAAGCATTATTAAAATGATGGTAAACTGCAAAAGTGTGTTTCTGTGCCTTTTGTTGTACTTGTGTCTCACAAGACTTGCACTCTTGTATTCTTCCTCTGATTAGCCAAAATAAGCTGTAATAAACTGACTATCATCAAATAGATCATTCATACTAACAAAGTGACATCATATTAATTGCAGAATTTTCTCACTTTTCTTTTTGAAGTAACATGCAAGTATTTAATCTTGATATATTATTTGTTGCACGATTTGTTTACCTTTTCTTTTCAAAGTGCATATATGTAATATTTGCAAACTAATGTTTCATTTTTCTTTATTCGATAGTCAGTTTTGATAAAGCTGAAATATTTAAGCAAAAATTAATATAAACTCAGGATATTTATTTTCGACAAAATCAACGGATGATTCATTGACAGTTTATAAAATTATCTCCAGTAAAGGAAATGCAATAAGCATGCTTGGCTATTATAGTCTAAACTTAGGGGCAGGAAGTTATGTCAAAATTATAAACAGAACACAGTAACACAATTCATACACATTGTTTTTGGATACCTTAACACTTCATTAAATAAAATGGATTTATTCTAGCCATATAATTGCTGGCTTGCGGTATACAATGCCTAAAATTATATTCTTGAGACTATAAATAACCTTTGTGCTCCTGAATGTTGCAGCTTCTCTGTAACTGAAGTAACCCCAGAGGATAAAGTGGGCTAAACCTTGGCACTTGAATTAACATTTAATAGCATACTTTCAAGGTGGTCTACCTTAAATAATATGTACATGACTGCGCACACACACGCACATAAATATACTGTACATGGAGAAATGTGAAAAAAACAAAATTAGCTTTGACTCTGAACCTTTTGGTTTCAATTACATCGCTTAGAATTAAGAAAGTATTGAAGAGAGGAAGTTCATTTAATTAAAATAATTCCTTTGGCGTGTGTGCTGAAATCCCAAAGCTCTCCAGGACTACATTTACCCCTCTATACTGTATACATAAAAATGTCTGAATCTATGTGTGTGGGTATCACCTAAATAAAAGTATTAATAATTCTCACCTCTGTACTGGTATGAGAAAAAAAAACGCTTTTTAACAGTTAAACGCCATGCAAAATGAATTGCAGTCTAAAGAAAAAGTCTTATGAGTGTAGATTTTTCTTAAGCCTTTTATTAATACAGTATTACAATGATTCTCCTCATCGTTGTAGTAATTAGTGCATATTACACTAGTGAGATCTCTTACCCGTCAACAGCCCAATGTCCTCCTTCGGTCCCGTCTCTGACCCCGAAGGCCCAAGAGAAGATAGCTGCTTTTTCTCTTGGGACATCGGCCGGTCTTAATTTATAAAGTAGATAAATAAACACTGCTTTTTGTTGCTTGCTTTGGTTGGCTGTTTGTTTGTTTATTCTGAAGGCACGGCAATGCTGGAAATTAAGAGGCAGCAGTCACTTCTCCAACCTGCAAACAGAGAAGACAGAGATGCTTTATTGAGCGCCAGTCTGGACTGAGCAGCGCAAGCACGGCGCACCGTTACAAGTTGGCAGATGAGCCCCGATCCCAGCGCATGTGGACCCCGTTATTAAGCCAGCTGCTGGCGTACCGCTTCAAAAAAGAAAGAAACGCTCCGTACCTCGCTGGCATGCTCTTCTAGTTCAAGTGTGCCTTCTGCCCATTGCCCTTTCCCTTCTTTTCCTTGTCATAAAAAGTTGCGACTCTTTAGTTCATGCCTCCACATTCCTGTCGCGTCGCTTTTCTTCAGCAGCGGCTTCGCTTCATGGCGGATGAGCAGCACTTTGCGGTTTTACTATCACTTTCTAGCTTATTTCAGGATTTCGTGCTTTTTTTTCGTTACTCTTTGGGTAAAAGGAGTTTTGGTCCTTTTTTTCTCCGTGAAACATTTTTTCATCATTTCCGGATTCCGAAAACAGCTACATCTGGCTCCTAGCCACGAAGCACCATGGTGTCTGCAGGGTCCCTCAGCACACTAGATTTTTTTTTTAATTAAAAGTGAAAGTCTTGAAATAAGCACTCAACCCCCCATCTCCCCCCAAAAATGGACTCGACAGGAATTAAAGTTTGAAATGCTGGTGAAAACTGCTTTTAAAGATAATATACTATTTCGATAAAAAAAACATCACTAACTGGCTCACCTTCAGGGACCAGTTTTGTCGGAGGGGCAAACAATAGTGAGTCTGGTGACTGTGTAAGATATTTTAGAATCTATGTTCGTTCTAATAGAGACTATTTGACTTAGATAAAATGTAAGAATAATCTGTAAACATGCATCACAGTATAGTATTACCTAGGCCTTTAACCAATAATTATATCTTACAGCTAGTTATGGTTTTTCAGGTATGTGTGGTCATGTGTTCATGATCAATGACTCTCTTTGGACAATATCTTATAAACAAATTAATCTGTGTAATTTCTAATACATACAGTAATTGTTAAGTATACACTGTCAATAACATGCTTCTTACTAAATCTATACTGTTTCCGAGATATTGCACTGGTTTCATTCCGCACTACATAGTCCTTACATCCTTTTGCTTGTTTCAGTCATCATTGGCCCCACAGGATTCAGTTTTTGTCATTCTCCTCACCTACAGTATATGTATATTGGTAACATCATTAAAAATATTACATTTCTGTCAGCCCTAGTTTTTGAAGTTGTTTATTCTTGGCTGTGCATGGGATTTGTTTCAAGAATTAACTAAAAGTTATTATACGTGCAGGTTCCAACATTGCCCTAAGAAAAAAACAAAATAAACACTTGCACAAATCAGAATACTCTGTAAGTCATTGCTAGTAAGAATTCGCCTCATTCAAACTTTGCCCTCAGTTTCAGTCACTACCAAGAACTTGATACAAATTTAGCATTACACAGTCTTCCTGAGTATATTTTTTAAGAATGCAGAGCTGTAAATGGTGGTAAAGTCATTGATCAGGACTACTAAATTAAGTTTCATTATTCAGAAATCAACTGAAACTTTAATCTTTGCTGTAGTTTGGATGTAGTTTCGGGCATCTTCTCTTTAGGATGCATATTAAGATATCATATCAGGATATAAAGCTGTCATTGTTCAGGGGCTTAAGTAATTTCAGGACTGAAAAAGTCAATGCAGTTTCAACTGCTGCCAAGGAATAAATACAGTTTCTATGAAGATGTATGACTGTAAGGGAAAAAAATCAGTATAATGTTTGGATGTAGACAATGAAACCATGCTTTTTGACTTCAAAACCTGTAAAAAATTAAAAAGAATTCAGTGACCTGCCCATGACTTTGTGTACATAAGACTGTGTTTTGACCTAATCGCAATATACTCCCTATACACATGAAATACAGACACACATACACGCACAGAAACAAATACATCCATCCATCTTCCAAACTCATTTAGCCTGAGCAGGGTCTCAGGAGTCTGTCCAAGCAAGCATCTAGCAAGGCAGAAACAAACCCTGGGCAAGACACCAATCCATGGGGTTAGCAGTCACACAAACACACACTACAGCCAATATCTGAATTTATTTAAGAGGAAACCCACATGCACACAGGGAGAGCATTTCAACTCCTTGCAGGGATCACCCAGGGCACAAACCCTGGCCTCCTTGCTGTGAGGCAGTAGCACCGTCACTGTGCTACTATGAAATCTTATATACTATAATGCTGATAACTGCCATGTTAAATTTGGAAATAGTGATTCATTTTTAAATTATTAAATTTAAATTATTGTGTCCACAGTTTATCATCTTGCTAATTCAAGTTCAAGGTTGCCTAAAAATATAAAGATGCTAGTAACTTTCAGTCACAGTTGTTTCTCTCTCTATCAATTTATAAATACCAATTGCATATTTAAAGAAATGAATAAATAAACATCACCATAATCATTCCACTAAAGTGCATGTATAAGTAATGCTCAAATCATTCAAATCTGATTCAGTGTCAAATGAAAGAAATGTTAGTCTTGCATTGATATAGAACACAAATCTGTCCTTTATTATTATAATAAATAGCATTTGCCAAGATTACTCTTTTGCTTACCCTGCTGTGTGAATTGCCATGTACAGTACTAGGATAAACTATTGTTATCTTGTGTTGTAATTAAATTATTTGTTTAATAAGGTACCTCACGTTAATGCTCTTTATGAAAGGCTGAGTGTGAAATAAGCATTGATTATTAAATTGATTGGTTGGTAAAATTTATATCCCATAAATGACTGAGATTTGTTCAGTATTTTGTAGTCAATAAATTGTTATTATAGCTGCTTTAGAGGTTTTGGAGTTTCATACCAGTTCTCTGCCCATCTAATGTATATAAACTTTATGGTTGGCTTTTACTCAGTATTATTATGAAATTGCCTTGCAAATGTAGCTGTATCAGAATCATTCAGATGTTTTCTGCATTGCATCATAAATTCACCGTGCTAATTGACAGTCAGTGTTGGAATTTCAGGAGGCAGAGCAAAAAAGAAGAGGGCAACTGCCAGTTATAGGATAAGATAGGTATTTGGCCATGTTGAACTATGATTGAAATTATATACAAAAAATACACTTCTCTCAGAAGAGGCCAAGATAAACAGTAATGCAAACAGAAGACAAACAATGCCCTGATCTGGATATATTTGGGCCTAGTTATGGTGGGGGAGGAAAAAAGAGAAATGATAAGACATACTTGTTTTATTGCTTTAACAAATTGTGGAGTATCCTAAACAAAGGGTAGAAAAATATCTCATAGATAGATAGATAGATAGATAGATAGATAGATAGATAGATAGATAGATAGATAGATAGATAGATAGATAGATAGATAGATAGAT
Source organism: Erpetoichthys calabaricus (assembly GCF_900747795.2). Taxonomy (NCBI): domain Eukaryota; kingdom Metazoa; phylum Chordata; class Cladistia; order Polypteriformes; family Polypteridae; genus Erpetoichthys; species Erpetoichthys calabaricus. The sequence goes on along the minus strand of NC_041394.2, from coordinate 211,182,770 downwards.
AGATAGATAGATAGTAATCCCCAAAGGGAAATACATTTTTCCAAGAGGAACAACACACAAAAACAGTACCATAAGTGACTGACAACCAATACATCTGTTAATATGTATTACTTTTTTTGGATTACTTTTTGGTGAGTTAGAATTTACAAAGCATTACTTGATGAGGAAGAAAAGGACCTTTGGCTGCATGTTCCTGGTTCTACTTCCTGTGAACATCATGTGAATGTAGTGTGAGTTATGAGTGGATTGTAGACACAGAAAAACAACACAGCACAGAAAGGCACATTGCAAGATATGACATTTAAAAATTTCAGAATCTAGAAAAACTTTGTTTACAAATATTGTAGAAGGACAATGTCATTATTAGTACAACAGTGGCAATGTTTAAAAAGTACTTCTCATAGTTTTCAATGCAAGATGCAAAAAAAAAATCTCAGCCTCAGTACTCAGTGCAAATATACAAGCTGCAGCATTTACTCATTCATTGTTTAGGCTCTTGGTGATATTTTGCTATTGCTCACTGAACAAATCAAATATGACTTGATGGTACTTCTTTGCTTGGCTGCTTAAAAAAAGCATTTCCATAGTTTGAAACTTTGCAGTTTATCAAAATAGAAACTATACATTGCAAGTTTAGAAAAAAAAAGCATTCATTCTGAATAAATACATGCTCAGGTATCAGCTTTGTCAAGTCTGGAGTGGAAAAAGTCTAGCAAGCCTATTTTTCCACAAGATGTTTCTGTTGGTGTGAAAGTGTATCCATTGAAAATTAGCTGAATTCCACTGATATCCTATTGCTGTGGGGGCTTCAACATTCAGCTTGTACAACCTGCAGCCTGCTAACATGCACTTTGACATGATAGCAAAAGTAATTTGTAGATTTTTGCAATAAGCACTCTAAAATTACATTAATGATCATTAATGATGTAGCTTTGCTGTCTTTTGAACTTTTGAGCCAAAAATTAACATTATTTTGCAGGTGATACAAATATTGAAACAAATAATTAATACCAGAAATCCTAAATGAAATGATTTTTTTTATTCTATTGGACTGAAAGACTCTTTATTTTTGTGTAATATGCAGCAACCACTCACTCTTAAATAAGATAGTGTCTGATCCATCATGAATTGTTGTATGGGCAACCACCATTCTGCAAAAGGTAAGTATTACTGGGAACAAAAAAAAATGTGACTACAGAATAACATCATCAACAAAGGAATGGAAAAACTGATAACAATAAATTATATTAATTTTCTCTTTTTTAAAATTTACCTTAGTAACATATAATAACAAAACACAAAAAAGCAAGTACAATAATACATTCCAAAGACAATTCATAAAACAGAACACAGCACTCAGGATTAATGTTGAAGGAAGCAAAATGTGGATGATGTATTTAAAAAGAAAAAAAATAAATTTAACACACAGAAAGTTCTGAGACCATGTTAATTTCTTGGCCTTCTTAAACTTGAAATGAGAAATTAACTGCTGAGCAAGATCTCATTTTTGGCAGAGGCCGAAGGCTTATTAGAACTTTATGCAAAATTTTGGTTTTCATAGAAAGCACTTTAAGTTTTTCATGCATTTCTGGTTTTGAGAAAAAAAAAATTATAAATTATCTGGTCTCCACAAACTGTGTGTATGTTCATACATTAGTTACTCAGTATACATTAGTTACTCAGTCATTTGAGTGCTCATTAATATGTTTCTTCATGCATTAATATGTGTTTATTCAGGCATGATTAGTGCATACAGAAGTGCTTTTAGCCTCTCAACATCTCCATATTCATGCATTAATTTATTTACTTTTTTAAAGTACAGAACCATTTTGGTTTCCAAAAAACATTTCAAAGCCAAATCAACCTATGCAACATTTAAACTTAATGGCTTACACTCAGTTCCATGGTTTTGTCCATTCTTTATTTTTTCATCTGTGATTTCAAGACATCTTTCTTTACACATTTATTTATAGGATGTGTTTGTTGCTGAAAGTATTGAAAATGAGAATAACAAATTCCAGTACTATTCCTATTAGTTTTATGTTAAACAATGGAATTAAATACCATTTTTTTACAAACAGTATTTACCTGAGGCAAAACTCATTTGACATCACTTTACAGTATATACACATAACATATCAATAGTGATTTATGTTTAATTTGCATCACAACCATAGGAGAAATTGTGGAATCCTAAATCCTGCCTGATTAGAGCAGTAATGTCACACTAAAACCAGGATCCAAGTTTATGTTTTATTTTGACTGTCTTGAAATTTGGTGGCTCCCTTCAACCTTTCTTCAGTGTGCAACCTAAGTTAACAATATTCTGTCAAGAAGATTATGCTGAATGGTTTAAACGTATGTCTGCTCATAGAGCTTCAAATGCACTCCTACAATATCTAATTTTTCATTGATAAGACCAAAAAAGTCAATTTCCTTATTGTTAAGTTAACCTGTTTAATACATTGTACCCATTAAAGCCTCTTGAATGACATTGAAATAAACCAGCTACAGAATGAAGTACTCAGGCCACTACTTTGCAAATTTTTATGCCAGATGGGTTTAAGAGTTTTTCAGAAGAACACAAATGTGATTATGTAGTATTCCTGCTGCTTTGTTAAAATCTCATTTGTAATTGTGAGAAATCAGGTATAAATTTGTAGATTCAAATCCCTGCCGATGCACTTTTATAAAAGCACTGCTTCAAGTATTTCAATTTTATTTTTTAATTCATGTTTTTTTTTTTACAGATTGGTTTTCAAACATTTGGACATTACAGTGGTATACTTATTAGTACTGCTATCTCACAAGGGTTTGATTATTGTTCTGGTCTCTGTCTGTATATCATTTGTAGGATTGTCTATAGGAATTAATTTTTTCTCACTTCTTAAAGAATGTTAGTTTAATTGGCAGCTAAAATTAGCCTAGTATTTAATATTAAAGGCTTGAGTGTGATGAGATTAATTGTAATTCCATCCAGGGTTGTCTCCTGCTTTTTGTCCAATACCTTTGTCATACAGTAGGCTCCTTTCAAAGTGCAGTCCTGTTTTGGATTAATCGGATAATGGATTTGGTGAATGGATGGGTGTTTGATAACCTGGATACTCAATTCCTTTGATAAACTATATAGGTCATAGAATGGTTGCAGCATGTTGCATTTAAAAGTACTGAGAAGAATATTTTAGAAATGATAAAATACCACAACTGCAATTGAGGCTTAAACCAATAACCTACTTTTTAATCTTCTATATAATTAGTGTACAAAGGAGGTCTCCTTTATTATTCTTTCTTAAATTGTAAAAACATCTTGAATCTGACTGTTTGCCTATACTGCTTACAATAATGCCTGGTTTTGGTTTCACTTACTCTGCTGTAGCTTCTATTGATTGTGGGGAAGCAGAATGAGTATTCTTGAAATTAGCTTTGGCACAACCGAATCCATTAAACAAATATGACTTCAGTTAATAATGTTAATGTCCCTGTAATAATAAAAAAGTTGAAATGAAGGATAGTTTCTAATTTGAATTAACTCAGCATTTCAGTATATTGTAATCTGTTTCAGTTTTTAAAGCTTCCTTACTCTCTCTACTTTCGATGCTCAGAAAAATTAAACCAGTCACCCATTCCATTATTCAGTATTGTTCTGCCTTTAATATTCTAAGTTAAATAAAATGATTTTTGAACCCAGGATTTTGGAGTACTTTCATCAGTTTCAGTCAGTATTGTTCTATACTACTGCATATCCACTGGTTCACTTCAAGGTTGCAGTAGTTTGTAATCTCAGCAGAACCGGATCCTAGATCTTGTGCCACACTTATTTCCACAATGTGCCAAAATGTGGTTGCAAATTAAACCTATCAAGCATGTGTTTAAGATATGGAAGAAAAACTAAATTAACGGAGAGAATTGCATACTTCCCAAAGACAGGGACTTTTAAATGCTTAAAAAAAAGTTTGTAGCAATTAGCGAAAAACTGGCTTTTTCAAGGTGCCAAAGCAGAAAATGTCTCATGATCTCAACAGAGAAGTGGATTCAAGAATGAGGATATTAGTAGTCTGCAAGTCTATGGGATATTCCATTCCATGCATGTACATCAATTTCTTAAACTTTTTTAGACCTAGTCAGGTTAATGAGCAGCCGGTAATTCACAGCTATAGCCAGCTTTGGCCAAGATGGCAATGCACCGTACCAATCAGTGCCTGTAGTTTTCAACCATTTTGTAAGGATGTTTTTGTGCTGTGAGAGAATACTGAAATCATTAAGCAAAGGGTGAAGAATATAAATAACACACAAGCGGGAATAAACCTAGTGTCACATACATGCGCTTAGTGGATAGCCAGAGGGTCCAACAGGGAGTGAAAGTACAAGAGATGAAGGGCTGGAAACAAGCACTAATGCCTTTCTCCCTCTTTCTACAGACCAGTGGAAGAATAACTGTTTATTTCCTACTTCCGCCCATTCCATGACAACCTCACTTCCGTCCCCTCCAGATGACGTCACTTCCGGCCCTTTCCCGACAACCTCACTTCCAGCCCTCCAAATGATGTCACTTCCGGCCTTTTCCCAATGACCCCACTTTTGGCCCTTCCCAATGACCTCATTCCAGTTCCTTCCATCTACCTAAGCTGTATTACCTCACTGTATTATTCATTTGTCTTTTGTTGTTTTCAGAAAAAAACAGTATCAGTCTAAATTTTTACTCATTGAGACCAGATATTAAATGAGGCAGCAACCCCAAACCTTTATTTTTGTCTGGCGAATTTATTTATTCTTGACAGTTGGAGTAGGACCTGAGAACTGTCTTGGCCACCATCATGACGGAGCTGCACAAAGTGAAGGTATAGCTGGGGGAAACACAAAGCTCGGGCGTCCGCAGCAAGAGTGGTACAATCAGAAGTAGCTCACCCTCCATCTCCAACGTTATTACCAATCAGAGAGGGGGATGATATAGATCCCAACTGTCTGATTTTTGAACGCACCGATGCTAGGAATCAATGGGTAGGGGCGGATTGGGCTAACATATTGGTGCTGTATCTGAAGGGAGACGTGAAGTGGGCTTACTATGATCTCCCTGAGGAGCAGGCCACCGATTATGACACCCTTAATGCTGAGGTCTTTAAATGCTATGGCATTACCACAGACCAGCAGGCGAGGGAATGGAGGCTCCGGAAGTTTGACCCTGAGCAGCCGACAAGAGCCCAAGCCTTTGATATTTGGGGAAAAACAGGACACTAGCTACAGCCTGACATTCACAATTCTAAACAGGTAGTTGAACAACTGGCCTGTGAAACCATGATTAATGTCCTCTCAGAATGTCTCACAGCAGGTCTGCAAGAACCCCGATAAAAAACATGGAGGCCCTTATTGAGGTGATCAAGTGACACCGTGCGGTTTCGTGTCGTCCCTTCTGAGCACACCCATCACTTCACAGACACAGTGTCAAAGCCCCAAGAGACACAGTCCAATCTTCCCTGCTGTTTCAAGTGTGGAGAGGTTGGGCATATCATCACGTCCTGTCCCCAGCTGAGCGAGCCAAAGGAATGTTCATGGGCCAAGGGGAAATGGTACTGTGCTTTGACTAAACCTTTTTCACTTACGTATACAGGAGTGGTCTTAATAAATGGATATCGAGTCACTGTCATGTTTGATTCCGGGAGTAACATTTTTGTTGTTGCTCACTGCTTTGTTCTTCTGAGACAATGGCTAAAAAATAAGACTAGTCTAACCTGTATATACAGGGAAACCAGATATTACAAGACCACCTCTGGTATTATTACTGATGATGGTGTTCCGAGGAAATTAACGGTAGCGGTGTTACCCAAACCTCCCTACTTGGTCATCCTGGGGCGGGACTGGTCAAATAGAAACAGCGGGGTGAATGTAACCACTCCGATGAATAAGTTGGGCCTATTAATGGATGAGGATAACTCAAACTCGGCTGTCCTCACTCCGTGTCTTATGGTAGATAGATCCCATGCCGTCACTCAGTGTGACAGAGTGGAAAACCCCCAGGCCACGCCGGAAGCAGAAACAATGACCAGAGCAATTGGGCAGGCTGTAACTCCACACACTGTGGTCAACACTGATCCCCTGAGCACTTTACATTGTCAGTTCACAATTACACCGTTCTCTTTTGTAAGGGAGCAATGGAACGATGACGAATTGAACTGTGGCAGTGGTGGGGGGATGGGATACCAGGCTGTTTGCTGCTTATCGACACATTTACAGGACAAAAGACGCTGACGGAGAGGTGAGAAAGGATTTCAGGTGGGCCGGATTTGCAAGTTTTCTCGTAGGCTCTGGTAATTCAAGTGTTAACATACCAGGGAACTCCTTTTTATCTCTGAGACGCTCAGGGAGGTTACAAAGTTATTCCGAATAAAGCATCTAAAAACCACAGTTTATCATCCCCAGACTAATGGATTGGAGGAGATATTTAATCAAACCCTAAAGTAGATGCTACATAAAGTAGTCAACGAGGACTGGGAGAAATTGGTATCATTTACTTCCCCTCGTATTAATCGCCTATCGAGAAGTACCTCAGGCCTCCACTGGGTTCTCTCCATTTGAGTTATTATATGGACGACAACCCTGAGGTATATATTTTAAAGTAAGGATGGGAGGACAAGCCCCTCCCTTCTACTAATATTTTAGAATATATTGTGCAGGTATGCAATAGATTTGAGAAAATTCAACCCCTCCTAAAAGAACACATGGATAAGGCTCAGTCAGCGCTAGCTCAGCATTATAACAGAAACACCACCCTCCGGGAATTTGTCCTGGGAGATCGTGTCTATCTATCTATCTATCTATCTATCTATCTATCTATCTATCTATCTATCTATCTATCTATCTATCTATCTATCTATCTATCTATCTATCTAATGGTTCTCATTCCTACCTCACACTCTAAATTGTTGACAAATTGGCAAGGCCTGTACGAGATTAAAGAAAAAAAAAGGGCTCATCGACTACTTGGTGAAACAGCCCAATCATCAACCATGTGAACAGGTGTATCATATCAACATGTTGAAACCGTGGAAGGAAAGGGAAGTGAACATCCCCTCTGGTCAACCCTGTTCCCTTTTCACTCAAAAACACCTCCTTTATCTTGTCTCCAATTTAACCCCATCCCAAAGACGGGAGATGGAAACAGCAATCCTGCCCATCCCTGAGGTAGTACACGAACAGACTGGTCGAACTTCGCTGATTAAGCATGACATAGTCACTGACCCGGGGGTAATCATCCAGGAATGCCACATATCGCCTTCAGAAAAAGAGTCTGAATTAGAGATCAAGCATATGTTGGAACTTGGGGTGATTGAAGAAAGCCACAGCCCCTGGTCCAGCCCTGTTGTCTTGGTCCCTAAGCCTGATGGGAGTTGGAGGTTCTGTAATGACGTCCAACATCTCAATCAGGTCTCTAAATTTAATGCATAACCAGTGCCCCAAGTAGATGAGCTCCTTGAGGAAACATGCAATTCTTGACTACTTTAGACATGACCAAAGGGTACTAGCAAATTCCCTTAACGGAATCCGCCAAGAAAAGAACTGCATTTAGTACCCCTAATGGACACTGGCAATATAGGTTGCTCCCAATTGGACTGCATTGAACAAAGCCAAATATTTAGGCTATCTGGTGGGTGGGGGGACAATTAGACCACAGTGTTCTAAAGCAGATTCCATCCTGAGATGGCCCTGTCCAATTAACAAGGGGCAGGTCCAAGCCTTTCTCGGGTTACCAAGCTACTACCGCCAGTTTGTTCTTTGTTTCTCAGAGAGAGCGGCACCCTTGTCTGATCTGAGATGAAACCACATTTAATAACTTAAAAAAGGTCCTTACTTCAGCACCAGTATTGAAAACTCCTGACTCTTCTTGTCCTTTTATTCTCCAGACCAGCGTTTCGGACACAGGACTTAGAGCTGTGCTGAGCCGAAGCTTCGATGGTGGTGAACACCCCGCAATATTCCCTACTAGACTGGGAAACCAGGTATACAGCGGTGGAATGGGAGGCCCTGGCAATCAATTGGGCCATGACTCAACTGTGGTACTACCTGTTAGGTCATGAGTTCACCTTGGTCACAGACCATGCTGCCTTGCAGTGGATGGCCGTGCACAGGGGGTCCAAGCCATGTGTTACCAGGTGGTTTTTAGACCTGCAGCTATATAGATTCAAGATTATTTATCACCGTGGTCCTCTCCAAGCCAATGCCAATGCCCTTTCTTGTGTTTATGACCTCTCGGTTCGTGCCACCCAAACCAGTAAGTCTAGGCGGGGAGGGAGGGTCATATCACACACGTGCACTTAGAGGATAGCCAGTGGGTCCAACAGGGAATGAAAGTACAAGAGATGAAGGGTTGGAAACAAGCACTAATACCTTTTTCCCTCTTTCTAGAGACCAGCAGAAGAATAACTGCCCTTTCCTGTTGACCTCACTTCCAGCCCCTCAAGATAACGTCACTTCTGGCCCTTTCCCAATGACATCACTTCTGGCCCCTCCAGATGAAATCACTTCCAGCCCTTCCCAATGATCTCATTTCCAGTTCCTTCTATCTACCTCATCTTCCTTCCTGCCACCACAATATAAAAGCTCATTCACTGTATTATTCATTTGTCTTTTGTTGTTTTCACAAAAAGGCCGGTATCAGCCTAAATTAACTACTCAACGAGACCAGATGTTATACGGTGTGGCAACTCCAAACCTTTATTTCTGTCTGGCAAATTTATTTATTCTTGACACTGGGAATTAAATTAATGTTTTTTTATTGTTAGACAGCAACATCTCTCACTGTCCCACTGTGCCAGTAACTGTTCGAATATATCACAGCTTCAGAGCAGCAGAGAGGCATAGTGGTTAGCAGTTCTACTTCACAGCTCTACAAACTCAGTCATGGGTTTAAGTCCAGGATTGTTAGGTTATTTTGTAACTTTAAATTGACCATCTGTGACTGGTTCCTGCTTGATACAGCTAAGGTGGGCTAGCCTCAAGTATGGCGGGATAATATCTTCAAAAATAAAGACATATTAATCACTTCATCCATATTTCAGAATACTATGATAATATGAAATACAAAAATGAATACTAATTCTGTACATACCAATGAGCAAGCCTGATTTATAAAAGGAAGAACAAGAAAAACTGCTAAATCAAAAGGACATTCAAAATTAAACTCAGACTATGTAGCATTGTTGAGACTAAAATATTGATGTTTACAATTGGAGCTAATGCAGGCATTCTAAGGATACCTTTAGAAAATAAACCTTTAGAAAGTTCTGAGGTCTGTTTCTCACAATACAAATGATAGCCATTATCTAATAGCTACAACAATTACTTATTCTTGGTACAGTCCACTTTCCTAGAAAATCAATTTAAAGCATTCACTAAATCCTAGGATCAGGTTTCCCATTGGTGAAGTCTTCTAGCACAAAAACATCTGAAAATAAAGCTGTGAAAAAAATAAAATAATATTAAATGAATGCAGAATGACTGGAGGCCAGTCCTCCACTTAGAGGCATATATTACATTTTCCTGTAGTTTCAATGATCTTGCTTGATCACCTTGTTAAATACAAGTTGAAAAACGGGTTGCAATGGAAAAATGTTGTTGATTTACCTTGAAGTAGGTCTTTTGGAAACAATTATTAAATAACACATTCCATAAAGAACCAATAAAAGACCACATCCTTTTATAGACTTGCAATGCTGCACCATGGAGCAACAGAATAATAAGGGTTCCTAAGGTGCACAAGGAGTAAACTTAATGTACCACTGAAATATTTTGCCTTGAGCAGCATTTTAACCTGCTATTGGTGTTTCTTTTAGAAACTCAAAGAGGCCACAAACAGTTAGTAGACTCTGTGAGGCTAATGCAGGAATGGTAGAAGCAAAACAGTTGGCTTTCCATTAAAGGCTTTTCATCAGGATTGGCAAACATTCCTATAAAAAATAAGCAGGTTACTGATTAGATCTCTTCCTATTGGATCCAGAAGCCATAAAGACAAAATAAAGCAGCCAACCTCTTAAACCTCTTTGCAGTCAGATAATCAGTTGACTTTCTACATTTTCTTGAAGGACTGCAGGAAATATTCAGTATTCCCAATGGACAGACAGAGTTGCGTTATTACATAAACAATGTGTGTTCTGTGCATTTAAATAATATGTTCATGTTCATGTGTATACCTACTCAGACCAACATCAACAATAAACTGCTTGCTATGTCACTATGAATTTTGTTAATGTTTGCATCTATGCCAAATCTCAGAACCTTTATTAAAATTTAGTAGCGCAAAGGAAACATAAATAAAAAAGCAACAAACCCATAACTTTGTTGCTGGAAAGCTTCTAAAGAACAATAGACATTCTTACATAGCTGCCTGTGGAATCCATTTACAATTACCCAGTTTTACAATCACCAATGGAAATCAGGTTATTCTGGTGTAGAAATCTGTTAAACGTATTTAAAATGATAAAAAATTTCCAATCATTTTAGGATAAAATATAAGCAATATCACAGGAGCTGGCTGTGAAAGTATACGCTGCCAGCTGCAATCTCAACAAGGAATTGAACATGCTGTTGCTTCTGGCTTAGCTATCAAATCAAAGTAATTCTTTTTTTAATTTCTTCATTGTGTTTTTGGAATGTACTCTAATCCAATAGCACATTAGTATAGTATTTTAGGCAATATTATCCTTTTTATTCTATTTGGTCAGAACCTTTCTCTTCCCTAGTTCCCTCAATAAGTGGGAATTTGGAAAGGAAAGACCAGAAGAAAAAGAACTAAGATCTAAAATTGCACTTGGGATTGAAAAATGTGCATGATCAATGAATATAATTTTGCAAACTATTAGGGTTGATTCTTGTTCTGTAAACTTTATTTTTTTATTTTCAGAAGCTAGAAGTATGTCCTTAAGCAAAAAGTGTTGAATTCAGTTCTTGGACACTTGGATGAGCTTCAGATTTCATTTTAATGAATTGCTTGTGCTGCAACATTTTATTTAATTAAATTGCTAGTCAGTGCTCTCACTGTGGCATGTCACACATTTGTGATGTTATAGATTATGCTTTTCTGAGAACATTGTTTATATTTTATGTGATCCAAGGCAGGGTAGTATTTCTCAGCACAACGTTTTGTTCAAATTTTGGCTTTGTCCGAGTATTTTATTGAAACAGACACTTTCTTATGGGGGCAGCATGGTGGCACAGTGGTAGCACTGCTGCCTTGCAGTAAGGTGACCTGGGTTCACTTCCCAGGTCCTCCCTGCGTGGAGTTTGCATGTTCTCCCTGTGTCTGCATGGGTTTCCTCCGGGTGCTCCGGTTTCTTACCACAGTCCAAAGACATGCAGGTTAGGTGCATTGGTGATCCTAAATTGTCCCTAGTGTGTGCTTGGTGTGTGGATGTGTGTGCCCTACGGTGGGCTGGCGCCCTGCCCGGGATTTTTCCTGCCTTGCGCCCTTTGTTGGCTGGGATTGGCTCCAGCAGACCCCTGTGACCCTGTAGTTAGGATATAGCGGGTTGGAAAATGACTGACTGACTTTCTTATGGGTGCTGCTTCACTGACCTTACTATCCAGCATTTGAATCCTGTTCCAAGTTACCATCTGTGTGGAGCTTAAATGCTTTTCCTCCCACATACCAAAGAAATGCATATTATGTTAATTGGTGATTATAAATTACCAGTAACGGTGCACTGCACAACAACATGCAGTGAATACACTTGACTTGAGCATTCCTAGTTTTCCAACTCTTTCTCTGTATGTTTAGCATTCGTTTGCTCAGAGGTTGATGCGCTTGCTGCTTCCTGAGCAGTTCTTCTTTTCTCCACCCTAGCATCCCACTTTTTCTCTTCTTTTGTCGGCATCTCTTCGCGTTAATTAAAATTGATTAAGTCAGTGTTTGTGTTGCAATTACTTAGTATGTTTTCTTCAGTTTTTCACTTTAGCTGGCACTAAAGTTTTCAATCTGCCTCAAGAATGATTTGAGATATGAAGAGGTAAAGGAAGTAACGGCGAAGGTGGTAGGGATGAGAACGGCGCCTTTATGCATGCGCCACACGGCCGCCCTGCTTATCGCTGCTGAGAGTTGATTCTACAATAAAATAAAATAAAAATAGAAAGAGGAATAACCTTGGAGGATTGTAGACATCATGTAGTATATGTGTACCACATTTCAGGTCAATAGTTCAAATGGCTTGCAAGCTACAGGTGATTTAAAATCCTGGACAGGCAAATGGACAGCCACGGTAGCATATTATATAAGAAGATAGTATAAAACCCTCAGTGGTTGTGTGCAGCACTGTGATGGACAAGCATGCCTTTTAGTTAGCTGTACTAGTATAGGCTCCTGCCCCGGTGAATGTAATGGGGTTAAACATTAAAAGATACAGTCTTTAATGATAAACATACAGTTACAAGCAGGAACTAGTTAGCACTTGGTTCCATTGTTGTACTAATAAGAATGATTTATGTTCTATTGGTAACTCATGAGCTTTTTCCAGATCTTTTTCTAGAACTGTCTTCTTGACATTTTTCACTCTTTCTGATGGTTTTTTAAAATGTATTACTTGTGTTCATTGTTTATCAGATATGCAGTGTTTCATAAAGGTTTTCTGAAAAACAACATTTTTTTAGATTAATTCTCAGAAGTGGATTACTCCAAAATAAATTTATTAAATTTGTAAAACTTTATAATAACTTTATATCACAAATATTCTAAATGAATTTTGTCACTACAAATTTTTCTCAATTTGGGAAAAAATGGACAAATACCATTTTGTGATGAAACTGTTCAAGAACAAGCTGTTATAACAGTAACATTTCCTTTTCAATGCAGCTCTGTCTTTAACAACATCACAAGCCAAGTTAAGGTTTTCTAAATACAGTATTTCTAAACAAAACTGCTTCCCTATCATAACTCACCCTTCTAAAAGAGGGACTGCAAGAGTGCTTAGCTCAGATTAGTTCACTTTTAGTATATTGTTTTTTTATTTTTTTTAGTTCACTTGGTCAGTGTATCTAGCCACTTTGTCTGCTTTGTAAAATTCACACTGCAACACTCATGGTATTCCAAAGATTCCAGTTTAAGTGAAGTAAATGAAAAGACAATACCTATCTCTCGCTTCAATGCCTTCCATCCATTATACTGTATAATGAAATAGAGCAGATATAAAACAAATATCAATTTATTTGTTTTATTATTTGTGTCTATACAATATTTTACAACATTAACACAGAACTGCCACTATAGATTCGCAATTATAAAAAAGGGTCTGGAATATTATCAAAAACACATTTAGCGTAGGTGTCTACAATTTAAAAATACCATTTTTAAGCCTGTTTAATCTAGTTCAGGTATATGGTGGGGCAGCCTCTATTCTGATCTGGAAGACAGGAGCCAAACCCAGATTGAGCACAAATCATCTTAGGGCCTATTTACACATACACACGGCCAATTTGAAATTGCAATTCAATTTAACACACATCTTTGGGATGTGGAAGGAAAACCAGAGTACCGAAAGAAAAACCCATGCAGACATGGGGAGAATGTGTAGACTCTTATCAGACAAAGTACTCAAGCCAATGATGAAATTAGATTCATGATGCAAAATGTCACCTCTGTTACTTTAGTGAATGTTAAATGCTTCCAAGTACCTTATTTATGAGAAAAAGATATATCTTAGTAGTGGGGGTGAAATTAAAATGGTCTCTAGTCAGATTGTTTTAATAATACATACATTAGTCATTTTTTCCAGTATAGGTGTAAAATATTGTAAATGTCTTATTCTTTTGATTGTAGGTGGGCCATTTATTAAGAAATAAGGAAAGAATGTTCATTTTATGTGATAACAGAAGCAAAATTACTATTGAAAAATAGAAACATACTATTTTGATCTGTTGTAAAAGTAATCTTCCACATGCTGCAATTAATCAAACCACATTTTACTGCTGCATAATCTAATCCATTCATATATGTATTTTTTTTTATTTTCAAATATAGTATAATTGCTTTTCCTTCTGGTTTTACTCGATCTTGAAACCAGTAGTTATACTTGTTATGATGTAAGAATAGCAGATGTGTAACAGCTGGTTGTTTTTAATATGCTGAGGGAAATGTCTTTTACTGAAAAATGGCACGGTCAATTTGCACCCAGCATTTGCTGTTACATTTTAAGTTAATATATTCACTGCCATTCTGGAGTGTAATAGCTTCAAACACATCAAAAAAAGAAGAACAACATGTTCATATTCTTCTTTGTACACTACAGTCTCATACTGTATTGTTGTTTTTTAAGAAACACTTGATTTTGTCATCTCTTCATTAGTAACAGAATCATTTTACAAAGGAAAAGCTGTGACAGCTGTGCTGAAATTGGCAAGGACACGATTTTTTTGTTGTTCTGCAGGAAGTAAGAGCAGCACTTCTGTTTTATTAATATAACAATTTATTAGAGCTGATTTCAATTTACCAAAGTGCCTGTCAGCTCCAATGTTATGTCACAAGGAAAACTTAAGATAAAGGGGAATTTCATTAAAAACCAAAGAACAATGCAATGATAAAATTTTAACCTTAATCCAAGCGTGAGGCCTTATCTTTTTTGCTAGATTGTTTTCTGCTAATTATGACACAGTATCAAAGCTCATTTATAAGCCCATTTTTTAATTAATTGATTAATATTTACCTTAGATTTACATATCATTAAAAATCCGCTACTATTATAGCAACTACACATGTTGTGAATTTCACAAATAGCACTTTTAATTACAAAAATGCCTCAATTTGTTAAAAGATATTAAGCTAATGTGCCCAAATATGGAACTGTCTGGAATTTTACCTTTTGAGGCTCAAATAACAAGATTAAACAATTTCTTTACCACTCAATAGCTGATAGCAAGCACTGTCTGAAAAAAGGGTAGTTTTAGTTTTGGTGGCTTTCAGTATTTTGGGCCATTAGCGGATTTTTAACTTAATTAAGATTTGGATGCAGTGCTCTTACTATTATTTAAAATTTTGCCAAATTCAGAAACAGCAGCCTGGTCAGTGAAACAAGACAACTAGAGAAAGGCCAAGACCAGCGTTTCTCAACCTTTAAGTATTTGCGATCTGAGTTTTCATAAATTGTAATCGCACCCTCCTAACGTTTTTTTGAAAGGAGCCCACTAATACCAATTTGTACTTTTTAAATTAATGATATATCATAGATGCATATTTTATTATACCTACTTAACTTTTATCGACATTTATCTAACTCTATATTTATTTTTCTAGTATCAGAATGTAGTTTAATTTAATTTGTTTTGGTTTCAATAGATGTATTTTTCAAATTTTCGATTCTTGTTTTCTTTTTTTCACATCTTCGCACCCCCTTTTTTATTACTTCGCGCTCCCCAAGGGGGGCCCGCTCCACAGTTTGAGAACCACTAGCCTAGACAAAGACATAAAACAAAACAAGTATGGTGAACACAGAAATATATTTTCTCTTTTCCATCTCAAATATCAATGATTTAGTAATATATTATTCCCAAGATGTATACTTTCCTTTCAAAAATTCTTTATGTTAAGTCACCCTATCCAGAGTTGCCTCCAACTTTGCACCTAGTGATGCCAGTATAGCCTGTTGATCACTGCAGCTCTGAATTTGAATAAGCAGGTTGAAAAACAGATGATTGAAAGGACTATTCAAAGATAAAGAGGCACATAAAAGATATTGCAATAAAATAATCAAACTGCAGAAGTAGCAATGTACTTTGTATGTGCTGACCAGAGACTGATAGAAAATGGATGAACATTGTACATTTTTTCAGGGAAAATAAGGACAGACTAGTCTCTGAATCAACATATCACTCAGCCCCAGACTAGCTGGACCAGAAGTACAAACAGTAATAACTAAGACAGTTTTGTATTCCAGCTCCTACCTTGCCCACAACAACTGTTGAAGTCATAGACATATCCATGCTCCTTAGCAAGTACCCCCTACTGTATACTCTTGGCATAAAGCCATATAGCTTTGTAAACTTCACAGTGGAGCTGCCAAAAGAATGAAACTCATTTATTTGCTTTATTTTGGCCATAGAGCTTCCAGCACCACAGATATCTGCCTCACTGAGTCACAACACTATTAAACAAATTTAAAAAGTTATAAGTAGGCCATAAAAGTGTAAAACACAGAACAATAAAAACCAAGATTAATATGGGTAAAAAAGGCAGCCTGCTGTCTTCTAAAAACAATTAATGGCTTATTGTACTGAAGTATATTCAGAACACCTCCACGTCTTCCACTGTGTTCATAAAGATTTCATGAAACCCCTTCCCTTTTTTGTCTTTCCACTTCTCAGCTCATGCTTCTGCCAATGAACATTTGCCTCAACTCTACTCCAAAGTACCACTGGTCTAAGATAATTTGAATTCACCCCCAACACATAAACATTGGGTAACTTCCAGGATTAATTTTAGGCCCAGGTACAGTGACTGTCAATTTCAATTGCAAGGGCACAGAGCCAGAACTGTCTATATTGACCTATTGTATTCCTTCAAACAGTCATGTGAAGCCTTTAAATGACAGGGTCTCCAATGTAGCCCCAGTGCACATTTCCAAAAAACTGCCCCACTCTTCCCTGGCATGGATTGCGTATTGGAACACACTAAAAAAATAACAGCTTATGTTTGTCAGTCCTGGGACCTCATGTATAAATAGTGCGTACGCACAGAAATGTTGTGTACGAATGTTTCCACGCTCAAATCACGATGTATAAAGCCTAAACTTGGTGTAAAGCCATGCACATTTCTACGGTACCTCATACCCTGGCGTACGCAAGTTCTCTGCTCGGTTCTGCAGACTGGCAGCACCCAGCGTCAAAGCAGTGCTACTGTTCCTGTGTGGTACCCTTTCTTTCTTAGATCCACATTCCTGACACGGCTTTATAAATAAACTGAAACTAACTGCATATTGTTTATTAGTGTAATGCATCTGATTGTAATTAACCTGTAACAATATAATGGTCCATGGAATAGTCATAGTATTCTAAATACCATAACTGCTTTAGCGCTGTTACTCTCACTGCACCTTCTTTTTCTTCTTTCAGCTGTTTCCGTTAAGGGTTGCCACTGCGGATCATCTTTTTCCATGTTACTCTCACGGCACCACTCGGAGTATTTATATCACTGTATCTGAGTTTGGAATCACAGCAGCAGCTGATCGGAAAGGGAATTATCGGGATACAGCATCAAGCACATGCTGCCTCAAACATGGCAAAACGCTTCAGAGCCTTTCCTGTACGGACCTCGCGGTTCAGAAACAGTTTCATCCCAAGAACTTTAAACACACTCAATCAGTCCATCAAGTGCTCCTTGTAGAACTGTTTGTACTTATAAGTACAATTACCTCACTGTAAACTTGCACAACAGTTATAATATTGCACAACCTGAGCCACTTTATAAAACGCGTATTTACATTATTATTATTTATGTTGATTATATTATACAGATAAAACTTTAACTTCATTTAAATAATCTATATTGTTAATAATCAAACATGTGAGGACAAGGTGCCGCAGCGCTGGCTAGTTCACGGATTATTCTATACCTCGTGCTTTATTCTTGCTGGGCTGGCGCGACACTGGTAGAATAGATAGATAGAATAATTAAACACGTATTACGAAGATATTTCAGTGTTCCTTAAATGTTTTGAAAAATCGGCATTCTAAGCTTACAGATGGCTTAACGTCTATTACAGAGCTGATTGTGTGGCGATTGGGTATTTGGAGAAAGAAAAGTAAGGACAAGAATTGGAGGTTAATACGTTTGAAAGAGACAGTACTGCTGCGATAAATTATTTCACTGAAGGTCACGCATGGCGCAGCAAGCATCTTGCGTGAGACATGAACAAGCACTGCGCCACCATGTTCCTATGTTTAATAACATGCTTTCATTCCTATCATCATGAAAAAGATATCCCGTATACATCTCATTATTTTAATTATTCAGAGAGCTGTAATATCATGAATGTAATGGATTCTGTGTCCTGTCGGAGAAAGAGAAAGCCTGTTTAAGAAGCAGGTAGTGATTCACACACATAGAGCACATAGAAGATCAAATACAGAACAAAGCATTTAACATGCTACTTTAGTTATGATGGGATTTGAGAAACTAGTAAATTAAACGATTATAAGATGAAGTTTATAATGTTCTACTTTAATGGCAAAACAAAACTACGTGATTAAAGTGGAAATTTCGAGATTAAAGTTGACATTTCGTGCTTTTTTCCCACTGTGTGCCATTTTTTTTGTCTGTACCCTAATAAGCTTTCATATGACACTCAGACAGTGAGCTACGACTCACCTTTTCTCAGCGACTTTGATATGTGACTTCTTTTTTATTTCGGGCACTGTGCAACTTTGTGAACTTGAGCTTTCGAGTTTCTCCGACACTCTGTCACTCGATCAACTTCCTTTTGTTGATTATACCACTGTTTAAACCAACAAATAGTACGTTTTTCTTTGCCTCCACTTGGTATTCACTGAAATTCTTCTATTTTCCCCTGTGCTTTTCCCATTGTCTTTTCACAGAAGGCTGAGCTTAGGGGCTATTTATATTGATTTGCATATTCAAAGAGGCGTAATTCTGGGAGGAGTTGGGGCGGGACAGCAGGCGTGTGCACGTGCGTTACTTTCACGCTGATCGGGATTTATGTAGCGGAAGAACATGGAAGTTTGCGTACGCACAGATTTCTGCATCTGGATTTTTCTGTGTGTATGCACATTCCCGCTTTTGTGCTTACGCCATGTTATAGTGTGAGTTCTACGCATGGCATTATACATGAGGCCTCCGGTTACTAGTTCCTCCAATAGTACCATTCAAGTTCAAGTTCTGTTTTGTTTTTATGTGTGTATAGTACTATGAAATTCTTACTTGCACGTCTCGTCAGAATAGTGACAATGATCAATATGAATAACATACATAGAATTAAACATATACAGTATATAAAACAGATAAATGATATACATATTATACAGTTAGTTCCATAAATATTTGGACAGAGGCAACTTTTTTCTAATTTTGGTTCTGTACATTACCACACTGAATTTTAAATGAAACAACTCAGATGCAGTTGAAGTGCAGACTTTCAACTTTAATTCAGTGGGGTGAACAAAACGATTGCATAAAAATGTGAGGTCAACTAAAGCATTTTTTTAACACAATCCCTTCATTTCAGGGGCTCAAAAGTAATTGCACAATTGACTCAAAGGCTATTTCATGGGCAGGTATGGGCAAGTCCGTCATTATGTCATTATCAATTAAGCAGATAAAAGGCCTGGAGTTGATTTGAGGTGTGGTGCTTGCATGTGGAAGATTTTGCTGTGAACAGACAACATGCAGTCAAAGGAGCTCTCCATGCAGGTGAAAGAAGCCATCATTAAGCTGCGAAAACAGAAAATACCCATCTGAGAAATTGCTACAATATTACGAGTGGCAAAATCTACAGTTTGGTACATCCTGAGAAAGAAAGCAAGCACTGGTGAACTCAGCAATGCAAAAAGACCTGTACGTCCATGGAAGACAACAGTGGTGGATGATCGCAGAATCATTTCCATGGTGAAGAGAAACCCCTTCACAACAGCCAACCAAGTGAACAACACTTTCCAGGGGGTAGGCATATCGATATCCAAGTCTACCATAAAGAGAAGACTGCATGAAAGTAAATACAGAGGGTGCACTGCAAGGCGCAAGCCACTCATAAGCCTCAAGAATAGAATGGCTAGATTGGACTTTGCTAAAGAACATCTAAAAAAGCCAGCACAGTTCTGAAAAAACATTCTTCAGACAGATGAAACCAAGATCAACCTCTACCAGAATGATGGCAAGAAAAAAGTATGGAGAAGGCGTGGAACAGCTCATTATCCAAAGCATACCACATCATCTGTTAAACACGGTGGAGGCAGTGTGATGGCTTGGGTGTGCATGGCTGCCAGTGGCACTGGGACACTAGTGTTTATTGATGATGTGATACAGGACAGAAGCAGCCGAATGAATTCAGTGGTGTTCAGATACATACTGTCTGCTCAAATCCAGCTAAATACAGTCAAATTGATTGGGCGGCATTTCATGATGCAGATGGACAATGACCCAAAACATACAGCCAAAGCTTTGAATGAACATTAACAGTAGGATAATTGTTCCATAGTTAAAGTGACCCAATTAAATGGATAATTTAAGTCAAACGATTGAACATAGCCAGGCTTAATTACAGCCACCTCTACTCAATATAAATTTTACTTATTTTGACCCTTACCATCAGAGTCAATTTGCCAACACAGAGCACTAATAATGACATAATGCCATGATCAAAGGGTTTCCTAAAGAGTTTTTTATATGCAAAAATCTGGAAAGGGCTAAAAAGCTATTTCTAAGATTTTGACACTATACTAAACTGCCGTGAAAGTGTTAATGTCCAATTGGAAAATACTTTCAAAAGCAGTGAGTCTTCCCAGGAATGCCCAACCTGCAATAACGACTCCATGGACAGAGTGTAAATAATGCAATAGGTCACAAAGCATTCAAACCTGTCTTACTTTAGCAAAGGTCAATGTTCAGGAGTCTACAATAAGAAAGACACTGATCAAAAATTAGATTCATTAGAGAGTAGCAAGGAGGAAAACACTGCTTATCAAGAAGAATATAAATGTTAATCTCTCCTTGCCAGGAAGCATCTGGATAATCTCTAAGCTATTAGAGATAACAATCTTTAAACAGTTGAGACAAATGTGAACAGTTGAGACAAATGTGAACATTTCTGGAACAGTAATCCAAAACACAGAAGAAAATCCACATCAGAATGGCTGAAACCAAGCAAACTTAAAGTTTATGACTGGTTTAATCAAAGTCCAGACCTAAACCCAACAAAAATTCTGTGACATAACCAGGAATGGGCAGCTCATGGTTAAAACTCACTAGTGGCTAAAGTTTGTCTACAGAGATGTTAAATAATATTATCCAGCTGTCAGATATTTTTGCTCGCAGTAATTGGAGCTAAAGCTGATGCAGCTAGTTACTAAAAAAGGGGGCAATTGCTTTTTGACATAGTGATAAATGTTGGATAACTTTATTCATTCAATAAATGGCATAAGCTTAAAAAACTGGAATTTGTTTACCCATGTGTTCTTTATCTAAAATTAGATTTTGATTTTTCATTTTGCAGGCCTGGAAACATTCAGTTTGAAAATTTTGTTATAATGGAGGAAATCTGGAAAGGACCAACAACACCAACAGCACTGTAGGTATAAGGAGAGATTTACATTCAAGACATTTTAGAATAGAATATAATATATTATATAAGTTTTTAAACTGTCATACTGTAAATGAAAAGAAATTACATTTATTTACATTTTGATATCATTTGGAGTATTCCAAAATCAAGAATTGATTAACTAGTCAATAATGTAAAAAAAGCCTTTGAAATTACGTACTTTAAATGTATTTTTTACCAGAATTAATTTCTTCACTGGTATCTTTTAAAACAAAATACACATGTATAAATTGGACTGTATGTGAAGCTCTAATAATAAATGCAGAATTGTAGATATTGACTTAAATCACACTGATCATATAAAGCATGAACTTCATATTAAACCATTTAGTATCTTGCGTTTGTCTACAGTATTTGAACACAATACAGTGTATTTTTGCAATCGAAATCACTATAGTTCTCACAGAGTAGCCTGATGGTGTACATATTTTGTCTTTATTGATTACTTGTCTTTCTTTGTGTTGAACATTTACTGCAGGAGTTTCTGTTGTCAGTAAGATGAGTTTATTTAGCAGAGTCACAGACCGGGCACTCCTCGCTCATTCAAGAGTTACTCTTCCCTCCCACTTTCCTCTAACTGTTCCAGCAGGATATTCCTTTAGAGAGCAGTAGAGCTTTGCTGAAAGGGCCTTATGTCTTATTGCAGTTACTATTTTCGGGATGTTATACTAACGTCCTGGAGGGACACTACAGCAGATAGGGCTTTCACTTACAATAACTTCACTGACCATATTACTTGTGAGGCTCTGAGAATGCATTTGTTTCTTTTAATTTAAGCTTTTTTTTACATTTTGAAATTTACTCAAAGATTGTAAAAACTGTTGTGTATCTAACTTAATGCAGAGTTGGTTTCTAAACATTGAGCAATTAAACATCTTTGATACTGAAGGGAAATAACAGTGGAAATATACTCCCATGTACATTTCAGTTTTATACAAGGTTTTCAGTGTTTTATTGTATTTCTGTTTATTTGTGTTTTAACATATTGGTCTCACAGAGTTTTAACTATCAAATATAGCAAGTGCATTTCACATAGTTCCAAACACAATTCTTTGAATATGAAAGACTAACAAGCTGTTAATTCATCCATTTACTGAACAAGCTTTTACACCTTAGATGGACCTGAAATTTAAACGTAGATCACTGTAGTTGTCAGGCAAGAATGCAAACTACAACACCATCATGTAACAAGTAAGATAATAATAATATTTATATTAAGTCCTAAAAGTTAATATTTGTCTAATAATTGTAACCAAGAACTTAGAAGCAAATTTGATCCAGGTCATAGAGCTTTGAAAAAGAATCCATGTAGGTCACTCTTACACACATGCACAGAATAAAATATAAATTTAACTTTGTCAACCAATCTAACACTGTGTTTCAGATGTGAGAGGATACCAGAGAAAACACATGCGAGCAAGGAGAAAATGTGCAAACTCCAGGGTGACAGTGACATTACTGGTATTGGAATCCAGAGCTGAGGAATGAAGGCTAAGCACCAACTCACAAGCATATGACATGTGTGACAGAAGAATAAGTAAAAAATTGTATTAGCCCTTGATGTGGCTTCCTTCTTCTTCTTCTTTTGACTGCTCCTGTTCGGGGTTGCCACAGCTGATCACCCAAAATTGTTGTCCGCATATTGATTTGTAGAATTTGTGCAATACTGTTGTTATCTGTAATAGTGAGACTAAGGAATGTTCTAGGCAGAAATCTGGTGCAGTTATGAAAATATCATTTATTGTACTACACACACAGAAAGAAAATAATTCACTGTAACTTCTGTGATGTGTTCACAAGGGCAAAGAATTATGCATTAATGGTAAAACATTCACAAGTTAACACAAATTGCAATGATGCTGGTCAAATATAAGGAACAACATAGACAGCAGAGGTAAATCGGAATGGGTGCAAATTGCATCCCTTTATAAATAATTGCTCTTGGAAAGAATATTTGAAAACTGTGTTGCGTTCTGTTGGGCTCAAAATACAAGCGCCAGTGTAGACATTACATGGCTGAAGTTGGGGTACCTGATACATTATAGAAGGCACTGTAGGGAAGAATTAAAGAATCTTAAAAGGGAGTCTAGAACGCTAAAAGTCTAACTGTAAACTGTGTAACATGGGAAAACTAAGAAGTCCTAAAAGTCTCATCATTTAAATCAGGGCTGAATACTTCATTTTTATGCACAGAGTTACACCTTCTGAGGCTGAGTATATTGTTTTCTTATATTCTTGCAACTGCTTTGATTGGCCAAACTAATTCACACCTATTTTCATACCTGTTTATTTTTCTCTTCTTGGTGCAATTTTTGGCATTGGGCACCTTTGCGTAGTTGTGTCACCTCAAAGGATAGACCTATTTTCAGACTTTTTGAATTATCACTGATTGCCTAAGAGTAATCGATTTAGAATTTGGTGGATCTAATCTAGAAAAAAGCCCACACATCCTGCACACATATGTTTAGTTTCAGCAAAAAAATTATTTTCTAAATCATCATTGCTGATTTCTTGTCTTACTGTGTTTTGACCTTAGCAACTTTTAATTACTCCAAGGACTCTGACCAATGATGTTTTTAAATTGTAATTGGGATTTATATGGAATACTCCCACCAGTTGTGACATAATTTTGAATCAGAAAAGATTTAAACATTCAGAGGCTAAATTCAGAAACAGCAGCTCCACAGAAGAGTTCAATCGCAATCTCTTTTACTATGAGAGGGTCATTTCAGAAACGTTTGGGTTAAACACAAGTAAAAACTGAAAACCTCATCCTATATTAGTATACTTAGTGTGACTAGTTGTCTTGAACCCTAAAGCTCATTTTTAAGCCCTTCTAATAACCTTACATGAAAGAATTTTAAAAGGGAGCCTAGAAGTAAGCATTTAAGCTCTGATTATCTTTGGTGCTGCATAGAATTGTATTAGCACCAATACCATCTAATGACTCACTGTCTAAAATACAAACTTGAAGTTCAAAGTATTGTTTGGGAGTTCTATTAGGTCTCTTTTTATTAATTATATCACATCATCATTTCAGATGACAAGCACTCATAAATAAATTGTTTATTTTTGTCTAATGGTGATATTTCTTTTTTTTGGTTGAAGCAACATAACTCCAAAATAAATTTGGGCTCTTGGTAGTAAAGTTTTTCCTTAAATTCCTGAATTGTATTACCAGTATATTAAGTGATTCCCAGTTTAGTGTGCTGTTCAGTCCATGCCATTACAGAAGTGTATGCACATTTCACAGACTATTTCAGCAATCATGGTTCTTTTGAATTAAAACCTCTTGGCTAGTTTGGCCACAGAAATATTATCTGGAACTTTGTTATAGAAATGACAATTGAATATTGGGGCCAACAAATAAAGTAATTAACACATACTATACATTATGGAAAAACTTGCAGCTGGGTTAACTTGCCCTTCCAGTAGTCCCATCAGGACTGATTTCTTCTCTGCTGGTTCTCCTCATCCATGCACCAACTATAAGGAATTAAATAAGAACACTATAAAAAAATTGCCCATCTGACTCATTTTGTATATTTGAAATAAAAGCGATTACTCAACCATATTCACAAAAGTTTAAAATAGTTAAAAAGTACATAGAACTTCATTTGTGTCAGGGAGGTTGATGAATGGAAACACTTCTTCAGACCATTATCAGTGTCTGGTCATGTCATGTTGGCTTGCCGGTTCTCTTCCAGTTTTCCAGTGATTTGTAAATGATATTTTCCAAGATGTTTTAGGAGTGAGTATGATAGTATATGTAGAAGACATGTTTATGTTATCACAATATTTAAATATGAATATTGGCATCTAACTGAAGTCCACTGTCAGTTAAGGAAGACACTTTGAATGTCAGTTTAGATAAATGTGAATTTTGTCAGCCTTCAGATCTATCTTTTTGATATCATATTTCCTGTCAGGCTTTAAGCATGTATTCTGTTTAAGTACAAGTAATGAAAACCTGGCCAGCTCCAAATTCCTAAATGGCATTAGAAGAGTGGTGGCATTGGCTGGAGGGTACAGAGTTACTTTTCTTCATCTTCACAGATCATAAAAACCTAATATACTTGGATACAGGCATGGTGGACACTGTTTTACAGTTGATTTAAAGTTATAATCTCTTATTGACCTTTTGACAAGAATATAAAGGCTAAATCATTCTATTGCAATTTTGATATTAATGAAACCAAAACCTATAATTATTTCAGAAATGATTTTAGCTGCATTTCATGATCCTGTAGTGCCTATAAACCAACCCATATCTACAATTGGTTCTAGTCAGTATATTCTTCATTTCTGACTCAATGCGTCAGGATGTTTTAATATGAGGTCATGACATATTGTTCTTCTTGGCAATGTGCAAGACTAGAGAGTATATTGCCATATACTTTATATTAGCTGATCTTTTCTTAGGCAGGATGTAGAGAACTACATGAAGATTTGTGCTAGTTGTAATACAGTAAAAGCTAAATCACTGTATTTTTATGCAGTAGATCTGCTCTAATACCACCACAAAGACCTTGAGAACCTCTCACCAAGGATACTTTTAGTCGCACCACCATGTTGGTAGTCATCAACAGATTTTCAAAAGTAACTCATTTTATTCCTCTCAAAACACTTCTTACTGAAAGGTATTCATAAAGAAAAGTTTTCATCTGCACCATTTCCAAAAATACATTAAGCACTTTCCCACCACAAGAGCTTTGTTTTCAGGAATCAATGAGGTGTTGTACGATGCAGACCCTGGGCCACCTGCGGTCGCTGTCCACTTTTGTGTGTTACATTCCCACTGCACAACAAAAACTGTAAACTTTTTGCATAACATATGATTTGGAAAGAAGATTGACGTAGTGCAAAGTGAGGACCTTTTGGGACTTCACAGGGGACAACCAACCCAAACCTACCCCCCCACACACACACTTATAGCTATTGCTAGAAAAGCACACTTTTATGAAAAGTGAGGCGGTGTGAAGTGTGATAGAAAGAGGAGTTGATTGTGGGGGGAAGGGGCTCCCCTGCCTTATTGCTTAAAAGCAATTGCGACTTGTGCTTGGTGCGGCACACAGGGAGGTAGCTAGAAGAGTTATGTGATCCAAAGTGCAGCACTCCATTTCCATTAATAACTCTCCAAAATTCAAATTATTAAAAAATGTGTAAGATGGTGCTCATAGTCAAACAATCAGTACAATTAATTGCCTGAGCACCACTCATTAATGGTACATGGTTGAATGAAAAGTAAATAACATAGATTAGGATCTAAAAAACATACTAAGTACAACCTAACAGAAACTACAAATGGCCTGAGTTACTGCAGTAGGAATTCTACAAATGTTCCACAGTTTCTAAAACTTTGCTCAATCCTGAAAAAGGTCCCTACACTGGAAAAGCACTTACAGAATTTACTCAAAGTAGAGAACACATCACAGTTACTTAAGGATAGCCAACCAGGAGTGCATAACCTTTGGATTCTGAAGTGTGTTCATATTTTTATGCTTACCTGTGAGGTTGCATTGGAATTCCAAGAACTTCTAATCCTCAGACAGCAGTATTCAGACTATTATTGTATAGAATAATACTAAGTAATGAAAACATTTGTTGTGATATCTTACACATCCCTGCATTTTCATGATCTTGTTCCATTGGAAGAATCAATAATCGAGCCATTACAACAAAATAGAAAAAAATCTTTCTTTTTCTTTTGAAATAGCAAAAAAACACTGTATTTTGTATTTCGATGAGCTGTCCAAAGCTAATTCAGAATATGTTATGAATTAATTAATGTTAATCTTAAGTTTCAACCTGTTAGGTGCTTCAGTTTCTCTCAGAGATTAATACATATTGAGTTTGTTGGTGCCTAAAATATATTAGACAAAAAAAGACTAAAACTAAAGAAGCAGAACAATTCAGTGTTCAGATGCTCACAACTTTATCATTTGTTTCTTAATCTATTGGCTTTCTCAAACATACCATTTTACCTCAATATGGTACTTTTAGGAGACCAGTATAGCAAAATACCTGCTTATTAAAGTGGATACAATAGGATAACAGTAAGTACATCTGTTTTGATCACGTTGTGCGTTTAGGAACCTCTGTTCACTGGATATGCTAGCCCTTTCACCCGTCTTTCTTTGTGCTTCTTGTTGTCTTTGTTCATCGAACATTGCAGTCCTCTTGTGAATGTCAGATGCCCATGTACCCAGGTACAGATGCTGGACATTTTGCCATTTTATATAGATAGATATCATCAGAGAATATTATATTTACTTTCTGCAACAAAGCACAGCTTTATTGTCAATTAAACCTAAAAATGAGTTTTGTTAACTATAGATTAAAAGAAATTCAAAAATATATTACTCACTTATTCAGTATCAAATGAACTTGTCGTTTAAAACTATCTGTAAAAGAAATCCCAGTTTATTTTATCATACCAATATACAAAATATGCCCCTCATGTCACACATTTATCTTTGATCTTTTGTAGCATTTCACCGTTGATGGTTAACGTGGAAGCCATAATCGATTAATTTGTTTCCAAAATGCTAAAATCTGTAAAGAGAGATTAAGGGTAGCTCTGATTTGATTCATACTATATGTTCATAACATACATTGTTACTAAGTGATACATTTTTGAAAGTTTTCAAATTCTTTTTGAATCACCCTGTATTTGTGTGAATTAAAACATTGGTTGAGTGAAAGCTACCTATCTTTGTATTAATGAAAAAACTGAGCTTCCTTCGGTGAATGAAAATACTGTTAAAAATAACAATATGCATTTGACCATTTTCAAATCTGTGTTGGCTCTAAGGTTTGGGTTCAGTTTCAAAATTCTCCATGAAAGCTTTAACATGAAAAGTTTTAAATACCTTCAGACTTATGCACCAGAGAAACTTAAAAAAGCAATATGCTGCAGCAGTACAGGAAACAGAAATTATTTCTTATAATCAGATAGATAGATAGATAGATAGATAGATAGATAGATAGATAGATAGATAGATAGATAGATAGATAGATAGATAGATAGATAGATAGATAGATAGATAGATGCTGGAATTAAATAATCAAATAAATCAAATTGTTTATTATTGAAACACAGTGTTGTAGAATGCAGAACATCTATTTACAGCATGCTCAAACTTTGCCTTCCAGGCTGAAGACTCATTATTTTATCATAGAGTAGCCTTTTTAGAGTCGTTGGCTTGGCAGATCCGATTGCAAAAACATCTGTTAGTTATTTGTCTAAAATAAAATTATAGCAATCATCATTATTGGCTGTTACTAACTCTTTCCTATTCTCTGTATTTCCCTGGTATCTTTATGAAAGTAATTCACTACATCATTGAATGAAACATCAGAGGTGTTGGGAGCTTTTTGCATCAGCAGTGATATGCATAGCACTATGATTAAACTACATTTGAACATGATTGTAGGTACTGTAATATACAGTTGGATGCATAAATGTGGTAGAGTGGCAAAGAGTCTTATTTTTCTCCACAATTTGAGTATTTGTTTTTCTCTTCTTTGTTTTGATTTATGATAAACTACCGTTTTTTCCTTCTAATAAATCTTGAGTTCTAAATTTCCTTTGGCATCAGTTACATAAACAATTTGGATCTTTTATTGGATTGTTTACATTTAAATAGTGATGGCACTTACAGTATGAAGCTGTAGCATGTTTTTGTATTTTCTGTTACTGTTTCATATTTGTAAATTTATGGTAGTGCTTTAAGTCTGTATTCAGAAAACATAGCATATGAGAGTAAATCAGAAAGAACAGATTTGAATGGACCAACTCATAAATATATATTGTGCACTTGCTGTACACTTATATTTGGAAGTCCAGTGTGTGCAAAAAAATACCTGCTTTTTTCCTTATGTAATTTTTTTTTCAAATTGATCATCTGTAAATTAAATTAATTTGTTTGTAAATTGTTGATATACCATTATATAGCCTTACACTGTAGAGTATTTTAAATTTAAAACATATATAGCTGGACAAGTACATATTTATTATATAATGTATTAAAATGAAACCCAAACTTTTCAAAACTATATTTTATCATTTAATGAGATTACTACATTCTGAACAAGTGCAAAGTTAGTATCATGGTATTGATTTAAACAGGATTGAATTAATAAACATACTGACTCTTGCTTTCCAGGTTGTGTACCTTTAAAGCATATACAGCATGTATGACTGAGAAAGTAACAGCACATCTATCCATCTGTCTGTCTGTATTCTGTTCCTAGTTTGTTTGTTTGGTTTTTTTTTTCTAATATAGGGCTGCTGCGATCTGAAGCTAATCCCAGATAAGAACTAACTAAAAATGAAACATCAGTTTGCTGCATGGTAAACTCTCACACATATCCACACTGGGACACATTAACCTCACTAATTCGTCTAAGATGCTTGTCTTTAGATGAGATTTCAAACAGAAGAACTTAGAGAACAATCAGTTGAACACAGGAAAAACATGCAAGCTTTGCACAAATAGAAAACAAATCAGAAATCAAAGCCAGATCTTTGGTATTGTGAGGAAGCAGTGGTTCATCATCACACCAGTGTATTGTTACTATCTAAAATAATCACTCTTAAACTGTAAATATATATTATCAAGAAGGTGGAATATTTAAAATAAATATAAAGGCAACAAAAAATGAAATATTTAACCACATTACTATTCATTTTTGAAAACACACTGAGCCCGCAGCATCTCTACAGCACTGGGCATAAAGTGGAAGCCAACTCTATATGTTACCAGAAGATTCCACTTGAAATTATAGCCTACAATAAAGCCCAAAAGCACCCCCATTGACATGCTGTTTGCAACAGTATACAGTATTGAAATGCAGAGATGTTCAACACCAGAGTGCACCTTTTCATTTTGAGCTTTACAATACTTTTCCATTCACAGATGGGTGATGTGTTGCATGTTGTTTATCACAAACAAGTAAGAATTTTACAGTTCTCTATACAGGAGACAGTAATAACCCTATAAACCTATATATGTAGAAAAGTACCAACATGGTTACTGTTTACCTTTTCTGAAGTCCCAGCTCTGATACAAAAGTCAGCTAGTTATGAAAAATTAAAAATTACTAGATACTAAAAGTACTTAAGATTCTAACTATTTTAGCATGTTGGCAGTTTTATTTTTCAGTTACAACTTAGGATTTTACTGTTACTTGTTTTCCCTTTTTCCAGTGTTAGCAGTGTCTTTTTGAATATCTAGCTGACTTACTGGCCAGCACTGGTGCTAAACAATGCTTTTTCTATACTTTATTGCTTCTCTTTTTTGTCAGTTAAATTGGATCCTTGAAATGTTTGATTATTTGAAAAGCCTTTAAGTTTCCTTTCTGTTTACTTCTACAGACATATCCTGCAACTACACTGATCCGCTGGTATACCACTTTTTTCACTCAGTAAGCTTTAGACACCCATGACCTTCCTGATTAGGTTAAGGACCAAACCTCCTATCATATACGCAGGGACCAGGTAGAGTTTTGTAGTGGAATTGAATTCTTTTCTTGAAACCTCACTCCTAAAATGTGTTAAAGCTGTGTAAACTAAGCTTAGCACAACTGTAGTGATGATATTTTTTTCCTTTAAAAATAGGTTTTTCAAAAGAAGCCCAAAAAACTGCAATCAGTGAAAGCTCACTTTTCCTGGTGGAAAACAATCAGAAATAGCCCAATTAGCTGGGACAACTGCATACTTGACA
This sequence comes from Erpetoichthys calabaricus, assembly GCF_900747795.2. Taxonomy (NCBI): domain Eukaryota; kingdom Metazoa; phylum Chordata; class Cladistia; order Polypteriformes; family Polypteridae; genus Erpetoichthys; species Erpetoichthys calabaricus. The sequence continues at coordinate 211,151,743 of NC_041394.2, read as the reverse complement.
ACACTCCGTGATAAACACGTTCGGACTAAGTTACACATCCATGGGAAAGGGTGAGAAAGCGCTCAAGCTGAATGAAGAAATTCCACATATTGTTCATGGCAGTAGTTTGCTCCTCGATCGTAGGGTGTTGTTAGATCACTGTGCTGACCAGACCCGAATTATGTATTTTAAAAATAAGTGTAATTATAATTAAAAGAGGGAGGGAGGAGTTGGCTGAAATTAAGATGAAGGCAACAAAAACTCTGTTGGAAACTTGAACCATACTGAACAAATAGCTATTTGCACTAAATATCAGACAGCTTGTTAATGTGCACATGCTGCAGCAGAGGCAGAACTGTTATAAAACGTGTTATTGCCAACAATGGTTAGATAAGTGTGTTTTGTATATGTCAAGCAGATGGCTTTGGAATGCACACATATTAGTGAGTTCCTGGCAAGGTAGTAGTGCAGACAGTTTCAATTCATCAGTATGCATTTACCTCAGGTACTTGAAATAAAATATGTCAAAGTCACTAATTGGGCACATAGGATTCCGTTGACTCTTTAAAAAAAAACACTAATTGAGTACAGATGACTCCATCCCAGATTTTAAATACGACACCATCTGTGCTCAGGGGACCCTATGCATTCTTTTATATTCTCATACTTTCTATTAAGATCTTTTATATGCTACAAGTGCAGCAGTGAAAGAAAATGAAATCACATCCAAGTTTAAGAATGCAAAAGGTCAACTCATGAGAAAAATCATTTTTGCAGAAGTCACTCTTTTATTTTAATGGATTTTTTTCTACCCTGTTCTTTTAAAGTGTATCATTGCCTACTTGCGATACTCACCTGTGCATTATGAATGTCTTGGCTACAGAGAAGGATTAATGGCAGGGCCTGCCTATTTAGCCTTTACCCCTTCCGGTGCTATTTTTTTATTTCAAGTAAACTGCCGCCTCTTTACCATACGGCTGTAAGTAAAGAGACCCTTTTGACTTATTGCTGCCCTCCCTTGGGAAGCTGATGCTCTATGTAGAGTGATGCTAGTGCTCCCTAGACTTAAGCTATTGGAAAGCTGGACACAAGATTAAATACCACCATTGTCTGGTGCAGGCACTGAATTAACCATTTTTCCTGAGAAGTAATAAAGCTGCCATTCGATTAAGGTGTATTGTGCATGCAGTAAGTAGCCTTCAGCAGAAAGCACACTTTCTTAACTTATTCAAGTCAGTCCACCCCTTTATTTACAGAAAAGCAATTGTATAAAATGTTAATTAAGAAGGTCATTTAGTAATAGATGTGTGTTTCACTTGTGAAAACTGTTTGGAGAGTCTGTTCAAGTCTCAATGCTTTCTGTTTTAATGACGGGATTACTTGGTCACTTTAAATTTTGATCTTTAAAGGTAGTTAACCAATTTTCTTTTTAAATACCATCAACTTACACCACCACAACAATCCATAAAAGATGGTCGAGAAAAGAAATATATTTCTCATCTTGCAAAATCATCCTGCTGGATTGTTGCATGATGATGACCATAATTTTAGAATTACAGTACATTTGCTGCTTGCTCAGTGTTTGCTAGTTTTAGTGCAAAGTTCACATTTTCTAATCATATCAGTCCTGTAGTTTTTCTGTAGATACTCTTTGAATGGTCATAAAAGTGTACATTAATACACGAAAAAAGTAGACTTGGAAAATTTAAGTTCTCAAGACTTAATCACCGCATTGTGTGTACATAATGGCCTACGTCTTTTCTAACGAGTGTACATTGAGATCGTTCTTTATTTTGTTTTTTTCTTTAACATTTATTTCCTAACACCACTTTTGTTTTCTACTTATTTTACTTATTACGATTAATTTATTACTGCATTATCCAATTAATAAAGTATTGACAGATTTTAGATACATGAAAGTTTCTGACAGATTGTAAATAAAGCAATCAACAGAAAAATATACCACTTTCTATATCAATGGCTCACAAACATGAGCAAACCCAGGATGAAATGGCAATCAAATTGATCATAAACCATACTCCATCACATTCTGTTTATCAACACTCACCAGCAATTCAGAAATCCTAATTGATTTACCGTCCAAATCTTTGGGATGTTAAAGTATCTACTGAACTGCCACACAGACATAGGGAGAACAAAAAAAATTCACCACAAAATGTTAAAATCAGGGATCAGATCCAGTAAATTATGCCCCAGTGCTAACCAACTCTGTACCATAGTAATAATACTAGTAATGACATGTAAAATAATAATACTATTATAATAAAGGGTGAAAATAGAAAATTGTAAGCAACTTTGCTTGTTACCTTATTATGACATGGCTAATTTTCATGTCATTTTTGATTTTTACAAGATTCAAATATAAATGAAAAATAATGTTAAGCAACTGCTTTGTATATTACTGTCATAAAGCTATAAAACTGGATTTCCATTGGGCTTTTATATATAGTTCTAGTTTATATTTTTCCTATCAATCTTTTATGATAGTGTTATATGGTGACACCTGCTTTCTTTTTTTTTCTTTTTTTTTTTTTTGCAAATTTTGTCTATTGCGCCACTGCAAGCATTTTTTTAAACTGGCAAACTTAACAGCAGAAGGGCTCTTACAAAACAGGTGCGGCAGGTATAAGAATAGGGTGCTGCTGTATTTGGAGAAAGTTAATTTTTTAAAGTATTAATTTTGAACTAGTTGCCTAAATGAAGCTTTTCCTTAGGCTGGTAATATGAAATAGATCAAATGGATCTTTGGAGAGGCTAGTGTCTAATGGAAGAAAAATTACATTTGATATAATGAATCAGAAATAAAAAAAAAAGACTGATGACCCAATGGACTAAACTGGCCTTACCAGAATGGATGGTGCTCTTACTAGTTCACCTTCCAAGCGCCCCCAAAAGCTTTTTTAATTTTCACCTATCTCACTCATGACTTAGTTCCTTTACTTCTGCCTTGGAGTCCTTGCTTAAAATTATACAATACCTAAACCTCTGTGATCACTTTTATGCCAGACTATGAAATCACTCTAATATGATTTGGGAGTACTTGAACCATACAGGACCCAATTCTGCACATATTTTCCATTCATATTTCAATTTTAGGGTCATTAATATTTTTTACCATAATTCTTATAATATTTATGCTGTACCACATCACAACAAAGAATTCCAACACATGATGCCATCGCCAAAAACTATTTAAAGTGGCAGTAGACTACTCCTGGCACCCAAGTTACTGACACATGTCTGTGTATTGAAATAAATTTAGAGAGTTGGATCTTTGTCTGTTTATGACTTTGATTCTTAATTAGTGCTTTAGGTTTTCGTAATTTTGAATTTAATGTTTTTTTGGCTTTTGACCTTTGCTCATTTCTGACTAAAATTATTATTATTATTTGTTTTTTTTTCATTCTCGTTGATTGCCCTTTGACCTCATAAGTGTTATTCTTATCATTTCCAACTGAGATGCTGAAGTATTTAGTTTACATGAGATGAGGTCTATGATATTCCTATCTATCTATCTATCTATCTATCTATCTATCTATCTATCTATCTATCTATCTATCTATCTATCTATCTATCTATCTATCTATCTATCTATCTATCTATCTATCTATCTATCTATCTATCTACAGTACTCTTTATTTCACAACCCAAGGTATTACATGTAAGGTGGCCTAAAGACTCTTTGTCCCGGTTTGATGTTATATCCATGCCTAGTACTTGCATTTATTGCTGCTGGGCTAGAAGTTAAAAATATTGCCACCATGTACAGTAATTGTTATACATATTATGCAGAGAAGAAGTCACTATCAGAGTTTTACATTTTAATGTAACAAAGTGCTACATATCCAAAACCTGTTTCCAAGGTTTACTGTAAGTACAGTATAGACAAGCAGTAAGATTTAAGTTCAGAACTTTGCATTTCCATATCAAGAGCTTGGAAATAACCTGAAAAAATACGAAGAAATCAGTGTTGTATTGCCCAATTGAAATAATATAGTTTTGTATGTGTTAAGATACATCTAGCAACAGCACGTTAAAACATTAGTTATCATACATTCTGTGGAAGACATCTTGGGAAAATTTGAAGTAATCCAGGCAAAAATGATTTATATATGATACTGAAATAAAGAATAGAAAACATCAAATTAAGAACAGACTCTGTTTTGTAAATGAAAAGTCAACAAATAGATAGATATCAGCTGTTTCACTATGCCAAACTCCCATTCCAGTCCTGTATTGTATCTAAAAAAAAATATAAAATTTAAATTTAAATTAATATAAAATTTAAAATAATATACATATAATAATAAATGGATCCTATAATATATACTCTTATTTCTACAATGCAGACTCAGATATATTTCCACATGTGAATATTTTAATCTCTAGTGTCATTTTCTGCTTATTTGTTAAATTCCCTTTGAAAACATAAATCCCATTTGCTGAACATATAGTTAAGATCCTAACTAAACTTAAGATTTTAAGATGTTGACTTTTTAACTTAAACCTCTAATTAAATTTCTAAATGCTAATAATAAATTGCAGTATGAGCGAAAAATGTGAGAGAGAATACAATTTAGAGAGTATGTTAGGTTTGACTTTGTTTCATGTGTTTAGTGCAGCTGTTTTAGTTTGGAATTACTTAGAGATGTTTCTAAACTAGTAAAGGGCAATTGAGGTTGCTTCAAGGGCTATTTGTCTGTGCTGTAGCTGCCAGGTGGATCAGATTGGTTGGTAATTGGGGGCAGTTCGCATTACTGTGCTGTCATGAATTAGGAACTTGTAAAAAGAGTGTAGTTTCATTTTTTTTCTCCATAAATATTTTCTTTCTAATGCATATTTCCTAATGGTTGTATTTTTTATCTTTACATTATGTTTATTATTTCAGTTGTATTTGCTAATTTTCTTTTATTTATTACTTATGTAATACTTGATTGTTTACAGTTTACTATTTTGCTGCAACACCATCTTGCACTGCCATGTTGAGAGGGAGGTGATAGGTAATCACATCGGTATGATGTTAGATTGGAACAATGGTACTTAACCAGTTTGACACCACCATTAGTTAGCTAAGATTGTTTAAAATGAATAGAGAAGGTGTCAATTAGACTTATTTGACTTTTTCGGTGACAAATTATTGGGAGATTTCTTTTGATCGCAAATATTGGGTTACTGTTTTGCCTTAGGTGCACATCAGAGACCTCAGAAACCAGGGAGCCCAGAGGTTCTTTTGGGGGTTGGTGTGGGAGATGGTGTTTTATGTCACGGAAGAGATTACAGCAGAACTCCATATTCCAGGACTTTACCAATAGTGGTATTCTGTAATGTTATGAAGGTAATTTAAAGTTCATTCATTCAAAGGTAAAAATGCTTAAAATCTCGACTCTACATTGGTATCCAAGCCTAAAATTAGTACTGTTTCATTATACAGTGTCACACACATGTGCCTAGGAGACAGTGTAAGAGCTTTGGTGACTGTAATTTTCTGCCAATTCAGGAGATGGTACTTTTTGATAATCTTCTTTCTTTTTCTTCCTTTGCAGACTCAAGGACTGACAGCTCCTTTCCACCGACGTCACTTCTGGTGTCCACCCACCCTGGACCTGCCTCTTCCTGTCCAGTAGCCATATGACAAGAAGAGCCTCCATCTTGGGCACTCGAGTGTTAGGAATCATATCAGAAGAAGACTCTTTTGCAGAGTTCATGTGTTTATTTTGAAATCTTTAGACATCCAATTATACAGACTAACCTAAGGGTGCCCCAACACTTTGAAGGTCTCTGTCTTGTTTCTTACAACAGTCAGTCAAGTCAATTTGGGGAGCATGCACTGATACAGTGCGTTGGTGCACCCATCACACAACGAAACAGCTCGGGATCTCAGTTGGCAATCCCCCAGGCAGACATAAATAAAGACTTCAATATTCACAAAAGCAGTTCTTCACACAAGAACTGATTGAAAAGTAATGAGACTGATTTTTTTTCAGAATTGGATGACTCCAGAGGCTCAGATACATTTTTCTTTTTCTCAAAAATGATTCAAAGACAAATAGCAGACTGTTTTGCGACATCACTTTTAGCGATGGAGCTGTAGCGTTTTTTCACTTCATAATCTGAGGAGAACTTCTTTTTGTGTGTTTTTTTTTTCAGTTGCTGTTTCATTATCACTCTTCCCAAGGTTAACTCAAAATTCAAACACAAATCTGCCATAATCTCACAGGCATGTTTTCTTCATCCATGACAACACACATGAGGTGCGTCCATTTGCTGTGACAGAAAACTGAACACTGAAGAATACAGTGGTTCAACTATAGGTTCACACACCTTGATGTATGCTATTCACAAACACCTGCACAGCATTCCCAAGTCTACCTCCATGAAAGAGAAACAGGGACAGTCTTGTTACTTTCCAATCAGTTCCTGTACAAAGTAGAATATAAAGCAATTCATGATTAAGTCAGAAGGTGTATATTCTAATGAGTCTTAATAAATATCTGAACGAGATACTGGCACAACCTATCTACTGTCTAAGCATTCAAACCTAATGGGCTGAATGTGGTCTGCTGCTTTTAAAAAGTTTATCTTCTTACACCGTAGAAAAATAATTCAGCTTGCAATGTGTTTTGTTGCCATATCAGTAAGAGTATTATATAGTGGTGTCTCTGCAAACTGTGGTACACTGTCATGTATAAAACTGCATTACTTTAAATTTATCTAACACACAATACGCACAATAATGTAAGAAACGTTTTCTAACATTTGTGGAATATACTCTTAATTGGGATGCCTCAACATTATTGCCTTAACAATTCAGAATTTATTTTAATGTTCAAGGAATACTCCACCCAAAAATGATATCTTTTATATGTTACTTTCCCCATGTAGTTTGTAGTAATGTCTGAAAAAAATGAATCTTATGTTTTCATTCAGAACGAATATAGCAAAATCCCTGACATAGTAGGGGTCTATGATAACCACCACTGGAAAAAAACAAGCTTTGTCAAAAAGTCCATGTAAAATCTTACATTTGTTGTGTTGCATATTCCACATGTCTAGTCATCCAGTTGTATGCTCACTACGTTCTAAACACATGTGTTTTTACTAAGATATTGTTAAATAACCCACACCTGGAAAATACTTTCATGATTGAAAATGAAGCCACCAAGCATTTGAATTTAAGACCATCTTCCCCACTTCAGGAGTAAAGCCCAGTAACAGCTTATTCATTGGCAAACATTGCACTTCACATGATAGCAACAAAAGCATGAACTGAGAGATTTGTAAAATTAAATATTAAAAGTTAATAAAAAGGGAGTGAAAATATTAAAAGGAAAACAATGTGCTTCAGAATAAGAAGAAGGTTAATTCACCTATGCACTTTCACAGACTGTCACTAATAATCCAGATTTACTCCAGCTGTGGCTCACTACAATGAATTTAAAAGTAATGATGGGAGGCAGGTCTGCAATTCAAATGCTGATTTGCTTTTGTCCATTGTTGATCACCACAAATGCTTATTACATCAGAAACTTTGTTAACTCCATTCCGCATGAAAACGTGACAGTAAAATTGCATAGGCAGAATATTTATTTCATACTGTATTATTACAATAGTTAGATAATTACAATAGTTTACACTTTATCAACAATTTTTGCACAGTACGATTAAATGTCTTTTTCAGACTGAGTTTAGGGGCTTTTATCTGGAGTTTCTTTAGTACTGCTATGTCCTTTTAATATCAAGATAAACCTACTCATAATATTGTATATACTGCGTATCAAATGCATTAGACAGCTTAAATGTATCACTTCTTGACTTCTACTCCAAGTGTCACGTTATTTAACTTAGTATCCATTTTTACTGTTTCTGAATCAGGTCTTGTGTGTAGAGACATCTATATGTAAATTCTATCTTTAAACTCTACTTAGTACACATTTTTTAAAATATTTATTATTCCTGGGTGTAAAAGTTTACATTAAACTTTATAAGCCATAGCATATACAGTAGCTACTTAATTCTAAAGTGTGTCCTGATCAGTCTGTAGGGATTTAACTGCCTGGTTATCCACCTAATCCAATACCATCTGCACATTTACCCTAATTACTTGTTAAATGTTTATTTTAATCATTGATATAAATTAAAATTAGTTGTTCCTACAGCGCAATCTGACTAAGGTATCCTGCCATGCAGAGTTCTCAGCGGACCTTTCTTGATGAAACTGCCTGTTCATTAACTTGATTGAAATTTGCAGTAATTTTATTTATAGTTGCTTGTCTAGCAGCTTGTTTAGCCCTTTTCCTCAAACTGCAGACAGCACCAGTGAATATACTAGTGACTCCAGGTCCCTGTGGCTAATCATGTTATTTCCTCAATATGTCATCATGAAGTTGAGCTGTCTCTCTCTCTGAACTTGATTTGTCACTTATAACAGCAGCCAACATTCCATTTCAGAGAACCATCAGTAGCAAAAGAGAGCTTCATTCTGATATATCAAGGTTCAAAACACACACATGTCAGGCAAACTTCTTAGAGAAATATAAATGTCAGAGAAACAATATATCCTGCATACATGGGATATGGAGAAATTAAAACACCACATAGGAACCTAAAAAGTTTAATAAAAAAGAGGAAGCTATTGAGTTAACAACCTTGTTTAATTAGCTACAAACTAATTTGGTTCAATGTCATACAAATCCCTTTTAAAACTTGTCAAGGTTTGTACTTCAACATAATTTTGGAGGAAAAGGTGCTGGACCTCAAACCTTTCCCAAAGCAAGATGCTTTGTGCTTCTAATTGTTTAGCAATGTATCCTGATTCTGAAATTAACCTTGAAGATATATCTTCTCATCCAAATCCCTTTTAAAAGTTGTCAAGGTTTGCGCTTCAACTACCTGACTCACTCTTTTGTTTCAGATTCCCATAATTTTAGTGTAAAGAAATACTTTTTACTTCAGTTTTTAATGCATTTCCCCCAATTTCCACTGGTGTCCTTGAGCTCATTATTCACTATTTAGAGGTAAGTGTACTGCTGGCTACATTTTATCGATACCTTTGAGAATTTTGAAAACTTAGGTTTCTGCAATGCTGTTGAAGTCACAGTGACGCACTGTCACATTTCCTTTCATACTGACTATAAGACATTGTATGTCAGGTGGCCATTGGGAAACTAAAGTACAAAACTCTTCTAGCTATGATAGCCATATGTATGGACAGAGAGCTTTGACCCTCAGCATAATTAGAGGTTAATTGACTTCAACAAGGGATTGCAGCATGTGCTTTCATTATACTAAGAGTAAATCCCTTATTTAGCCCAATATATATATTATATTTTGTCACTATCTTTCATTATACCAAGTGGCATGCCTTTTTTATAGTCTAGCACAGAATACCACTGTTCTACGTATAGGATGTAATTTTGTGTTACTGTTATGACTAAACTGTATTTGGTAATTAGTGTGTAGAGTGCTGAGCTTTTAAAGGGTAAGTTCAACTAAAAAAACATAAACCAACAAAAAACTCCCCGGAATCTGTAGACAGTTGGGGCTGTTCTACTAGATCTACAAAGTATACTGTGCTGAGTGCAGAGATTGCGGAACACTAGAGTTATAGGCTTAATAAATGCAAGTTAAAACATATTTTAAGCACAATCATACTATTACTACTACTGTACAATACAATACTAGACAGGACATATTTGAAATACTGCATTTATTTTTAAGTGTTAGAAAAAAAATAAAGGAAGAGTAAATGGAAAAGTTGAGAAAGCTCCAGTTAAACACATTAGATGTAAAAGGACTGAGAAGAAGAACCTTAGTGAGTTGTATAAAAATATGAGGTTACATGGCAACATTGGCCCTCTGGCTTCTCTAAGTAAAGTGGTACGAGTCTTCAAATGACAGCAAAACAAGTATAAACTAAAAAGTCATTTTGTGATGCATATAGGACTGAAAAATATTTTAATGAGCACTGACACAGGACACTGCCTAGAATGTGAATTTATATATATTTTTGATAAGCACATCTAAGTAAACTTCACTGTTAGGAGTCATGTGGCTTCTAGAAAGCTGTAAAAATGTTCTCCATTTCTTTCAGGAGCAGTCAATTACTCCAGATAGCTTGCTCTTCCTTGTTGGTGTCTACCAAGCCTGCTACTCTGACCATTTCTACAGAGAGAGAGTGTTGAAATGTTGAGAGGTTTACTTACCTCGGCAGCAACATTCATGTCTCTGGTGATTTTTCCTATGAAGTCAGTAGATGGATCTGGAGAGCATGGGAGGTCATGAGGTCTGTGGAAAGGGGTGTGTGGCGTTCTGGATATCTATTCTACTGTTTCAGCACCCATCACACACACTTTCTCAACTGTTCACTAGTTTCGCTGATGACACTGCTATCGTGGGCTGCATCAGGAGTGGGCTGGAGGAGGAGTATAGGGACCTAATCAATGACTTTGTTAAATGGTGCGACTCAAACCACTTACAACTGAACACCAGCAAAACCAAGGAGGTGGTGGATTTTAGGAGGCCCAGACCCCTCATAGACCCCGTGATCATCAAAGGTGACTGTGTGCAGATGGTGCAGACCTATAAATATCTGGGAGTGCAGCTGGATGATAAATTAGACTGGACTGCCAATACTGATGCTCTGTGCAAGAAAGGACAGAGCCGACTATACTTCCTTAGAAGGCTGGCATCCTTCAACATCTGCAATAAGATGCTGCAGATGTTCGATCAGACAGTTGTGGCGAGCGCCCTCTTCTACGCGGTGGTGTGCTGGGGAGGCAGCATTAAGAAGAAAGACACCTCACACCTGGACTATCTGGTAAGGAAGGCAGGCTCTATTGTTGGCATGGAGCTGGACAGTTTAACATCTGTGGCAGAGCGACGGGCGCTCAGGAGGCTCCTATCAATTATGGAGAATCCACTGCATCCACTAAATAGTATCATCTCCAGACAGAAGAGCAGCTTCAGCGACAGACTGCTGTCACTGTCCTACTCCACTGACAGATTGTTCCTCCCCCAAACTATGCGACTCTTCAATTCCACCCGGGGGGGTAAACATTAACATTTAACATGATACAAAGTTATTGTCTGTTTTTTACCTGCATTATTATCAATCTTTAATTTAATATTGTTTATTGTATCAGTATGCTGCTGCTGGAGAATGTGAATTTCCCATTGGGATTAATAAAGTATCTATCTATCTATCTATCTATCTATCTATCTATCTATCTATCTATCTATCTATCTATCTATCTATCTATCTATCTATCTATCTATCTATCTATCTATCTATCTATCTATCTATCTGTTCAAAAGGACAAAGGTCCAAGTCATTAGAGTCCTGGTGCTTTTTGTTTTCTATATGGTTGTGAGATATGGACACTATCCAATGACTTTGTTAAATGGTGCGACTCAAACCACTTACAACTGAACACCAGCAAAACCAAGGAGGTGGTGGATTTTAGGAGGCCCAGACCCCTCATAGACCCCGTGATCATCAAAGGTGACTGTGTGCAGATGGTGCAGACCTATAAATATCTGGGAGTGCAGCTGGATGATAAATTAGACTGGACTGCCAATACTGATGCTCTGTGCAAGAAAGGACAGAGCCGACTATACTTCCTTAGAAGGCTGGCATCCTTCAACATCTGCAATAAGATGCTGCAGATGTTCGATCAGACAGTTGTGGCGAGCGCCCTCTTCTACGCGGTGGTGTGCTGGGGAGGCAGCATTAAGAAGAAAGACACCTCACACCTGGACTATCTGGTAAGGAAGGCAGGCTCTATTGTTGGCATGGAGCTGGACAGTTTAACATCTGTGGCAGAGCGACGGGCGCTCAGGAGGCTCCTATCAATTATGGAGAATCCACTGCATCCACTAAATAGTATCATCTCCAGACAGAAGAGCAGCTTCAGCGACAGACTGCTGTCACTGTCCTACTCCACTGACAGATTGTTCCTCCCCCAAACTATGCGACTCTTCAATTCCACCCGGGGGGGTAAACATTAACATTTAACATGATACAAAGTTATTGTCTGTTTTTTACCTGCATTATTATCAATCTTTAATTTAATATTGTTTATTGTATCAGTATGCTGCTGCTGGAGAATGTGAATTTCCCATTGGGATTAATAAAGTATCTATCTATCTATCTATCTATCTATCTATCTATCTATCTATCTATCTATCTATCTATCTATCTATCTATCTATCTATCTATCTATCTATCTATCTATCTATCTATCTATCTATCTGTTCAAAAGGACAAAGGTCCAAGTCATTAGAGTCCTGGTGCTTTTTGTTTTCTATATGGTTGTGAGATATGGACACTATCCAGTGACCTGAGACAAAGTTCAAACTACTTTGGTACTGTGTCTCTTTGGACAATCCTTGCGTACCACTAGTTTGACTTTGTGTTGAATGAGCAGATGCTTATGGAGTCCCATATGAGGCACATTACCTGCATTGTGAGGAAGCACTAGTTACGGCACTATGACCTTGTAGCATGACTCCCCAAGGGTGATCTGGCAGGTGGGATCCTGTTTGCCGAGGGCCAGAGCAGCTGGGCCAGGGACGCCTACGTAACACCTGACTGTGGAAGATAGATGGTCATATCCAGGGGGTGGGACTGGGCCATGTGTTTTCCCTGGGGGGTTGCCAACCGGAATCGCAAGCTGTTTTTTTGTGTGATCGGTGCTGCAACACGCTGTACCAGTGCTCCCCAACTTGACCTGATTGGACAAAGCACGGTATCTCCATAAAGGATGGGAAAACAAGTACAGAATAGTGATCTTCTGGAACCATTACAATGCGTGTGTTGCAAATTGTAATAATTTGTTAGCATCTTTTGACACATTTGAGAGTTGTAATGTGTCTGTATTAATAATTTGTTGCTAAGTTGCTGCCTTCCAAGAGGCTCCATGTTCCACATCATAGTCCTCCCCTTTATGATCGTTCAGTACAGTGTCCAAGATGACAGATTAAAATTTCGAACAATCTCACTCAGGTGTTCATTGAGTTAAAAGCTTTCTGGTATATGCCATTTTTAGTTCCAGAAAGTAACCAACTGAAATTCTGTAAGGCATTTTCTTTCTCAAACTACAGACTCTGACATCTTTATCCTCTTGTGCAGTTGTGCATCTAGGTCTTTCTGATCTTTTCTATCCTGGTTTAATCCAGTTTGTTCTCATCTCTCAAGACATTACTGGACACTTTTGTATGAAATCTTTAGTTTCTTGGCAATCTGTGATATGGAATAACCTTAATTCTGAAAAAAACAACAATAGGCTGACATATTTCTTGAGAAAAGTGTTTTGTTTTGACCATTTTCTGAAAGTGGAATTGAAGTTTACAAATACCAATGCCTTGCAAGCCAAGGAAAGACAATTTACCTGCTTTATTAAACAGAAACACAGATTTCAGCTGTGCTCACACAATTACAAAAGTTTATCTGATGTCCAAGTGGCATTTAAAGATGAATAAATAAGGATGACTGCTGAAGATGGGACTTTGCACTAATATCTGAATAATAAACTGTAAATTGTTCCATGTCGAAATAGCCTTTTGCATTAATAATGCCTTCACTGTATTTCTAAATCAATTAAATTGTACCTTCTTTAAAAATTATCAATTTATATCAAAAACATGAACATTTCTGGGCAATTTCAAACTTTTGAACACTAGTGTACATCCGTATTTCTTCAAGGCTACTTTCAGAATTAAGGTATATTTCAACATAATTAGTGCACAGGCAGTTTAAACATCTTACTCTGGGAAAGGCTTAAGGTCCAGTACCTTATCCTTCACAATACACCACCATTATTTTAGAAGACTGGTGCATTGCAACATCTGAGCTTTTGTGGACTATGTAATTTGGTTTATGGACTTGGTATGTTTGTTCCAGAGGTGACTGCTCTAACATTACAAGGGAAGACCCGCCTCCTCTGAAATGTCTCAAAAAAGATTAGTCAATTATGTACTGTTGTATTTACAACATTATATATGTATGTATATTACATGTATATTATATATATGTATGTATATTAGAACAAGCATGCTGAATAAGTTCAACTTCATGGCTAGTTCATTCAGAATCAACCATAATTTCTTGCAGGTCGTCTAATGTGATTTTTGTCTCATGCATTCCCATGCAAGCACGATCCATTAAAACCTATTGAAGTGCAGCTTCACTTGACTTCAATGGCATTTCAGAATATGCTTTGTTTCAGTGCAGAAAAGCTTCAAAATGTCATTTCCCGGGAAGCTTAGCATCTGGGATGTTGGGCTGCTGCATGATGATTGGAGCAACTGTCAAAGTGGCTGGACATCTTTTTGTTTAACAGCGTTTTCACATCGGACCATTTCAAGCTCAGTCCCATGTGGATTTTTGGCAAGTGAAGTCATGAGACAAGCTGCAGCTCACATTCTGTTATTTAGCTCACTTTTTTCATTTGTACATATCTTACTATACAAAAATATAGCGATTAGTAAAGTTTGTTTGTTTTTTTTTTCAAATTAGGTCGTGGGGCTGGGGGACTAGCCAACCAGCAAGCTAGCTAGCTGTGCATAATGGCGGACAGTGCTAATATTGTTGATCTGCTTTTGGCGAAGCCATTTGATAGTCTTCCTTATGAGGAGAGACTCAGAATTAAACAGCAGGGCAAATCAATGCCCAAGACTGATTTCGTTCAAAATTCAGAGAAAAATAACCCGGTCTTTTCAACTGTCCTGGTATGACAAGGTGAGCTGGCTGACAGGAAATGCTGTGACAAAGAGAATGTACTGTTGACCATACCTCTTAATGAAATCATCTCTGGTTGTTTGGTTAAAACTGGGTTTTAGGGATCTGGCTAACTGTGACAGGACATACAAAAGACATGAGAAAAGCAATGAGCATGTGAGTTCATGTGCACGGTTAAATTGTCTTGGCTGCTGGCTGGCTGGCTAGTCCCCCATAGACACAAGATTGACGTAAACCCTGGCTTGAATGCCAAACCTTTCTTTTGCTCACATAAACACATTAAAATAAACATTAGGAACCCTGGAAACTAGAGCCAGAAACACTGCACTGCAAGACAGAAAGATACTCTGGAGAGTGTGCAGTTATCACAGGTCAAACTCATTCAAACACCTAAACCAGGCCAATTTAAAGTAATCAATTCATGTCACACATGCCTCTTTGGGATGTGGAAAACTGAGGAAGTAGGAGGAAATCTCAAATGGTGTGAATGTGCAATGTCCTCACAGGCAAGTGATCAGACTGGGCTTTAAATCCAGGTCCAGAGAGCAATGAGGCTACACCATCAAGTTGACCATTGCATTTAAATAGTTCCAAATTAAATCTAAAACTAGAGTGTTTTCTTAGGCATTTTATCTCCTTGAACTTAATTCCCTTTAGATAAATTGGCACCTATAAAGCTACAATTTAGAGATTTATAACAGGCTATAGAAAATGTACAGTTATAATTATTTTGGAATGCCCTGCAACTTATTTGAAAATTGACAGCATTTTAAATTAATAATGAATATTGATGATATTCAGTTAAATTACATTAGCTTCACATTAAAAGCAAAAACACTTTGAACTTGAGTTTCAACAAAAAATATAAATAGAAAACTCGTAGAAACTGCATTGAATCACAGGCTGCAAAGATTCTTCCAAGTACAATCTCATTGTATAATCTTCAAAAACTAGGAAGTTTCACAGAGCACACCTAAATGAAGGATTTGAATATTTTGTCAGTCCTCTGGTGCCAGTTCATTCATGTCAAGCTCTCAACCTAAGACATTATGGAAGTAATTAGATAAGAGGCTTATACTACAATTGTAAGAATGTGCTGCTTGATGGACTTAATAAAAGGTCACTTCAAGGAGAAGGAAGCTTCTCCTCAATAAACTCGTCTTGATTTCACTCTTTTATAGAAATTGCCATAAACATGACCACAAATATTAAATAAGACCAACCTGAGTTCAAAATTAAATGTCTGATTTATCGAAGTCGTAGCAAACTTGATCACAGGATATATTATAGGCAGTTATCCACATTATAAACCAGGTTAACTTAAGTGTAGGGTTGTGGAGAGCTGGAGGCTAAACTAGCAGGGTTAAGCACAGGACAGGAACAAAAATTTGATGGGGTGCCTTTCCAAAGAAGGATATTTACAGTTTCTAATCAGTAAATTTGATATGTTTTTGGGGTGTGAACAGAAATCCAGAGTATGCAGAGAAAAGCCCGGCATCGACAAATTGCCACAGAAAGGTAATGCTGGCTTTGGTTCCCACCATCCCTTGGTAAAAAGTGTTCAGTTCATAGAGGACAGAGGACAATGAAGGAGAAAAAATTAAATTGCCAGTATTAAAAACAAAATCATCATTAATTAGAACTTTTGCTTTGATAAAGTTATATAAAACAGCAATTTGGAAACAATTATGTGCAGTTATAAATTATTTTGCAAGTGTTTCTGATTAAATCACTGACTGCATCAGAGGTAGTTTTTTTTGTAGCCTACTAAAAAGCTATGATTTATCATGGACTGCACTGCATACAATCAATAAAACTAAATAATAACATAGGAATAAAAAAAATTAACAAATCTTTATCTTAGAGTAGTCTTCATGGTGGCAAATATATAGGGGGCTGCGAGGAACTCAGCCCTCCTTCAGCTACCCTGACAGAATCATTTGTGAAATTGCCTAGAGGTCATTTAAAATTTGATTTTTAAAATTATAATGGTTAAAATGAAATTAAAAATTCAAAATAAAAACTGCCTTTTTTGTCGTACATTTTCAGAGTAAGCTACATTTCCATTTCAGTTATAATGTGTTTGTTCTCAAGGCTACCAAGGTAAGCAGTGGTGGCTTTATCACAGAATGGCATTTTTACATTTTTTTAAACAGACTGTCATGTAAATCTTGCTTGTGTAAAAAGTAAAGCTTTGATGGCAGGCCATACACTTTAACAGCCTACAATATTAATTTTATTTTTTTTTTGACAAGATATGCATGCTCAACACCATGAACCTAAAATGCTCATGAGTGATTTCCTCTAAAACTATGACATTGTTTGCATCCTGGTGCCCTCACTATGTAGGGTGACATTAAAGTGAAAATTATTCTTTTGTTGTACACACATGTAGCTCCTATTTAATAACAATGAATATGACACAAAAGTATAATCATGTCACTTTTTAAGTACAGTACATTTGTTTATGTGCATACTGTATATAATTTTATATTTTAAAATAAAATAATGTAATCTCTGAGGGCAAGAAAATACATTGAAGGCAGATCTTTGAAAAGTTGTAATAATTCAGAAGCACTTGGAAGAAAACCACTGCATTATAGCAGGAACATGCTATCCCAGCAGTACCCAGTGCAAGCCAGGAAGCAAGCCTTGGGAAGAATGCAGAATGCACACACCCTCCAAAAATGAAATATATTTTTGTCACATTGCACAAATATGTGTTTTGTAAATATTTTCAATATAATTCTAGAAGCTCTCAAAGTCTTAATTCTTGGCCTAGTATAAGATCAGGTTTTCATGCCTAATGTGATATGAGTCATACATACATACGTATGTGAGTGTAATGCTGCTATCTCAACTGTATGTTTTCAGAAGTAACCCATTATTCATCAAAATAAGAGCAATAAGCACTTCAGCAAATAAACATGAAAATGACATTTGCAAATAACTTGGCTTTTTCTTGAAACTTGTTAAGGTAAAGTTGCAGATGTATATTTTTCCACATTTTTCATATGAGTAATTTTAAGGATATTTACATTTACTGCCCATACATTTATGGCTTCTAAATTTATAAATACTGAAAGCTGCGACAGCTACCTGGAAAGATACTTCATTAATAAATCTACACCATCTTATCTTAATACTTTCCTAAGGTGTATAATGATGTGTTCTTAAGTGTACATGTAAAAAGTTTTTATATATGTAAGAATATCCATATTTATTTTTCTGATAAAAATATTGTTGGATTTCCAGTATGCACCTCAAAGATCCTTCATGTAACTGTCAGACTGTAGCATTTCCTTTGATGACTGTTTTTTATAAGCAAACAGCAAATCATTATATTGAGTGTAATAAGATCACTTTGTTTTTTACTCTCAAATGTTTTTGCTAACCCATCTGTGAAAGGCGCACGTCTGTCTCGTCCTACAGTATCTCCACCAATTTTAATGCTGTGATTTTCTCCCCATAGCATAAGTTTTTTCTAACCAGCATTTAACTTTTACTCAGAGGAGAAATGCTGGGTATATTGGGAGGAGGATGCTAAGGATAGAGCTGCCAGGCAAGAGAAAAAGAGGAAGGCCTAAGCAAAGGTTTATGGATGTGGTGAGAGAGGACAGGCAGGTGATGGGTGTAGCAGAACAAGATACAGAGGACAGAAAGATATGGAAGAAGATGATCCGCTGTGGCAACCCCTAACGGGAGCAGCCAAAAGAAGAAGAAGAAGATTTAACTTTTATTCATCCATGCAGTCATTTTCTAACCCAGTAATCTAGTTCAAGATTTCAGGATCAGCGCCTATCCCAGCAGTATATCCAAAATCGCCTGATCAGGATATCTTTACATGACTTGAAACACTCTAGCCAGTCCCATCATTTACTCAATAAAAATGTTTATACTGTCATTTGTTTAACCAATAAAAGTTAATGTGAAAACAAAAAAATTCTTATCATTCTTCAATTAGACATAAATGAGAATAAATCTGTTGTAAAGAGAGCAAGATCAGCAGTTCACTAGGGAATCACAGAACTTTCAAAATGGACTGCCACATATCTAGGCAATGGTTTGGCTTAATCGAAAATGCTTGATAATATGGCAAGTTGAGCTTCCACAAGCTCCATCATTAGAAGTTTCGTTGTTACTATTACTTACTCCAGTATTGCTGCAATATTGAAATGTGCATCTTTAAGGTATTTGATAATGAATGCAATTTGAAAAGGACACTTACATAGTTTTTAGTTACTATAACTGCCATGCTGACATTGCATAAAAAGAACTTATCTGATGTATTTAAATGTATTCTTTGATAACTTGCGTTTCCATTAGCGTGCATGCACTAATAAATGAGATGGCTATGGGACAAATCATACATGAGAACAAAGCTGTAAGACTGAAAACAAAACCCATTTCTTTATTCTATTTATTCTTTATTCTTCTTCATTCTATTTTGTTGGTTTGCGATCCTGAGACTTACACTGTGAATATAATTGAAGCATGCTTGCCTAAGGCGTTAGGCCATCAGTCAAAGATGTTTTTAACTTTTATAGTCTTTAAGTTTTCAAGTTTGATTTTACTTTTCTGTAAACATTGAGGGTGGTGTGGTGGTTATCACTGCTGTCTCATTGGTCCAGTAGCATGCACTCCAATTCCACGCTATGTTGTTGTCATAGGAGAACCTGCATATTGTTCCTGCATCTATCTGGAAATTCCACTGTGTTTTCCTCTCAAATTTCCAAACACATGCATTTGAGGTTTACTGGAGATTCCATATTGACACTGTAAGAATGTACTTGGGTGTAGCCTGCAATTTTTTGGTGACCAGTCTAGAGTCGATTCCAGTTTTGCGCCCAGTGTTACCAGCCATCTGTAACACTGTATTGGATTAAACAGGTTTGAGAACGTTGCCTTCTGTTCTGTAAATGCAAAATGTTTTCCAGGAATGTAAGAGAGTTAAGAACATTTTGGAGTTTCTACATAATGTTTCATTTTGAACTTGCGTTAACACATTCATTTGGTTTGTTGTTAAACAAGGATAATTAAAATCATTTACCACTTTTCTACCTGAGGAGGTTTTTGCATGTCAGTTCAAAAGTGGTCAAATAACTAGATCTCACAATATGATCACAATCACATTGATGACTTTATAAATGCAGATGGAAATCAGTTTATGATTAGTTTAAACTAAACTGGACATGTAGATATTTTGAAAATAAGGGGAAACCAACTTTTAAATCATTAAATGGCATCAAAAGATGAAGAATCTCAGTCACTCCGCATTTATCCAGGATTGCTGAAAGAGAACCCAGATACAGTGATAGCGTGCTGAAGGCCTTAGGTTTAAACCTTATACTTAGAAGTTTTGAGTCAGCATAATCGATAAAAACAAGCCTTTGCCTAAATTTTGCATAATTTACCATTTATGGGCCACCCAGATCGTTATATTTTCTATTGGATCTTATTTGCTAAAAGAATATGAATAAACACTTAAAAAGCATAAGATATGCTATATTGATCCAAAGCCAGTCAAAGACACTTGCATTTGAGCATGTCAAGGAGGAAGAAGACGCTTCCATCAATAATGCAACATTTTCACTTGCCTATAAACTGTTGTATTTATAGAAGTACTTTTAAAAAAATCAGTTTTTTGTTTTAGTCTAATATATTCATTAATTCATTTAAGAGTTGACTTTATTTTAAATAATGAATAAATCACACCTGTACAAAGACCATTTTGGGAGCAGGTGGTCAAAATTTTTAAAAGGGCATTTCTGGCACACCTAAGCCGTAAATCAAGGCATCCTTTTTTGTCACTTAGTTAAAAAGGCATCAATTAAATCAGACAGAACGCCGTATGTGGTATACTAAAAATAGCAAATAATATAATGCAGTTTCTTTTATTAATACAGCTTTATACAGTATCTGGTGCCAGATTTTTTTTTTCAAAGTAAAAACTGAGTAATAAAATAGCTTAAGAATCAACATTGATATATTTTTTATATTTTCTATCCAAATATAATATAATAATAAAAACAGTATCATGTTTTAAATTACAAGTTGAAGTATACACATTTGTTTAATGTTTTTAATCCATTCAATATATTATAAAGAATACATTCAGATACAATGCATGACATAAATTTGCACTTATTAGTTTGCTATTTGGGCAGCATGGTGGTGCAGTGGTTACCCCTGCTGTCTTACAGCTCTGAGGGTATGAACCTGATCACTGTGTGGATCTTAAACCTTGTCTTCATGTCTTTGCATAATTGTATTTGCTGTTTTGTCATGTCCTGATCTTTAATGACACTATTTGGTCCATAACATTTCGTATCAGATTATACAGTAACTACACTGTATAACTCCTGTATTTGTCACTCTACATTTAAAATTTGAAATTTTGTGGTGTTGCTTAAATTAGCATTCATTGAAGCCCTGGGTCACTTTTCTGTGTGGAAAAAGATTTTGTTTATGGTTGTCACAGTAGCACCTTTATTCTGGGTAGCTGTACTAGGTCATTGTGCAAACACCAGCTACATTATAACACTGAAGGACAGAACGATCACGGCAGATGTGCAAACTGATTTCACTTCCTGCACATCAATGAAATATGCACCAAGGTCAAGTGCAAACTGGAAGTTGCTTGACCAAATTCTGCCACAAATCGAGAAATCAGTAATGTTTTAATTCTGCTTTGACATGAAGTTGGCATTGTGGAATAAATTTACACCATTGTTCTAGGAGCCCCATGTGGCTGATGAATATCTCAGAAAAATAAAATCATTTGGGATTTCTGAGCCATCTAATTAAAAATGGGGCTCCCATAAAGGCAGACGTTTCTATGTGATTATTAAATTGGCTGGGACAAAAATCATCAGCAATGGGGGTCCACAGGACAGAGTTGATTAAAACTAAAGAGTATAAATATATGAATTTAGAAACAGACTAATGTTATTTTTTGTATTAAAATATATAGCCTAACACAACAGTGTTTTCTATTAAGGCATATTTGTCACTATAGCAGGAGAAAATGCATAATCTCAATACTACAAGCTGTATTGCTAAAATAAATTAGGTACACATAGAACTCTTGTACTCTGCAATGAATCAATACTCATACTTTTGTCTATCTTCTTTTCTGGTTCTTCTGTGGTGTTCTGCCACCTGATTAAAGTCCTGTGCAGCTGTCCAAGATGTTTGAGTGAAAACAGACACCCAAACTTGCCACGACACCCACTGCATCAAACCTTTTAAGATAAAGCCTAAAAAAACACAATAAAGAACAACTTAAGAACGTTTATGTAAGACATAATGCCCAGTGGAGGCTGGGGGTATTTTGGCCAGGACCTTCTGCAAATTTTGTTTTTTTTTACCAGTTTATCTAGAGACTTTTTTATTTTTTTCTGTCCACCTTGGCCACCTGACCTTATCATCCGACTGTCAATTACAGACTTACAAAAACAATTTTATATTTATAATTCATTGCATTTATATAGCGCTTTTCTCACTATTCAAAGCGCTCAGCAATTGCAGGTTAAGGGCCCTGCTAAAGGGCCCAACAGAACAGAATCCCTTTTGGCATTTTATGGGATTCGAACCGGCAACCTTCCGATTGGCAGTGCAGATCCCTAACCTCAGAGCCACCACTCCAACTTCTGTTAATTATATGTCTATCACATGTAAGGGTACATTATTTTTGTTTACTATTTATTCATTATTATTCTGATCTAATTTTAATTTGTTTTTTCTTTTCTTGTAATTACTTCATTGACATCTTGTGAAGCACTTTGTATGAAAATGTGCTATAGAAATAAATGTTTTTGTTGTTGTAAGAAGAACAAAGTCCAATGAGATGAACTGGAACCTTGTCAGACCTTCATTTACATATAAAATGTATGTGTTGCAACTATATGATATTTCAGCATTTCAATTAATGGAAGCAGAAAGAGTTTATTATGTATTATCTTATTATTTTGAAATTACAATGTGAATATTCAGTGTAAAATTCTTCATTTCAGCTTTTTCAATTCCAGAGAGGGTAGCATCAGATACACTCAAGAATCAGATTTACAGCACATAATAAATTCATTCAGTTCAGAAAGCTTGTTTGATCAGCTAATATGTCCTAATATCTCATTCAGACATTTTTAAAATCTTTTAGTATTCTTGCTTTAGCCATATCATCCATTAATGTAGTCCAGATTCTACAAAATATAAGGAATCTGGAATAAACTAGATAACACTGAAGAGGGGACTCTTCGTTTATGTCCAGAATGCACTTCACTTTTATTTCCACTGGTGTCCTCAAGTTCGTGATTCTCTTTTTAAGGTAAAAGTACCAATATGGGCTTCAAGGGACTCAAGCCCAAATGTGAAAACGAAATCCTTAAAACATGTTGAACAAGTCTATTTTTCAAGTCAGGAGTGTTATTGAGCATTGATCTGCATCTTGAGATTGCATAGATATTGTAAAACAGGATATATTTTTTATGAAATAAAAGCAAAACATCTCTTTGAGATTCAGCCATTTTAAAAGGACACCAGCTCTGCACTTCACTTCACTGCTCATCTCTTTCCAATGGCAAATTTTCAACCCCATATAAATATGGGACAGCACCAGCAGTGGTGTTTAGTAATGAAATAATAATTAATTAAAAAAAGATCAAGCTGATTTATGAATCACAAATTAAGACTAACCTCATCATGCTGTGGGCTTGAGTAATGTCTACTGAAAAGAAACTGTGAAAGTTACTAATTACTCCCACTTATTTGAAAACACCATATCCTCAATGGGTGCTATACAATTGAGTAATTGGTTTGTGGGGTTTCAGTCTGTTTCATTGTGGTTTAGCTCTATCGCAAAATTTGCTGTTCGCATTTTCCATTTTTTTCTCATTCCTGCACATAGCACACCACAGAAAGTGCACAATGCAGAGGCATTTTGAACTTGGTATTGACACGAAGGTGTCCTTGGCTCTTTCAAAAATCCAAGACTTTGATAAAAAAATGCATTTTAATGTAATCAGTTTAGTTTGATTAATTCAGATTTATTGTACATTTACATTTATTTGCTTGGCAGACACTTTTAACCAAAGCCTACTTACATAATCAAGTAACATTAGGCTAGGACCAGTCTGTTCAGCAAGTGTGGTAGGACAGGTAGCAAAATTTAATTGCCACAAGTGAAAAGATGTAATAACTGTTAAATTACAGTCATAGATTACAATTGATAGAGCAATTAAACTTAATCTAACAGCAAATTAACCAACAATATAAAATATCACAGAGCAAAGTTTTTTTTACTTCTATCAATTAGATGGATATTCATACAACAGATGAGTCTTCAATCGCTTCTTAAATACATTGAGGGAGTCAGCAATTTGGGTGAAATTGGGTATCTCGTTCCACCAACTAGGAACTACACAAGAAAAGAGTCTGGATCGAGACTTGATACCACATAGAGGTGGCATCACCAGATGCTGTTCCCTGGCAGACCTGAGTAGGTGAGAAGGAGTAAAGGACTTCACTAATGTCACCATATACATAGGTGTTGACCACCTGACTACTCTGTATGCAAGCATCAGGGGTTTCAACTTAATGTGTGCTGCCTCAGGGAGCCAATACATATTGTAATGTGTACTAAACACAATGGAACTCTTTTGTGCTTGACCAACACACTCCAGGCTGCCATTTCGTTTGAATCTCATGCCATAGGCTATTTAAAATATAATAACAAAGAAATATAGCTGGAATCTCATTATAACAGAACTCATGGGACTATAAAAATATTTCGTTATAACATACATTTTTTTATAACGAAGGATTGTGAATGGGCCTGCTGGCCATTCACCATCACTAATAGCAACCGTGCAAGGACAGCACCATAGCTTCTCTGCTGCGTCTGGTAAACAGTAAACCAAGAGCAGAGTAATTGGTTGTCCTCAGCAGGATCAGTGTTACAGCATACTGTGCTTGTTGCATAATGTTTAACATTTAACATCAGGCTTTGATCTGCTCTTCCTGACACTCTCCTGACCTCTCTTCTCCAGACCGCGTCTGCCACAGCAGTGATTCAGAGTTGCTGGTGTTCTTCTAATCTGAAGATGGAAGCTAAAATAGGATGATCACCTGCTCACAGCTCCTATTCTGAATGAAGTTCAGGCATCAAATTTTTCCAGGATTGTTTTTTCTTTCAGACTAAACTGACATTGTTTCTCACTTTTTTTTATTCATCTGAAAGAAAACTATGATATTCAAACAGTACGGTGTCCGCACAAAACAGAACTACCCATGTAGACGATCAGTGGAGCAATGACTCAGAGTTCGGCGATGTGTATGATGTTGCACCTATACGCTTGCCGAGACTGCCAGAGACTGGAAATTTCACAACAAACTGTCTCTCTCTTTGAAACGACCTGTTGCAGGGTTCACAAAACTCAGTGTGCAAAGTGTAGGAGTGGCACTAAGTATTTTTTGCATCACATTATTATCTTCGGTGGCCATTTTTCATTGAAAAAATCTTTCGTTATACTGAGATTTACATTTTGTTAAAACAAGATTTGTTTAACATGATGTTCTATGAAAGTTTGTCTGGATCCACAAAAAGTATTCATTATTCTGAAAATTTTGTTACCTCAGTATTCACTATACAGTAATGAGATCTAATCTGTATAGGGAAAAGTAGCCTATGTTACAATTGCCTATTTTCTTGCTTATGATTTCACTTAGGTAAAACCTTATGTAAAATCACCAGGGGCCTCATGTATAACGCCGTGCGTAGAACTCACACTATAACATGGCGTAAGCACAAAAGCGGGATTGTGCGTACGCACAGAAAAATCCAGATGCAGGAATCTGTGCGCATGCATACTTTCACGTTCTTCCACTACATAAATCCCGATTTGCGTGAAAAGTAACGCACGTGCACGCGCCTTCTGTCCCGCCCCAACTCCTCCCAGAATTACGCCTCTTTGAATATGCAAATCAATATAAATAGTCTTCTGTGAAAAGACAATGGGAAAAGCACAGGGGAAAATATAAGAATTTCAGCGAATATCAAGTGGAGGCAAAGGAAAAACATGCTATTTGTTGGTTTAAACAGTGGTATAATCAACAAAAGAAAGTTGATCGAGTGACAGAGTGTCGGAAAAACTCGAAAGATCAAATTCACAAAGTCGCACAGTGCCCGAAATCACATATCAAAGTCGCTGTGAAAAGGCGAGTTGTAGCCCACCGTCTGAGTGTCATATGAAAGCGTATTAGGGTACAAACAAAAAACATAGGCACACAGTGGGAAAAAAGCACGAAATGTCAACTTTAATCTCGAAATTTCTTAAAATCGTTTATTTTAATAGTTTCTCAAGTAGCATGTTAAATGCTTTTTTCTGTGTTTGATCTTCTATGTGCTCTATGTGTGTGAATCACTACGTGCTTCCGTTCTTTCTCTTTCTCCGACAGGACACAGAATGCATTACATTCGAGATATTACAGCTCTCTGAATAATTAAAACACTGAGATGTATACGTGATATCATTTTCATGATGATAGGAATGAAAGCATGTTATTAAACATGGGAACACGGTGGCGCAGTGATTGTTCATATCTCACGCAAGAGGCTTGTTGCACCATGTGTGACCTTCGATGAAATAATTTATTACAGAAGTACTGTCTCTTTCAAACGTACTAACCTCCAATTCCTGTCCATACTTTTCTTTCTCCAATCGCCACACAATCAGCTCTGTAATAGACGTGAAGCCATTTGTAAGCTTAGAACGCCGATTCTTCAAAACTTTTAAGGAACATTGAAATATCTTCGTAGTACATGTTTAATTATTCTATTCGTCTATCCTTCTAGTGTCGCGTCAGCACCAGCAAGAATACAGCGCAAGGCAGGAGCTATCCGTGAACTAGCTAGCGCTGCGGCACCGTGTCCTCACATGTTTAATTATTAGCAATACAGATTATTTAAATGAAGTTAAAGTTTTATCTGTATACTATAAGCAACATATTTTGCTGCATTTCATCTTAAAAATGATATTGTCATCATACGCGCTTTATAAAGTAGCGCAGGTTGTGCAATATTATAACTGTAGTGCAAGTTTACAGTGAGGTGATTGAGTGCGTTTATAGTTCTTGGGATGAAACTGTTTCTGAAACGCGAGGTCCGTACAGGAAAGGGTTTGACGCTTTTTGCCGTGGTTGAGGTAGTGTGTACTTGAAACTATATACCGATAATTCTCTTTCCGATCATCTGCTGCTGTGATTCACACTCAGATACAGTGCTATAAATACTCCGAGTGGTGCAGTGAGAGTAATATGGAAAAAAATGATCCGCAGTGGCAACCCTTAACGGGAACAGCAAAAAGAAGAACAAGATGCAGTGAGCGTAACAACGCTAAAGCAGTTCTGGTATTTGGAATACTATGGCTATTCCCTGGCCCATTATATTGCAGCAGGTTAATTACAATCAGATGTATTACACTAATAAACAATATGCAGTTAATTTCAGTGTATTTATAAAGCCGCGTCAGGAATGTGGAGCTAAGAAAGAAAGGATGAGCACACAGGAACAGTAGTTTGACCATTCTGTGGACCATTATATTGTTACAGGTTAATTACAATCAGATGCATTAAATTTATGAACGATATGCGGTTAATTTCAGTGTATTTGATAAAGCCGCCGCCGTGGATGTGGATCTAAGAAAGGGTAACCACACAGGAACAGTAGCACTGCTTTGACACTGGGTGCCGCCAGTCTGCAAAACCGGGCGGATAAATTGCGTACGCCAAGGAATGAGTTACCGTGGAAATGTGCGTGGCTTTACGTCAAGTTTAAGTTTTATACATCGCGATTTGAGCGTGGAAAGGTTCGTACGCAACATTTCTGTGCGTACGCACCGTTTATACATGAGGCCCCAGGAATGGCATTACAATATTTTTCACATATTTAGAGTAATTAGCACATAGCCTGCACCAGTATTCATGTGGTGAAAAGAGAAAATGGTGCAGTGCATACAACACAATGCTCGCAGACATCTGATGTCAAACCACTGTGTCTGTATCTAATTCAATATATGTGGCAGTGTTACATATACAATATATGATTTAAATATACATTCTGTAAGAAAAAGTATGATTTAAGTGCACATGTGCTGTCAGTGCTTGCATATATTTTGAATCACATATAGTAACTGTGCTTTGATGGCAGGTGCGTACTCAGATTAGATGATTTCATAACATACTGACAGCTCTAATGCTATGTCAGACAATCAGCACACTTTTGTGCAGAACATCATCTGATACAAATCATGACAGAACATAACTATTTATGAAACAGAATTGAAAAGACGAAAGGAGAAAAATGTGCAGCCTGAAGCTACAGCGATACCAAGGACAACTGGTGGTGCATCTGTGGAAAATGTAAAACTCTACCTTTGATGGCTGCCGTAAGCAAGCAACCTAAAAGGAAACCTCTAGAGAATAGTTCCACGAAAATGTGATTTTTTTTTCTTCAGTTTAGTTTTGCTGTAATATGCATGCCTCGGGGCACATCCAAAATGGACATATTTGGTAAGATTGATTATTAAGAGGTTTGATGTATATCACATTCAAACTTTCTTTAGCATTTCCAGTATCTCCAATTGCTGTAACTGTAGTTAGCTGTAATAGAATCTATCGGATCACTTTGATATATCATATGGATCAAAAATTAATTCTTTCCAGTTGTCAACCTGTATTTTTGGTAAGAGGTGCATCAGTTTTCAATTTATGCTTTTTTCGTGGTCATATAATATTTACTTTTTAATGTATTGATTCTATTTAATTAAAAGGTTTGTACTGAATATATAGAGAGGTGATTTTGTAAAAAGTGAATATCTATACTTTTTACATTAAAGGAACACCGTGAAGCTATGCCTCTTTTGGGATTATTACTTGCTGGTGGACACTTGGGATAAGAAAAGTGGTCACACTGAAAAAAGAGGCCTTCGATGCATTGTTAGTAGAAGGTTTACCAGATTTGGCTGAGAGGTGCCAGCAGCGGTTGAGGAAAAATCCCATATGTGGGAGGAGTATGACAAGTCCATTAGGAATGACTTTTCGATGACCACAAACAGGTTGTGACAAAATGTCCATGACACAGGAAGGGCAGCTAAAACCACTCCCAGGCAGCCTCAAGTAAGGATATTACTGAGTGGTATAAGGAACTCCTAAATACAGTTGCTACACTTTAGGATGAAGACACAGCTTTGGGGGGAGTTGAGTGCATTCTGTGGTAGATCCCTTGATTAAAAGGTTCCACAGAGACAAACCTACAAGATGGATGAGATCTAACTGGAAATTAGACTGGACATCCTGTTTGTTTTAGTTAGTAGACCTCTTAACTAATACGTGGAAGGTGAGAACTGTGCCTTGGGATTGGCAGATTGGTTTAGTGGTTTCCATTTTTTTAAACGTGAATAATATGGTGGGTTTCAATTGATCACACTCCTCAGCTTCCTTGGTAAAGCCTATGCCTGAAAAAAAATTCTGTTCAAGAGCTAAACCTCAGATCAAGGAGGATCAAAGTGGATTCCATCCTGGACGTGGAATAATGGACAAACTCTTTGTATTTGCTCAGGTGCTAGAGAGGAGTTTGCCATTCCTACTGATTTGTTCTTTGCGTACTTGCAAAATACTTGACTGTGTACCCCATGATAGCTTTTGAGAGGTATGACAAGAGTATGATGTCCTCTGGTCAATATTGTGTTCATGGATTTGCAAAGCGGGAGTTGTGCATATTTGGCATTAACGCAAGTCTGTTCATTGTAGTCATTGGACAGGATATCAAAGCGCATGTGGAGTTTGTGGAGAGTATTCAGCATTGGGAACAGTTGTACCTCTGTTGTTTGCAGATTATTTGTCTTCTTTGCCTCATCAGGCTTTAGTGTTTAAGTGCTTTGGAACATTTTGCTGGCTATTGTGAAGCATTGTGATGAGAATTAATGCTTCCAAATTAATGCCACAGGTTTCTTTGGAAAAAAATATGAGCTTTTTTCCTGAAGGCAAGAGGTGAGGGCAAATTCAGAGTAGCTAACTGCTTGCAACTGCATATTTATGGGGATTCAGGAGGAAAACTGGATACTCAGGGTAGGACACATTCAGACACCAGAAGAATGTGCCAACTCCACAAGGACAAGTGTGGAATTCAAACCCAGGATGTTAGATACATTAGGACACTGCCGCATTGTGCTATCCCCTGTAAAAAAGTAGATCATCAGAAGCCTAATAATCTTTTAGAAAGGGGTCAAAATGTTTGGGAGAGATCTTGAAATAATTTTAGTGCCATTTCGTGATCATTTGTCTTGGAAAAAGCCTTACAGTCCTATTAACCTAAACATTGCAAAATTATAATAAATCTTTGCATAATTTAATTTAGTATGTCACTTTTTTTTGCAAGTTTGCAAATTCTCACATTCACTAGTATACAGTTAAAAGGTGTCATAGCCTATGCAGGTAGCAGTGGGTGGATGTTTTTTAAAGTGCTAATCACAGTAGTTAGGTTCAAATCAGTTTTAGGCAGTCTTTATGATGGCATGTGAATAAAACATTACTTGAGAGTTAAAGGCAGAGGCAGAAAGGAGTAAAACAGAAAGGGACACAATTTTCAATAAATATGCTGTATGTACAGCATGTTATGTCTGACCACAATGACCACTTCAACGTATGAATTTTATCAGCTGTGCAAAGCTAACCCTGGGCAGTCTCCTGTTTGCCATGTCAAGACGCTAGCTTGTAGGGGGCTGGTGTACACATAGTGCCTGTCATCTGGCATGTGTCAAGGGTTTATGGTTTATGAATGGAGGTGGCATCAATCTGAAATGTCAACGACTGGTTGCCTTTTTGAAGACAGATACCGGTACCAAATATTTGTATCCAGAGACTTGTCCTGTGTTCTTTTATGCCCTTTTAAGCAATTGTTCCTGTATGAAGTTCTTTAGCCTGTCCTTCCCTTTATGATTTTTTTTTTTTTTTGCATTTTAAAACTTTTTCGCTTAACACATTGTAAATTCTGCCATTATCATTAGATGTTTGTGCTACATCCTATTTTTTTATTTATAATGGTTGGCTAAATTAAGCATAGCATTGCTTTGACTGGAGCATGCTTTCTCTCAGGGTAAGAATGGAGTTTTTGAATGGCACAGAGGACATACCTGAATAGCTTAAAGGATGAGAAATGAAGTAAATAAAATCAAAGCTGCACTTTGTTTAAGTACCTAGGTAGGTACACAAATAAATGGAATTTTTTAAATTCTGGACAGTGAGAAAAATATTGGCTGAACCTGAAAATTCTCAAAAATATTATTTTGGAGGTTATAGTATATTGGACAAGAAAGTTCCTCTTAATTATGATGAGAAACATATACAAAAACAATCATAAGAATATGAATTCTCTCTTATGCTGTATATATATTTAAGACATATATTGCTTATTTGAGAAATTAAATAAATCCAGTTGTTGGCTAATATAAAAAATACAGAAAGTAGTTCTTTTGGGTCTAAGTGGCTGCTTTAAAATTGAGAAAAAATCTCATTTACTTTCTTAAACAGGACATTACCTCATAACACGGCAACAAAGAAATATCTGTGAGGGTTTGCAAAATTCTCCTTATTCCTACAGACTGTAAAGTGTAAGCAGATTTAAAGCAGCTACTGCTAAATCTGACAGTTTTCCGCAGCAGCTGGGAGTTGTTCTAGTTCAAGGTGCTTGTTACAGCCTCCCATTCCTAGGTGGCTGCTTTTGTCTGACCTGTACACCAAGAAGAGGTCAGTGAAGGAGCTGTCTCACAACAGTGAGTTTGATTAGCTTATCTGTTACACCTGGTGTGAAGAAGCTAGGAAACAGCAAGCAGACTGCAAACACATTTATTTGTGAACCCACATGCTGTCACTCACTAAAGGCGCATTTTAATGCAGAATGTTAGCTGGAAAGGAAATTGCTTTAATTTCAAGTGTGTCTTTGTATTTAAGCAAGAAAGCAAAGTGTTTATTGGACATCACTGCATTCATAATTAAAATTTATTAAAATGTCAATTTAAATATTTAAAGTTGTTTTTAGCAGATTCCTTACCACGTGATATATGTTATATTTCTCTGTATGGTGGCAAGTGAAAAAACAGGTGTGATAAGAATGTATTCTATTATAGGTGTTTCAGTTTTTAAATAAAATCATTATAAAAAAAATATTGTAACAAATTAATACCACAAAAAGATTCATTAATAAAACTAAACTGCGAAAGAAGATCACAGTTTAGCTGTTTCTGTAAATTTGGTGTAAAACAGCAACCGATCCTTGTTCTAGATGATTATTTCACATATTCTGGATTAGCGTATTTTAGAGTTCCAAACATTCCTGTTGGAGTAAATGAAGCAAAACTAAAAAAATGGAATGACCTTAAAGAAATAATAGATCACTTTCCAGTTAATAAAGGGAGATCTTTGCAGGCGTATAGCCCAGTGTTTGATTAAACAAATATAATAAACAAAATATTTTGTCACAGTGTGGCATGTGCAAGAGATTTTCTTACACCGCGACACCTCTAGTTGTACAGTCAAGCAGAAGCAGCAGCCACGCCATTTCACTTGCTCACTGCTGATGACAGAGGAGCTGTTAACTGAGTGGAGGAATCAATTGGACGTGTAAAAAGGAGAATACCATAGACAAAATATACAACCTGAGGTAACCTCTCTCAAGCTAAATCTGAAACCGTGAACTGACCTGTAATTGAAATTGTATTGCTCTGTCTGTTTTAAGGATTGACCACGGCAGAGAGAGAGTTGCTTTGGGCAGAACAGAATCAAGAATGTGCTGGTCCATCCATCCTCTAAACCCACTTAACAGGGCAAGGGGCAGCTGGAGCCTGTGATAGCTAGCAATGGACACAGGCAGGAACAACTCTGTGACTGGACTCCAGCCCATGACAGGGTGAACACACATGCACACACACCAACACACATATTCACATACATCAGGGAACGATTTAGTATCACAAATTCACCTAACCTGCATGTCTTTGGACTATGTAAGGAAACCTGAGCCATCCCACACAGACCCACATGCAAACTCCACATGTAGAGCACCCTGAACATTACCCCCAGACTCCCTACAACAAGAAAAGAGGAACAGGGAATCCTGTTGCCCCCCACAAAGCCCTGATCTCAACATCATGGAGCCAATCTGGGATCACTTACAGATAGTAAATAAAGCAGCCAAAGTCTGCAGTGGAACAGCGGCAAGATATCCGAGAGGTCTAGAACAACCTTCCACATGAGCACCCAAGGTGGGATTTGCCCTCTTTGCATCCAAGCTCTTTCAACAACTATCTGGTTGTCTGTTTACAATACTAGGGGGCTTCACCCCCTGCTACGCGCCAGCCACTTCATGTCTCTGTCACTCGCGTATGTGAATTTCACTTTCACCAAACATCAAATCTTTTAATTCTTGCAGATACGCCTCTTCATTGGGAAGAAACTCTACTTTTCCCTGATAGCAACATGAACTAGACGATCTACAAGTCTCCGACTTAAAAGTTTAAAGACAAAACAATATCTACATACTTGTGTCATATCATCTATGTCCATATATTTGATCTCTTTTCTCTGTTCCATTATTTCACCGAGTAATAATCTCCATTTGTTAGTGCTAATGCGATCTTTACTATCAGTTTTTTGAGCCTTTCAAATTTTAGTACTTTCATAATCTCTAAACTGCTCTGCATGTGTATTGTGCCAACGTTTTTGAACCTCTTTACAACATTCTACTTTGTCTTCTACTCTTTGTCTTTTATTTCCGAACCTTCTTGTAGCTGAGAGTTCAGGAACTGTGTATGACAATAGCATTCACATGAATGAGAAGTGATTGGACCTTGAGCGTTGTTGTAAATGTTTGAGAGCAGTGCAGGACTTACCAAAATGTCTTGGCAAAAAGTCTCATCTCGTGGGACCTCACGGGAGTTGAAATTATCTCTGAGAAAGTCTTGTCCCAAGTTTTCCTTTTATAATAGAGAGATGTACTGTAGGCTAGAGCTGTCCAGGTGGCACTAGGCTCAAGACATATAATAGCATAATATTAAACAATACAATAAGGGAATGGTGGTGCAGTAGGTAGCCCTGCTGCCTCATGGACCCAGTTTAATGGGTCAGAATCTCATGCTCTGGTGTTGAACAGGTGAAGATTAAACATTCATGTGCCTGACTGTTTTGTTCTCCAAGTACTCCAAGGTGTGCAGGAATGTTTTCCTGCTGTGTCCCCAATTCTGCCAGGATAGACTGACCTTGAATTGGATTATATTATATTATCCATCCATCCATCCATTTTCCAACCCGCTGAATCCGAACACAGGGTCACGGGGGTCTGCTGGAGCAAATCCCAGCCAACACAGGGCAGGAACCAATCCCGGGCAGGGTGCCAACCCACCGCAGGACACACAGAAACACACCAAGCACACACTAGGGCCAATTTAGAATCGCCAATCCACCTAATCTGCATGTCTTTGGACCGTGGGAGGAAATTGGAGCGCCCGGAGGAAACCCACGCAGACACGGGGAGAACATGCAAACTCCACGCAGGGAGAACCCGGGAAGCGAACCCAGGTCCCCAGGTCTCCCAACTGCGAGGCAGCAGCGCTACCCACTGCACCACCGTGCTGCCCTATATTATATTATATTATATTATATTATATTATATTATATTATATTATATTATCCATCCATCCATTATCCAACCCGCTGAATCCAAACACAGGGTCACAGGGGTCTGCTGGAGCCAATCCCAGCCAACACAGGGCACAAGGCAGGGAACCAATCCCGGGCAGGGTGCCAACCCACCGCAGGACACACACAAACACACCCACACACCAAGCACACACTAGGGCCAATTTAGAATCGCCAATCCACCTAACCTGCATGTCTTTGGACTGTGGGAGGAAACCGGAGCGCCCGGAGGAAACCCACACAGACACGGGGAGAACATGCAAACTCCACGCAGGGAGGACCCGGGAAGCGAACCCAGGTCCCCAGATCTCCCAACTGCGAGGCAGCAGCGCTACCCACTGCGCCACCGTGCTGCCCTTATATTATATTATATTATATTATATTATATTATATTATATTATATTATATTATATTATATTATATTATACATTGACATAGCTGAAATTAACAAGCAGATAGCTGTGCATGTAATGTACTGTATATTCATACTGTGGCGGGCGGCTGGGGGCTGTGCCCAGCCGGGACGCCTAGAAGTGCTGGCGTAAGGAATACCGGGGACACCCGGAGTGCTTCTGGGTGCTCATGCGGCACTTCTGCCACACCAGGAAGTGCCATAGGAAGCTCATCAGAGGGCACCTGGAGCACATCCGGGTGGACATAAAAGGGGTTGCCTCCCTCCAGTCGACAGCCAGAGTCAGGTGGAAGTGGACGAAGCTCGGAGGAGAGGAGTGGAGGCAGTGAAGGAAGGACGGACAAGTGGAAGGCCCGGACTTGGGGGTGTGTAGTGAAGGAACACTGGGTTGTGTGCAGGACTATATTCATTGTAAATAAAACGTGTGTGGTGTTTGAACCATCGGTGTCTGCCTGTCTGTGCCAGGGCTGGTCTTCCACAATTGCATCCCAGATGGGACTTTCCGCCTGATACAAGCGGCGACCCGTCAATCAAATAATTTTGTTGACAGCCCGACACAGCAGGACAACTCACACGCACCGCGGTAGAGCTGTACGCGCACAACCCCGCGATTTGGAGCGACTCACCCAGAAGACTGCCTGCGGTCCACGGAAGTGTTGTCTGTGCCTGATGGGGAAGAAGAACACGAAAGACGGACAAGCAGCAGACTCTCCGGTGCATGCAGTCGCCATGGACACACAGTTCAGCTCTGCGATAGGGAAGGCCACACAGAGGCAGCTTCCTCCAAAAGGCGGGGCTCAGGAAGTAAGTCCCTTCCCCAGCGGCGGTCAGCCCTGGGGAGCCGGCATTGCCAGACTGCCTTTATGTTTTGCAGCTGTAGACTACTATTGGTGACTGAAGCAGTCCGATCCAGGGAGTGATGCCAGGATGATGGCAGTAGTCAACACTGGGGAGAAGGAGCTACCGGCAGGCTTGCCACCCCATCGGGGACCGGAACAGCAGAATGACGGAGGACCAGAAGTCCCTCCCCAAGGCTGGCGAGGGATTGGATGGTGCTTGTTGCTTTCCCGCCGATGATTGGTCGGAGACAGGACCAACGAATGTCCATCTTGAGCTAGGGGAGGACCCGACTGAGCCAAGGAGAAGGCTCCGCAGCACATAGCCGGTGGGCAGGACCGATAAAAGGGTAGGTCCATCGCCGGCTGACGTGTCTACTTGCGGCTCTGCGCAAGCTGGAGGATTGTCTTCAGCTCGCAGAGTTGCTCATTCAGGCAATGCGTGTCCTCTGGGAGGTAGTGAAAAAGCTGGAGAGGAAGGCGATCGCGTCCGTGAAGACACTGCGTCAGTGGACGAAGGGGTGCGACACTGGATTCTCTGGCCAGAGGGTCGAGGTGGTACAGGTAAGTGACACCTTTGCCGTAAAGGGAAAAAAGGGTTCATGCGAAGGGGGTCCAGTATCAGTCAGTTCCAGGTACCGAGTAGCCGTACCTCCAACAGTGGATGTGGTGGTGAGGGCCGATCATGTGATGAGGGCAGCAAAAACAAGAGGGCAATCAGGACACTGGCTGATGTGTGCCAGGTGTCAAAGGGCCCTACGCCCAGAGCCAGCGTCGGTCTCACGCCTCTCTACAGGGACGCAGATGGCACGGGGTCTCTTCCTTTCCCAAAGGAAGACTCAGACCATCAGAGCGCCCCAGAGAAAGTGGAAGATCCAGAGGAAGAAAACCGGCACATCCGACAAGGGAGGATGTGAGGCTGAGAGCTCACGTCCGGTGATGGGCCACCCTCTGGATAGATAGATAGATAGATAGATAGATAGATAGATAGATAGATAGATAGATAGATAGATAGATAGATAGATAGATAGATAGATAGATAGATAGATAGATAGATAGATAGATGTCTCTCTCGATGGTGGCACTCCGCTTCGAGCTGCAGCCAGTGATGATCTTCATCCCATCCCACACTTCCTTCATACTGTTATTCTGCAATTTCTACTCCAGCTTTCTCCTGTACTGCTCCTTCGCCGCCCTGAGCTGGACTCTGAGTTCCTTCTGCACGTGCTTGAGCTCATGCTGATCACCGCCTTTAAAAGCCCTTTTCTTCTGGTTCAAAAGGCCCTTGATGTCACTTGTAATCCATGGCTTGTTGTTAGCATAGCAGTGTACTGTTCTTACTGGAACTACAATGTCCATACAGAAATTGATGTAGTCAGTAGTGCAGTCAACAACCTCCTCAATGTTGTCACTATGTGATCCCTGCAGGATATCCCAGTCTGCAGTTCCAAAGCAGTCTCTCAGAGCCTGCTCTGCCTCAGGGGACCACTTCCTGAATGAGCGTGTGGTTGTAGGTAGGACCCTCACTCTTGGTTTGTAGTGAGGCTGAAGCAGAACCAGGTTATGATCTGCTTTCCCAAGCGCAGGCAGCAGGGTGGCGCTGTATGCGTCTTTAACGTTTGCATACAGTAAGTCAATAGTCTTTTTTCCCCGGGTGTTACAGTCCACATACTGGGAGAAGGCAGGTAATGTTTTGTCCAGCGTCACATGGTTAAAATCTCCAGCGATTAGCACAAGCGCCTCAGGGTGCTGCATTTGTAACTTAGCAACAGCAGAATGGATGATGTCACTCGCTATCACCACGTCCGCCCGAGAAGGGATTAGAGAGAAGCTCCGAAGGCAGCTGAGAAGGCAACATCTCCGCCTCTTGTGCTAGCTTTTGTTTTGCAGGACCGGGCCCTGGACAGGAGTGTGTCGGCTGTCCGCCGTGGCCCCTACGGGTCTCAGCTGATGGAGGGGCAATATGACGGGTGTCTGGGGGCTGTGCCCAGCCGGAATGCTGGGAAGGATCAGGAGAGGGACTACGCCTCCCCCTGACCACAAGATGGCAGCTGCCCTGGTTGGTATGGGGGCCATGGGAATGGAGCATGGAAGCTCAACCCTATAGGGTCCCGTGGCCACCGCCAGGGGGCACCAGGACAATTGTGAAGCCCTGGACGTCAGCCACACCAGGTAGTGCCATAGGAAGCTCATCAGAGGGCACCTGGAGCACGTCCGGGTGCACATAAAAGGGGTTGCCTCCCTCCAGTCGTCAGCCAGAGTCGGGTGGAAGTGGACGAAGCTCGGAGGAGAGGAGTGGAAGTGGTGAAGGAAGGACGGACTAGTGGAAGGCCCGGACTTGGGGGTGTGTAGTGAAGGGACACTGAATTGTGTGTGGGACTATATTCATTGCAAATAATTGCAAATAAAATGTGTGTGGTGTTTGAACCATCGGTGTCTGCCTGTCTGTGCCAGGGCTGTTCTTCCACAATACAGTACATACAATTTCTTCATCATGACTGGCAAAGCTCTTTTATTCTTTCAATATTTTCAAAATGATGGTTTCCTGCTTCATTTATTCTTCAGGCATGACACAATACTTTCATCAGATCTTTAGACTTCTGACATAATGGGTAAGAACCCCAATGTGTACTCATTTTGTTTGAACCAACATTTATAGCCAGAAAAAAAGAGGAGAATAACATACAGACAGATACAGTCCATTGTGTTCTGTTTTTATAAACCTTAATTAGCCTCACTCTGTCACATTATCTCTCTTAACGGTAAGACTGTCAGACCCTCCCAGGCAACATCTAACTTAGTTCCCTTTAAGGTCAGTTTTCAAAATATTTATATGACAAAAATAGCATTTTACTTCCTACCAATCCTCAGGTACAAGAATAACATCTTTTGTTTAATAAATACTCATAATAGAGTGTAACACACAGATAAATGCAATATGCAAACAGAAGTGTTGCAAAAAAATTATATACTGTAGGCTATGTTGTAGTGACAATTGGCAATATCACTTGAAGGCTTGTTAAGAACAAAGGGATACACACTCCTTTTATTTATATTGTGATTTGTTAGTTACTGATTTTGTTTATAGTTTTTTTATTCTGCTACTAAACTTTTCTGGCTATTAGTGTAATTTTTGGGTAATCCTGCTTGTTCATTGTTTTCAGTTTCACTTTTGGATTTTACATTATGCTTTAATTTTCAGGACTTATTATTTAATCTGTACATTACAACAACAACAACATGTATTTATATAGCACATTTGCGCTTTACAAAATGTTAATATATAAAACATAAGCAAATAAGATTAGGCAATAATATTATACAGTATGTAACAAAGAAAAAGGTAACGTCACATGGCCAGGAGGACAGGAAAAACAAAACAAAAAAAATCTGCAGGGGTCCCAAGGCCCACCTAACACAGGTATTCTAAATCAGTCCTTATGGTTTACAAGCTTCACATGGAAAAACCATTCAATCCATAAACACAGGGGGCAGCATGGTACCTTGATCAGGTAGTGGTGGTGCAGATCACCAAAACTGAAGAACTGGAAAAGACAGTAGAGAATAATACAGATTATCAACGGGAATTGCAGGATCCAGAGGAAAATGATAATTCAATGCCATATAGTGTAACAGGGGTACAACTAAAATGTGGCTGCAAAAAAAGCCATTTTAAAATAATGGGTTTTTAGCAGATTTTTTAAACTGTTCTATAGTATTAGCCTGGCAAATTTCTAATAGTAAAGTATTCCAAATTATAGTGCATAACAACAAAAGGCCGCCTCACCACTTCTTCTAAGCAGACCTTCATTTGAAGATCTAAGGTTACGATTTGGAGTTTAAGGGGACAGACATTCCAGATTATTTAAGGCTTTGTAAATCATTAGTAGTATTTTGAAGTCAGTTCTAAATGACACAGGTAACCAATGTAACAACACTAAAACTGGTGAAATGGGCTCAGATTTTCTTTTTCAAGTTAGGATTCTGGCTGCTGCATTCTGCACTAACTAAGTACAGTAATCTTGTCGACTGAAAACAAAAACTA
The DNA here is from genome assembly GCF_900747795.2 of Erpetoichthys calabaricus. NCBI lineage: Eukaryota > Metazoa > Chordata > Cladistia > Polypteriformes > Polypteridae > Erpetoichthys > Erpetoichthys calabaricus. Next base: position 211,111,967 of record NC_041394.2, on the reverse strand, counting down.
ATTTTTCAGTGTCTTGTAAAGTTATTATAGTTCCAACTTTAGTTATATTCTTTAAGTGAAAAAATGCAGTCCTACTAATCTGATTAATACATGATTTATAATTTAGGTCAAAGTCAATAGTTACCCCTAACATCTTTACCTCTGACTTGACTTTTAAGACTAAGGGATCAAGTTTATTTATAATACTTTCACTATGTTCATTTTTGCCAATAACAAAGATTTCTGTTTTCTCCTTATTTAGTTTGAGAAAGTTGTTGCTCATCCATTTAGAAATATAAATAAGGCACAGGATCAGAGAGCCAAGAGCATCATGGTCATCAGGTGCTATCGATAAATAGAGCTGTGCACCGTCTGCATAGCTGTGGTAGCTCACCTTGTGCTTTGAGATAATCTGAACTAATGGAAGCATAGAGCAGTGGACCCAGAATAAATCCTTTGTTTTACACTATATAAAATATCATGGGTCTCCGAGGTATAATCACTACAACTAACAAATAATTTTCTACCTGTTAAGTATGACTCAAACCAATTTAAAAATTACCAGAGAGGCCAACCCACTGACTAAAGCGATTTACAAGAATACTGTGGTCTACAGTGTTAAATGCTGCACTCAAGTCTAAGAGAACAAGAACAGATATATGGCCTCTATCTGCATTAACGCGTAAGTCATTTAATACATTAACCGGTGCAGTTTCTGTAGTATGATTTGTTCTAAATCCTGACTGAAACTTGTCAAGAGCAGAATGTTTATTCAAGTAATCATTTAGCTGTGTAATGACTGCCTTTTCTAGGATTGTACTTATAAAAGGCAGGATAGATATTGTTCTAAAATTGTCAAAAACAGAGGAGTCAAGATTATTTTTCTTGAACAGGGGTCTGACAACTGCAGTCTTAAGGCAGTCAGGGAAGAATCCCCATATCTAATGATGAGTTTACTATGTCAAGTACACTATCAATTAGCACAACAGAGACTTCTTTGAAAAAGCCTGTTGGAATTGGGTCAAGGGCGCAGGTGGAGGGTTTCAAATGAGAAAATATTCTACGCAGTTTGGGTAGATCTATTCTAGTGAAATAATTTACTTTGCTCAAAATGGAATACTGGGAAACAGTCAGACTAACTTTGGGGGGTTATAATATATCATTTCTAATGTCATTAATTTTGTGTTTAAAAAATATACCGAAAGCCTCACTGGTTTCACTAGTAGTTTTTACAAAGCAGTCCATTGAGTGAGCTGGATCAATAGTTGAGAATAAAACTTTGAGATCGGAACGTTGTCATTTATAATTTTAGAGAAATAGGACTGCCTCTCAAGGTGGACTATGATGATATATTTGGTTATTTTAGCCTTCAGTAATTCATAATGGACTATCAATTTAGTTTTTCTCCATTTACGCTTTGCTCTCTGACATGTTCTCTTTAAATCAGACACTCTTTGGATTTTTCAGGGTATAACAGTGCTGGGGGATTTCTTAAATGTCTTTTCAGGGGTGACTATGTCAGCTGTTACCTTAGCATAAAAAGTTTCCACCTTGCTATTAACAATGTTAGTGTTGTTAAGGTGATCACTACAAATGGACTGATTGTTTAGAATATTAGCAAACTTTGAAGCCGCAGATGTATCAAAGTAACTAACATTAGGAGATATCTTTAATGATTCCACACACAAGTTATTCCGGCCATTGCAGTCCACGTTTGCCATTCCTGCCTTCTTCTTTTTATCTCCAGCTAAGGTCTGTGCTTAGAACATGTGGAATTTCTCTCACTTCCTTCCTCCTCCATTACCTACGTTATACTTTTGCAATTTCTTTATCCTCTATATCCAAACCTTGTGGGCTATCTCTATTCTTTGCTGTGCAAAGGTTCCTACGAACCCCTATCAATTTCAACTGTATGATCCTGTGATCTTTCTTCCCATACAACAGTGTGCTTGTATCCTGTATTCAGATTCTGTTTTGTTTTTCTCCAACATAACTGGAGTTTGTTTTTGTTTTTCTCTCCTCCTGGCCATCCGACCTTACCTTTTTCTTTGTTACATACTGTATACTTTTATTGCTTAATCTTGTTTGTTGTTGTTTTATATATCAACTTCCTTTTTATTTCATCTTGTAAAACACTTTGAGCTACATTGTTGGTATGAAAATGTGCTATATAAATAAAAGCTGTTGGTGTTGTTAAAAAGTAATCCAAAAACTCATATCACCAGCACACTTAGTTCAAAATTAGTCATCCAACAAACACCATTTAATGGACTTGGCTGTAGACCCACTTTGTCCTCTCTGTTTCTTGAATGTTCTTGGCACTTTCCTCCACATTTTCTGGCAGTGCCCCTTGTTGCTTTACTTTGGTCCTATGTGTCCATCTGACTCTCCTCAATTCTCTCTGTGCATGTTTCCTTGTCAGCTCAGTTTCTCCACTCTCTTCCTTTCTGTACTGCAGCAAAAGGTAATCCCTGTAGCCACTATACCCGCAAAACTGTTGCTCACCTCCTGGAGATCACCTGGTTTTGTTGGTTTGTCTCATTGGAAGATGTCATTCTTGAACTTAGCCCTCTGGAAACTTTCAACTCATCTACAATTCAGAGATGGCTTAGTGCAGTTTGTTGAGGATTGCCCCATGATATCATTTCCTAGTTCTTATCATTGCACGTCTCCTCTACTTTCTGGCCAACTGTTGTACCACTGTCCTTTTTGTTTTTGTTTCCTTCACATAATGTTCATTACTCCTCAAGACTGGGAATGAGAAAGGGAGGGTGGGTTGGGGGGTATTTTTTGGTGTTTGCTCTTTATTTCTCTCTCTCTACTGTTATCCGGATTAAAAGATAAAATGTTGTCATGTTCTGTTATGTATCAATTGAAAATGTTTAATAAAAATGATTTTAAAAAGAGCATTATTTAACTAAGTTTTACTTATTTTTTCCTCCACAACTCCAAAATTCTGGAATTTGTGAGTATGTTCAAGTGGTTTAGTGATCTTTTGTTTGACCTACTGGCAACTACCTTGTTTCATGATTTTCTTTTTACTTCTGTTTTTTGGTTTGGTGGTTGTTGGTTTAAATATTCTGGTTTCCAGTAAATTTGTTTTCTCCATTTCCCCATCCTGTTAAAAAATCTTAACTTTCTCTCTTGATAGATAGAACAATTCATACCAGTAGCTAGAAACCACATTCTGCCACCCAGCATTTGCACAATCATCGAAGAACATTCAAGCATTGGAGAAGAAAATTGCACTTGGCTTGCATATTAATACAAAATTAAATTAACTTAAATTTACTAACTTAAGGGCAAACAGCTGTAAAATGCAGCATATCATCTGGAAAGAGTCTTATCATCCACTTTAGTGGAAACAGGAACAAGAAAATAATCTTGCTTAAGCTGAATTCCACAGGCTCATCTGTTGACTGCTGTGGCCAGTCTCTGAATGTCTTCAGTTAGCAGACTCACAACGGTATAAAACAGCAATCATCGAACAGCAAATCAAAGGGTTTAGATTATTTTGTAACTTTGTCCACTATTTTGTTTTAAAAACCTCATCTGATTAAAAATGTCCACCTTCATCACAATCCTGTTATATATCCTGGTGTACTTTATGTGTTCTACCTGATATTCCTACTTATTTCTGGATGTAAAAAACAGGGTTTTGTAAATGGACTTGGTTCTTACCTTTTCTTCCATTCCCTTATCTTCTTTCTCTCTTACACCCCCTTTCTTCTACTTTGGTTTCAGTTTACATCATTGCTTATTTATCATATATTGTCAATAAATGTTTTCAAAGCAACGTAAAGCACAAATCACAGCAACATGTTACCTAGTATTGATCATTTTCTCTACTTGTTACACTTAATTTTAGAGATGAATCATGTATAGCTGAAGAAGAAGTGAAGGGTATCAATTAAATAATTTATAGTTAAAGGAATAAGAGAACTGCGGTGGGCTGGCGCCCTGCCCGGGGTTTGTTTCCTGCATTGTGTCTGTGTTGGCTGGGATTGGCATCCAGCAGACTGCCATGACCCTGTAGATAGGATATAGCGGGTTGGATAATGGATGGATGGATGGATGGAATAAGAGAAAAATAGAAAGTTGTAATCAACATTGATGGACAACATAGACAGGCAAACTACACTATCATCATCGCAGTGAACTTTACAATACTACTGAACGCACAATGAAAAGTAAAGAATTTCAAATTATTTTCAGCACTCAAAGGCATGACATCTCTCTACACCTAGAAAAATTCCAGTAGATCTAGTATTTGAAAAGAACGTGCAAATTGTACACAAAAGGCAAGTCAAAAGACAAAAGGCCAGGATAACATCAAAATCCTGGTTCCCCATTACATCTGCCATCACAGATATTTGCCCCATTTGCCTTGCAGTATAACTTATCAACTCACCCACTTCACTCTAAAGCACTCTCCATTCTCATCTCTTTCTCAATATCTGCCATCCTTCTTTGTCTCTGGCCAGAAGCACATTTCTAGTTAAACACCAGAAACACTTTTGGATTCAGGAATGTTTGTCTTCTTTGGTTTCTCAGACATCCTCTAAGCTGTTCATTTTCTTACTGGGTCAACAGATTCTCATTGCTCCTTTTCAGTGACTGTGTGTTTCACTGAACCAGTTGGGAGGTAATCAACTGGTCTCCTCCAAATCATCCTTGACCTTCATGTTCTCCCTCTTCTCTCCAAGTAGAGGGTCAGAGGCGCCTGCTCCTTGCAGTGCTGCATAGCCTCTGGTATCTTAAGGAACCTATTCCATTATTCTTCTTCCTGAGTGCCATTCACATTCTCTTATTCTTTCACAATTTGTTTTATTTTATTTTCATGCATGACAATTTCTCAGTATGCTACCTTCTGTCTTAAAAGGTTTTGTATGTCTTGTTAGCCTTCTCTGCCCCTTACTGACATGCTCTCACAATCTATTCAAGTCTGCTCTAAGTTTGATTAATAAATATTCTAAATTATAAATTGCAGTAAACACAGCATAAATACAATAATAATTTGATTAGCATACTGTGGGCACAGCCATGAAAATACAAGCTTAAAAATATATATTTAAGTGCACATTTTTTCATTGTATTTTGTTTATTTTTAGTTGGCACCAGGACTGCTTATACATACTAATTAGTAATAAATACTAATAAATACTGAAACAGTTTCCTGCCAAGCAGCAGCACCACCCTGGAAAGTTTTTAATTGAAAACATATGCTAACATTTCAGGTGAAAATATATGCAAAAACAAGAAGTGTGCAGAGAAATGAATTATTTTTACATGTACTCAAGCTGTATTAGGCTTAGGGGGTAGGGGAGTAGTGATGTGCTATCAACATATCAACTTGAGGGGCCATCATTGAGAACAAAAAGATTCCAATGCCAGGGTCCTCGAAACTATTGAAATCGATAGAAAAAAAAATTGAAATGTAGAGATGTCAGGTAATTGAGAGGAACTTGCCAACGTGCTTGCATTGCTTGTGCATTAGCGACTAAGTGACTTTGTCTTTCTTCAGAGGTTTCATTTTTCCAACGTGCTCGCATCGCTTGTGTATTAAAAGGGATACCGTTTTGCTGATGTTAGCCGCTAAGCCAATTTGTCTTTCTTCTGAGGTTCATTTTGGTGATGCCCCGCTTGTGTTATTAGTGGCTAAGCGAGTTTTCTCTTTCTTCGGAGGTGGAGTCCTTACCCCGACTCCACCTCTTACTTCCGGGCCGGACAGACACACACACTTCCATGAGTAGACATTTATATATAAGATAAAAAAATGTTATAGTGTTAAGGGAACCAATTTAAAAATAACAATGAAGAACGATTGGGGGGATTGCACTGATATGACCAATTTATTACTTTTCTGGGCATGGCCAAGAAAACATTATGGAAGAATTCACTTGAGCAACTCTCTTTTTGATCTGCCAGAAGACATCTATGTCAGCAGTGAGGCAGGACTAGCAACTGAAGATGGCACACTAGTGTAAATGAATCAAGAGCATCAGTATTATCGCCACTGTGCTCAGTTTGCTTTCTTTACATTTCCATCTTTTGCCAACATGCCACTGAAAGTACATCATCAACAGGGACAGACTCAGTACAAGGATATTGGGGTATTGTTCCAAGTATTTAAACACACATCCATTTTTTACTGCTGGCCTCCTCAACATCTTCTTGATGACATACACAGCCAGTAGCAATAAAAATTTGAAAAAGATGTTCTGGCTTTTTACAGTGTCAGCCTTCACATTAAGGCCTGAAAGTGTCTTGAATGGCAGTACAAGCCAGCCAAAATCACTAGAGCTCAAGTGTTGATCTATGGGGTCGAATGACAAGCTTTTTGCAAGGAGGAGAAAATGGTGGAATTAGTGGTGGCTAAATATTTATTATAGGGTCTCCCATAGTGTCTTTCTAGATATGTGTAGCATCACTACTGAAAGAGTTCTAGAGTCTTTGTTACAGTAAAAGCCTGACACTTGAGACTATAGATGCACCCAAATGATCCTGATCTGGAGAACATGGTCACACCGTTAAACACTGTCCCTGCTCCTCCTGATGTGTGGGTGATGGTGGTGGTGAATGGATTAGAAAGCATTGGCACCACTGTACATAAATCAGCATTACCTAGTCACTTTAAAATTCATCCTTCTTTTCATATTTCACATTGAAGCCTATCAATATAGTTAAATCTCTACCACTCCTATGACGCAGATGAAGAGACACAACGACATAATGAAGCAAACGCCTCAGCTCAGCATTGTGCAAGTAAAAAAACCTCAGCAACAGAGGACAAGGCTTGAAGTTTTCACTAAAAATATTGTCTATAAATAAAAGCTGTTTGGAAGAAGGAAGAACAAATGTATTAATTGACACTTATCAATCAGATCTTATTACAATGTATGTACAGAATACTTCCAAAGCAACCCTCGCTAACAGAATTCAGGTTATAGCTGTAGATGTTTGAGTAAACTAGGCAATCATAGAGGAAATTGTAAAGAATCCCAAAAGTGGCCTCTCTTGCCTTGGCAGAATTTATGACACTTCTTTACAAAAAAAAAACACAAAAATATGCAAAAATATGATACCTTGCAAATATGCAAAAATATGATTCCTTGTAAGTATTGCTTACTTAAAGAACCAAATTATATATAAAAAATAGGTGCAGACGTAAGGGCCTGCTTCAAGTTACTAAATACAGCACCTGTCTTTTCAGTCCATACCACAATGTTTGGGGCCCTCTTCTTTGTCAAATCAGTCAAGGGCGCCGCTCTCTCTGAAAACCGGGGCACAAACCGGCAGTAGTATCCCGCTAACCCGAGAAAGGCTTGGACCTGCCTCTTGGTTTGCGAACGGGGCCATTTCAAAATGGCATCTACTTTGGACCACTGTGGTTTCACAGTACCTCGACCCACCAGGTAGCCTAAATACGTGGCTTCGCTCAATCCAAAGAAACATTTCTTGGGATTGATCCGACGCCTGGCCTCACCAAGTGTCTGCAATACTGCTTTTACCTGCTGTAGGTGTTCCTTCCATGTGCTGGAATAGATGACTACGTCATCCAAGTAGGCAGCACTGTACGAGTCATGAGACCTGAGCACTTTGTCCACCAGACGCTGGATAGGTAGCTGAAGCCCCGTGTAACCCAAATGGAAGGACGATACTGCCAGTGTCTGCTAGGGGTGCTAACGCGGTCTTAACCTTCGCGGAGTCCGTTAAAGGAACTTGCCAGTACCCCTTTGTCATGTCCAGTGTGGTCAAATACTGAGCCTGTCGAAGTATCTCGAGGAGGTCGACCACTCGCAGCATTGGATAAGCATTGAATTGGGAGACTTGATTAAGCTGACAGAAGTCATTGCAAAACCTCCAACTCCCATCAGGCTTAGCGACTAACACAATGGGGCTGGACCAGGGTCTATGACTTTCCTCGATTACACCTAGTTCCAGCATGTGTTTGATCTCAAGCTCCACTTCAGCCCTTTTTGCCTCGGGAAGCCGATATGGACGTTCTCGGACTATAACCCCGGGTTCCGTCACAACCGGGTTCTGTTGTGCTCAACCAGAGAGGTCCGTCAGAGGCTTTCACTAACTACCTCCAGGACAGACAGGATAACTGCTTCGCGCTCCCGTCGTTGTCTGAGACTTAAATCCGCACCGAGTTAAGGCTAGCCGTGTGAGCAAAGAGGAGGGATCGGGATCCCTGTCCTTCCACGGTTTCAGCAAGTTTATATGATAAACCTGCTCCCTCGGCCGACGACTGGGTTGACTCACCAAATAGTCGACCAGTCCTTTCCTCTCCTTAACTTCGTAGGGACCTTGCCAATGGGCAAGTAATTTAGAGTGGGAGGTAGGTACTAGGACCATGACCCGATCTCCCGGGCAGAACTCCCAGAGAGACGTGCCGCGGTCATAATAACGGACCTGTGCTGCTTGAGCCTCTTCCATGTGCTTTAAGGAGGGGCCAATTCTTACCAAATCTATCGCGTAACTGCGCAATATATTCTAATATATTTGTAGAGGGAAGAGCCTCTTCTTCCCATCCTTCTTTTAATATGTCTAATATGCCCCGGGGTTGTCGCCCATAGTAATTCAAAAGAGGAGAACCCCGTGGAGGCTCAAGGGACTTCCCGATAGGCAAAAACTGATCCCAGTTCCTTCCACCCTCGCTGACCACTTTACGCAGCATCTGTTTGAGAGTTTGATTGAACCTCTCCACCAAACCGTCAGTTTGAGGGTGATATACCACGGTCTTTAAATGCTTTATTTTCAGTAACTTGGCAGTCTCCTTGAACATCTCCGAGGTAAAGGGAATCCCCTGGTCTGTCAAGACTTCTTTGGGGATGCCCACACGCGAAAGAAGACCCCTAGTAATTCCCGTGCGATGGCTTTGGATGTGGCTGAGCGCAACGGAACAGCTTCGGGGTATTTGGTAGCGTAATCCTCGAGGACTAAAATGTACTTGTGTCCTCGGGCTGAGGGCTCTAGGGGTCCAACTAAATCAACCCCAATTCTGTGGAAGGGAACATCAATCAGGGGAATAGGAACGAGAGGAGCACGGTCCCTCCTAGGAATTTGTTGCAATTGACACTCCGGGCAGGAAGTGCAAAAGCGACGAACCTCCTCATTGATTCCTAGCCAGTAGAAGCGGAGCTTGATCCTCTCCAGGGTTTTCTCGGTGCCCAAATGGCCACCTAGGAGGTGGGCATGTGCTAACTCACAGACCTGCCCCTGGAAGGTCTGCGGGATTAGCAGTAGCCTTCTCTCCTGCCCATCATGCACTGCTACCCGATAGAGAAGGTCATTTTCCAACACAAAGTGAGGACCCTGTGGCATCGGCTGGTTAGTGCGCTGGCCGTCGACTAGGACCACTGCATTTTTTGCAGACTTCAGGGAATCATCATTCCACTGCTCCCTTTTAAATGAAGCCGGCGTCTCTCCAAATTGAAACGGCAAGAGGGAGAGAGGGTCGGCGTCGACCTCAAGGGGCGTGGTTGCCTCCTGTTCCGCCGCAGCGCTGGTGGATGACGTGTCGTCACGTGATGGTCCGGGAGTCGCCACGTCATTCAGGTCGGCCGCTTCGTCTCTCTCTGCCGGCTCATTATACAGCATGGAGGCAGCTTCAGACAGCTCTTCCCCATCCATAACTAGGCCAAAGTTAACCCCAGGAGTGGTATGTGTCTCGCCGCTTTTAATATTAGACCAGTCCCACTCTAGTATCACTGGGTGTGGGGGATTTGGATGGACGGCCACGGTCAGTTTTTGTACTAATCCCCCGTAACTGATGACACAAGCGGCGGAGCTGTACCAACGGATGTCTCCGTGGACACAGGTTATACTGGTCTTACTCTTTAACCACTGTTGCGGCAGCACAAACCGGCAGGCAACAATGGTAATGTTGCTACCCGAATCCAATAAGGCTGTGGTCTTGTGGCCATTGACGATCACCACGCCAGTATGTGGGACCACCAACAGATTAGCCAGAGCACACCAACCCTTCCTCGCCCTCCACCTGCATTCCTCCTTGCCTCCAATCGGTTTGCGCGCCTGCGGCTCCGGGTTGTACGATGGCGTGGGGGGCTAGGTCTTGGGATGTACTCCGGCTGAGTTCTACAAAGGGACGGTTCTGCTCCCCCAGAGTGTGAGGCCACCCTTTGTGTCTCCAGAAGCTCTATGAGCTCTGCCATGTTCTTAAACTGCTTGCCCCAGACCAGCTGGGTGAAGCCATGGGGAAGCGCTTTCAGGAGCAGATAGCAAGCTACCTGCTCTATTATGTGGTAGGGCTTGTTCTCAAATGGTCGTAGCCACTGCCCTACCATTGCCCAGAAGGACCAGGCTTGTTTGAGGGTCGGCCGCTCTGGGTCCAACCTCCAATTTTTAATTTTTTCCACCTGCCAGTCTGGGGCACCCCAAGGTGGTACTTGAGGCTCTGGTATCACAGGGAGGCGGGCACTCTCCTCCGAGAGAGCATAGTAAGTCCCCCTTGTCTCCCCCCTCCAAAGCAGCCCACCTCTGTGAGCCACTCCCGCACACTCCCTGGCCTCTCCAGGCTGTCTAGTTAAGTGTGCCGGGAGCAGAGCCCGTACCGGGTCTCGCCGAACCACGGTACACCTTCCCCGCCAGAAAACTCGGCCCCGGTACGCTCCCACCTGGGTATATTGTAGGTCCTGTCCCCTTCTCCTCTGGGACTTCTCCATCCTGCCGACTACGCCAGTGTCACAAAACTCACAATGAGACATAGCAAGGTTTGGGGCAGCCACCCGTATAATATGGTATCCTGGCTGCAAATCATTTTTTAAGTTGATAGCACTGCTGTGCACAAAACTGAGTTCAATACAGAACTAAGGGAATAGGGAAAAGGTTGAGGCTTTTAAAGGGGAAGACAGGAAGTGAAGTCAAAGGGGTCGGGCTCATGTAGGTCTTCTGTCATTGGTGCGAGCCCAGACGTGACATCACAGGGTCCGGAGCCGGCAAGGTCTCCTTCCATTGGCTTGGTCCCGGAAGTGACGTCAAGAGGACCAGGTGGAATCTCCCGTGAATGGTCTGCAGGCATTGGAGAAAAAGAGTCAGTGCACTCTGCCACATCCCGGTATGTCTCAGAATTGTCCTTACTCAAGCCCTGTAGCTGCCTCCCATGCGCACGTGTGTGACAATATATATATATATATATATATATATATATATATATATATATATATATATTCACGGCATTCGTAGTCTGTGTCACAATCTGATTGTATGGGTGGTTACCTACCAGGTAACGCTTGTGGTTGGCCAGCAATCTGCTAACATCCGCCACGGTGCCCTCAGTTTGTGAGGAGCAGATCATAGAATGGTTGAAATAGTTTACTGTCAAATAAATGCAAAGAGTACGCGACACATGTTTCGCCCTCATTCTGGGCTCATCAGGCGTACACACTCCACTGCACTCCCCCGAGAGGGCACCGTGGCGGATGTTAGCAGATTGCTGGCCAACCACAAGCGTTACCTGGTAGGTAACCACCCATACAATCAGATTGTGACACAGACTACGAATGCCGTGAATGTAATTACCCCGATCTACATGCTGTCAAATAAACGAACCACACGCCGTGGCGCAACGTTAGGGGCATCGCCTCTGGCGCTGACGTCCGAGGTTCGATTCCCGAGAAAGAGTGCGGTGGAGTGTGTACGCCTGATGAGCCCAGAATGAGGGCGAAACACGTGTCGCGTACTCTTTGCATTTATTTGACAGTAAACTATTTCAACCATATATATATATATATATATATACAGTATATACTGTATATATATAAATATATACTATATATATATATATATATATATATATATATATATATATATATTGTCACACACGTGCTTTTAGGATTCAACCAAAGGGACCAGGAAACGGCAATTTCATGCCAGGCCAGGGGGCAGTGGGGTGCACTAAGCCTCTCTCTTTTCTCTCCGCAGACCAACCACGAGAAATCCCTGCTGTCCCAACACCAAGGACATCACTTTCTGTGAATCACCTATAAAAACCCTCATCCTCCATACTTAAACAGTTCTGTTTTGGACTCTAACCTGTACACATTGTATGCAAATTTAAGCCTTCTACAGCCAGGGAAACTTTATGGTCAGCTGACCCAAACCTTCATTGTGTGTCCAGCTATTTCTTTATATATATATATATATATATATATATTGTAAGATGGATGCTATATAGCACCCGACCCGACACAGATTGGACACAGGAGGCACGTGTAAAATAAAAGAAATACTTTTTATTTTCTTCCCCTGTGGGCGCACGTCTTCCCTGTGACCCACAGGCAATACGCAGTCCCAACTATAAGCACACCACTAATACACAGCACTTTCTCTTCCTCCTTGGCACCACCATTCCTTCCAAGCAACCTTGTCCTCCTCCATCCGACTCTGGCCGCTGAGTGGTGGTCACTGGCTCCTTTTATGGTTCACCTGGAAGTGCTCCAGGTGCTTGATCACCGAGTTCCGGCTGCACTTCCGGGTGTGACATATAGGCTGCCCACACGGGTTTAGGAGTCCCAAATACAGCAGCCCCTGGCGGTGCCTGTGGGACCCAACAGGGCTGCATCCAACTCCAATTCCCATGGAGCCCTGTGGGAAACCGAGGTATCGCTCCAACCCAGGGGGGCGGTCATCTAGCGTCTAGGGGGAGGCTGCTCCCCCTGGATATAGTGTGCAGGGGCGTCCCGTCTGGGTGTGGACCCCGGCCGCCTGTCACAATATATATATATGTATTCCACTATTTGGATAATCCTCATACCTCCACAAGAAATTTTGCAAGGAGATAAATACCAAGATCCCTTCTGTCAGTTGGGATGCATGGTTGTGTTAGTTGTAGTCAGTGCTTGAAATTGTTTGGTATACAATGGTATTCTACACTTTTTCAATCTCCTGTATGGAGTACTGGGAGTTATTCCTCAGTGCTGACAGTATTTGAAGTCAGCTTCTACTCATAGTATGCAGCACAGAGTATGGTTGCTTTTTAACACTAGAATCCCTGAAGCCTTCAATAAAAGTTGTAATCCTGGGCCACCTTATTGACATTTTTCACAGCTTCTGATTAATATAATTGTGCACATGGTAACTGATAACTATCTCCTGAGAGACCTCATAACTAAAATCTCTCTCTTTCTTAGCTTTTATGTATGAAGGAAGGGTCACCTACCTAAAATCTCTCTGCTGCCTATCGTGTTTATGTACTAGGAGGACCTCAACACTCCCTGCCTTCTTAGATAAAGAAGATGACTGACTCTTCTTTTGTCCACTTCAACCACTGGTTGTATAGTAGCTTTAGAAGTTGTGGTAGTAGTAGTAATAGCTGTAGTATTGTCACACATAGACTGTAGTTATGTTAGGCATTATGGAATTTTTATTTATTACCACAGAGCATTCCATATGTTTTGTATTTAAAAACAAAGAGTGTTACTGACACCTTCTTGCCTTCTCTATAATTTTGTTAGCTGCTACAAAGTGTTCTAGTCTTTGAATCTGTCAACTGAAGCTGAAATTCAGCTGGATTATGTAGCAAGAAAATAAATCAAAATGTACAAAACAGTGTACAAAAGAATTGTTAAAAAGGCAGAAATTCAATGTTTTGAAATATCCACATCAAGAGTGAAGCCTTGTAGTTTGTGTTATGGTGGGCTCCACTCCTAGCCTATTCTTTCATGTGCAGTTTTCCAATGGCCCCTCCTATCTATGCCTGTTGCTTAGCAACAATAATTAAGCTAATTCAGTTCAAAAGCTCGATCCTGTTTCAACACGCTTCCCAGCCATTCAATGGAGGGTCTTCGGAAGTGGTTTATTTAACAATATTTTAGCCAAAATACATGTGTTTGGGATGTTGTGAGCATACAACTGGGTTTCTGAGATATTTATTATTTGACACAAATTAACTGAGATTTTTTTTATGGATGTTATAATATTTATTGCTTTTTGTACAGCGTTCATTTCCATAGAAGCCTGTTGTGTCAGGAATATTGTTATCTATATTCTGTACAAAATGATAAGATAAAAGTTTTTCTCTGCCACTACTACTAACAACACAGGGTAAGAAATGGATAAAAACATATCATTTACTTGTGGAGTATTCTTTTAAAAGATAAACAGTATTTGTTTTACCTATTCATTATGGCTAGCCTCTTGTTTATTAGAGTTACAATTAATTCTTTCCAATCTAGTGCCTTGGCTTTCCCATCTCAAAAAGCAATGTCTGCAGATTACGTTGAGCTTACATGCTCTTGAGAGGCAGATATGAAATAGGCTGGTCATGTGTTACTGAAGCATGCAGTTACTAATAACAAATATCCATCTATCCATCCATTTTCTGAATCTTCTTTTCTGTCGTATGGTCACAGGTAGATGGAGCAGATTCGGACAGCACTGGAGTAGACATAAACTAATCTTAAATGAGATGTCAGGTCAGCACACTGACACGCAGGTCAGCACCCAGGCTGGTTCAGAGGCATGAACTAGCCTCACATGCATGTCTTTGACACATGTAGGGAAGTTGAAGTGTAATGTGACAACTCCCTGGTGCTAAAAGTATAATTCAGGTATACATAGAAAGACATAAATAAACTACTCAGGCTAAAGTATTGTTCATTATTTTTTAAAATAGTGTTTTCTAAATTCTAAATTTAGAATTTAAATTCTAAAGTGTAATTCTAAACTTGAACTGGTTCTTTCCTATTTATTAATAGAAATATCAATAAACATGTAGAATAGTCTCCTATTTTTAAAATGAATAAGCCTTTTCTTATTATTGTAAAATCAACATATTTCTTGAGATACATAAAGTGTTATTCACCTAAACAGTAAAATATAAAGAATTTCTTTCACTGGCTCCACACATTAAAATTAAGTGTTCTTGTTACTTGGCAGGTTTCCTCCTTGGTTCTGGGAAGTGCCGTTCTAAGATTTATTTCATACTGTACAGCATACATTGTATATAATATGGTGATGGGACAGGCGTGTGACATCTCTACACAGCATATTAATTGTCACTCGAAAGGGGATTAAAACCCACTGTACCGCTACTCCTTTTCAGCCTCAATGTAGTTTGTGAATACATTAAAGTGCAACAAAGATTTCAGTTGTTATAATGACACTGTGGCACATTTTTGTTTTAATTTAAAGTTTCCAAGTTGTAAAGCCAAACATAGTTTGTATTCCCAAACGCAACTTCTACTGCATATAGTGAAACAACAGCCCCATAAATCACAGCAACTAATACAAAGTTTAACACAATGGCCAACATTCATATTTTTTTATAGAGCCAGACCAGATGTTACATTTTTGCAAGAAATTTAAACTCAAAAATAAAACTAGTTTGAAAACAGTAAGCAAGAATTGCTGCAGGTACGAATACTTTATGATTGATCATTCCTTCTCCCCAAGTATAAGAGCAGAGGATTGCCTTTGTGTATTTGTAGTATATAAAAAAATTGTCAATTTATTATGAAGCAGATGTGTGTTTTTTCCCTTATTTTTATTTACCCTCTTTATAATCTTGCAAATGTCTAAGTCTGAAGATCAGGAAGTTTTAAATTAGTGCTTTTTTATCGACTCATCATTTGTGCACATTACAAAAATATGTCACTTTGAACTAAACAGCTACAAATACATCAGTACTTGATGAAATCCTCAAAGAATTCGTATAGATGTGTTGCCAGAAAAAGGAACCCTAATAGGCTACTCTTTGAAGCTTAAAAAACCCTAATTCCAAGTTCCTCATAAATCTGGACAAAGTCTGACGCAACATACAACATATGGTATTATAGTTATTTTAGAACATATTTTTTTGTAATATACAGTACATTAAGAAAAAAAACTCACTCAAATTACAAATACAAAAAAAAAAACATTAAGTGGGCCATTCAACGAGCATATCCAATACAGATTTATCAGCATAATTAATATTTCTCTGTCTATTAAACTACAACTTTAGTTGTTGCTGTTAAAATATTACAACACTATAATTGTCTTGTAAAAGCAAGTTAACTTTAGAAACTCTATGAATTGACAGATTAGGAAAAATGTATCATTAATTTGCTACTGGTTTCTGCTGCACATCTGGAAAAACTACTTTCCTTCATCTTAAGAATGCACATAACCAAGCCCATATGTTCAAGTCCAGTGTTTGTGGCCAAATGCACTACGCTATTTGCTAAAAAAAAATTTTAAAAAAAAGTACACTTTTAAATAAGACTACAGTAAACAACGAATGAAGATTTGCATTTTCAGAACTGAAACAGTTTTATTGGGAACATTACAAAGTGCATGTTTTAAACAATATAGTATGACTAAAGACAGTTATCTGAATTTGGAGAAAGAGCTTATGCATTTAAAAAAAATCCTCATTATAGTGAATCAATTTTTAGGAATAAATTTGATTTATAAAAAAAGTGATTAAAATGTCTGGGTAATTTCTTTGATCATTACGTGTTTCTATAAAAGAATCCAGCAAGATTATACATACAGGAATAAAATGAAGTGACTTAAAGGTTGCCAGCAATGTATTTAATAATGAGCAAACAAAGTGCTATCCAAAGCCATACAGTGTAATATTGATTTGGGCTTGTTATGATATATTGAAAAGGTCAGTACATTTATTAACATCCTGAGATCAGGCAGCATACAAACCTCCTTTGTGTAAATATTTATGCGCAGGAATAACAAAACAACAAATTTGACAAACATAATGCGCCCTGTGACTCACCAGTACCCTGATAGCTGTCTCCAGCTGTGTATAACATCTCTTCATTCTGTTCAAGGCAGCACAGCGTGTGGCACGAAAATGTTCAATTCTGAAGTAAATTCTTCCTTTTAATAGTCCTTTATGGAGTGAGGTGAGCAAAATATGAGTAAAAATCATAAATAGTGTAGATTCCTAAAGTAATAAATATGCTATAACCCTGATTTGGACTTGAGTGTGCTTGAAAATGTTATGCTTTATTATGGTATGCTATGCTACATTACGTTACGCTATCTAATGTTTGGGTGTTTTATACAAATGTAGGATAAAATATGTAATTTGTTTCCTGTGACCTTTGTCTATGCATGTGTGATGAAGAAAAGAAAAGCAAATTGGCAGAGAAATGAAAGTCAATGCTAAAGTAGAAAATAACACAAGCCATTCTGATACTGTAAGTCAGAATTGTTCCAATAATTTCCAATAATATTACTATAGGTGTGCATAGCATGCTTACAGCTTTGAGGTGTCTCTATTGCAAAAGCAGTACAGGCGTATTCAAGTCCATCATTATTTGTGCCTGTCTCTCATTGCCTAAAATTTCTCCCTATATGTAAATGCTAAAGGTTCTAAAAAGTAAGATTTTCCACAGGTTTGTGTCCACACTGTTTTAGGTAATGAAAACATAGCAACAGGAGTGAGGAGTACTTTTGGTTAATAATTGAGTAACAATTAAAATGAAGTTCTGTATTTCATGCATTGTAGTTTATCGTGGCACTGACAACATGTTGATATATATATATATATATATATATATATATATATATATATATATATATATATATATATATATATATATATATATATACTGCAAATAGTGAGAGAAAGCTGTGATTCAGCAGCTGAGACTTTTTGAGGTGTCCTGCCTGTCTGCCACTGTCTCCATCATGTCCCTGTTGTGACTGGAAGCACAGTGTAATAAACAGTGATACCAGTTGTGGCTGGAAAGGCTGCTGACAGACACAACTTACGCCCCAGAATCTGGCTAGCCTTCCCCCATGTAACTATAAAAATTGGGAAGAGATGAATAAAATTAGTTACATTGTACACACAGCAGAGCATCCATACATTATTAAAATGTTGCTCAAGAATGTTAAGTATTTTCGCCTATTTTGATTAATTTAATGCCTGACTTAGCCAGAGATTAGGCTTTGACATAGGTTATAATTAAATATTGAAATCATGAAGTGCAAGAATGTTTAATTTTTAAAATATGAGTTTTAATTTACCTCATACAGAGAATAGCTCTGGTCACCTGTGGAGAAGCGACACACACTACATCATCTAATGTATGATGCTTGGATAAAGCTGAGCACACAGTTAAAGTAAACTAATGCAATTTATTGAATAGCAGTCAAATATTTATCCAGTTGATGAAGCCGACTCTATATAAAGCTCTGACAATAATTAAAGATAAACCCGGCTAAAACTGGGTTATCACTTCATTTCTGATATGATGTATCCAGGCAGGGTAGTCAGATTGGATTGCAATTCAGACTTAAATAAAACAGCAAGTTATAGAAGGCAGAGACCCAGAGTGGAACAGGGTCTCATACTGTGAAAATTAACCACAAATTTGGGATCCTACCTATAAAATGAAGAAACAATTAAGCTCTTATAAACTAAAATAGTGAATAAAAGCACCCTTTCTCTCTCTTCCATTTTTAGATCAAGCATTAAAAGAATAATGTTTTCTCTTTTAATTTAAGCAGTTAGTACAGTAGTGAAATATTGCAAATTGTGCAAAGAATTAAATCCATCTCATTTTATTTTTTAATTAATCAGTCAGTAATCAGATGTAATTTTGCGTTAAAGTAAAAAAAGGCTTTGTAATGACGTGGGTTAATTTTTAAAACTGGGAATACAAGATTCCTTGCTGAGGAAAAACACAAAATGTACTTCTCTTTCCACAGCAATATTGCAAAATGCATTTTTGTGTATTTGTATAAAACTGGCCAATTAAAAAAATGATAATAATAATAACTTTTATAGGATATTTAACATAGATAGGATGAAAAGCACTGATGCAGATTGCTGTATGAATCTAAAATTAGTTTAATGGTTTTTTTTTCTTTTTATTTGCCTTTAACTGAATTGTATTAAAGATATTTTATAAGAGAAGCACTATCTTGAAATCAATGCTGTCCAACAGGCGTTAACAGCCCATTATCTGATGCTACTTAATCTACAATATTAGAAATAAAGGCAGTATTAATGTTACTTTTCATCTGGCTATTTTTGTTTTGTAACTAATGAGCAATTCTTTCATGTTAAGAGGCAATAATTTTGAAAAGTGTTTTTAAATAGAGTAAGTATGGACGGTCATGCATGTGCATCGGGGGATCTCCTTACAGGCTCTTTTGAGCCTCTATGTACTAACACTCTGGGGCAAGAGGGGGGACTATTGCTAACACTGTCATCTCAGAGAAACCACCCAGTGAGGGCAACTGACTCCTCCCCTTCCAGTTCACTCTCCATAAAAGCTCAAGCTTCCCAGAAGGAGGCGTCACTTTTGGCAGAAGCTATCTGCTTGAAGAAGTCCCTGAGAACATGACCCAAACCTGTGGCTAAACCAGCTGATTGATTTAAGTGGCTTTCAGCCTTAGGATTTAGAGGGCAAGTAAACCAAAGAGCATTTATTTCTGTTGGACTGTTGAATATTAAACAACATGAGCCGGTCAGCACCTCAAATTTTCTTTTTTATGGAGCTGTTATTTGTACACCCTGCCACAGAACAAGAATACATTTTTTGGAGTTCATCCTTATAAATGTAAAGAAACATTGCACAGACGTGGTGAAAAGTCTTATTAGGATGTGCTCAGTTGAAATTGCGCTCTCTATGAAGTAGATATGAAAGTATAATCTACAACCAGAAATTTGTAATCAATGTTAGGTTAAGCTATGTCACTTCATATTGTTAAAATTCAGTTTTCACATTGACAGACTTGTTGATTAATAATAATAATAATTTTTTTCATTTTACTGTAACCCATGTTATGGTCCTAGCATTTTTATCCCTCCATCATCCAAACCCACTTTACCCTGAGCAGTGTCACTGGGAGGCTGGAGCCTATCCAAGCAAACATCAAGGACAAGGCAGGATCAATCCCTGGACAGGACACCAGTACGTCACAGAGAGAGCACACTCATACACACCACACACACAGATACAAACACACACATATAGGCCAGCCCACCTAACCTGTATGTCTTTGAGCTGTGGAGGGAAACCCACACAGACAAGGGGGAGAACATGCAGACTCCATGCAGGGAGGACCCAGGACATAAACCCCGGCCCCCTTGTTGTAAGGCAGCAGCGTTACCACTGTGCCACTGTGCCGCCCCTAGTATTTTTATTTTCTATTATTCTATCTTCAATACAATGTTAAGTTTGAAAGTCATTTTTTGACTCATAGGTCTTTTGTATTTTGTGATATTTGTAATCTTTCTGGCATTTGAGCTTCCTTTTATTATATGCTATCAATGGTGGTTTGTTGGATATATTGCTTGATACCTCTGCTATTTTTATTGTAACAATAAAAGGGCATCATTTGAATTTGGAAGGAATACGTATAGTGCAAAATTATATTAACAAGATATAAGAAACTTCAAATTGGATAACATATTTATTAAATTAGCCTATAAAACCACATCAGTTCTTTGTAAACTACAGACAAAAAAAAAAAACACTTGTGTAAATTTTATTGAAAGCAGATGCTTCTTCACAGGTGTGGTAATTAAGATAATTAAGCAATTAACATCCCATCATGCTTAAGATCATGCATAAAAATGTGTGGCAGACTCAGTTGGTCATTATGTCAATTAGCATGACTTAAAGAAGAGATCTCAGTGACTTAAGGAGAGGGCTGAATGTTAAGGCACATTTGGTAGGAGCTTTACACAGAAAGACTGTCTAAATTACTGATGCTTGTGAACAAAAGGACCTTAAGAAAGGTTGGCATGACAAACAGTATCTGCAGCAATTTGATGTCGCTTGATGTCAAGTGTTAATCTGAGATCGGAGACGTTTCATCAGGATCAGCCTGTTGTCAATTGAGGAGGGGAAAGACTTGCCATATTCTTTAGCTTGTTCTTATCAAGTAGATAAGCATAGGCATGGGGCACGCCAAAGTCTACATACCCCTACGTTTATGGTGAAGAATTCTGGTAACTCTTTTATTGTGAGGGGATTGGGGTTGTGGGTCCACTGACTCCCAGATTAACCAACCAATTCCAGGCGATCTGGATTATTCTGTAGTGAACTATTTTCTGTCAGGGTATTAGTGAACTCTTCTAGAACAAGAATGCCTCATCTACAGGATGTGTGATAGAATTTTTAATACAAGTAGGGTATAACAATTTTCTAACACACTTGTTGAATTTATAAGCTAAAACAACTGACATTAGGATTGCTGTTATTTTGTCATTTTTAACTCCCAATTCACGGTTAATTGTAAATTTAAATGTCAGAGACCCCCTTTCTGCTTTTTGATTACATAGATCAACCTTAAACATAGAGTACCACCACTTTTGTATATCTACTTCAACTTCAGGCACTAAATATATCTCATGTACCCAGAGTAAAATCCCACCTGTGAGCAATGCCACCAAGTGCCTGCATAGGCAGGTCACACGTTTTGGAAACTGTAACTTAAGCAATTGTGGGGAAAAAATATTCATATAAATGGAAACATATTCTGCTCTCCTGGAGGAACTCTAATTCACTTTATATAACTTGGAGGAAGAGTGATATTCTAAATTATCTACAGTAACATTAAAAAAAAGTCGCATTTTCTTAACGAGGATCTGTTTGCATGGTTTGGCAATAAACCATTAATATAATTATAAAGTAAGCATGCCAGGTCTATGCTAAATATTTTAAAATTTTTATTTCATTTTATTCTATATGAAGAAAACACTTTACATGGCTGCATTGTGGTATAGTTCTGAGTCAAGTGGGGGATGAGAGCCGAGTGTTAAGAATTGTCCTCGGAACTCATTATTGTATTTGCTTTTTTAAAAAATTGGATTGTCTTTTGTTCTTTAAATAAATTCAGAGATATTATATAAAAAAAGATTTTTGTCAAATAAGATTCAGTATAAAATAAAAATAAAGCAATACAAGATGAAAATATTATCTTTATTGTTAATACATTACTTGTCACATGAAAAGAAACAATATTTGATATAAAGTTTGATGAATGAGCTTAGATCAATATATTTTTTTTAACTATTAATTTTAGGATATTTCACTTATATTACTGCTTGGGTAAATACAAATGAATGTCCTTCATTATGCAAGCTGGTGGAGCAGATACTGTCGATAGTCATGACCAGGATGAGCTGTACTAATGGAGACACCGCATGAAGGAAGGGGAAGGTGCAAAGTGTTCAGTACCTTTATTAAAAACAATCCAAAACAGTGTCCAAAAATAGTGTAGTGATTCCTCAATAAATAAATAATCTGTGAAAAAACTGGTGATTAAAAACAAAGCTAAACTCAAGAATAAAAACCAACAGTGACTGAGTCAAACGAACCGAGCACAACTACTTTCTAGTCAACTCGACTCAACCATCGCTTGCTCAGCTGGCGGAGACTTCAGCAGCCACGGTCCCCTCAATCCCGACCAGTGGCAGCTCTCGTATAGGCACTGTGGAACTGCAGCACCCCCTGTTTCCACTTGATATTATCGATAACATTTAATACAATGAGTCCTTTTTTCTTTAATTCTTTCTTTATACTTGTACAATATATAATCCTTAAGCTTAATGTCAGTAGCCATCCCCCAGTTTATGAAAAAGATACAAAAATCTTTGTATTGAACTATGCGCTTCACAGTTCCAGGTGTGTATTGTTTGGCTGTTGTGTGCATGCGCACATAGGAAGCTGCACGCTAGGCTGCGAGGGAGAGAGAGCACTGTTGCTCCCGCAGTGCCGACCCTGGTGTGCTGGTGGAAGGTAGTGGTTTTTTTTGTTTTTTTTTTACTCCGCGTGTGTTGTGCTTAAAAACCGTGTACCATATTCTTGAATGTGATAAAGTGTAGAATTAGATTATTATCCTGCTTCCAGCTATTCTATTTGATTCTTTTTTTTTTCGGTTTCTGAATAAATTTTCTTTTTATACATGTTTGTTTCCTTTTATGCAATTTTAAAGCAAAGGCTAAAACTTTTCTGGAGCAGCACCCCCACTAATTTTAGCTACGATCCACCACTGATCCCGACCCCTGTTTTAACCACTGTGAACTGCATTAGTAGACTGCTCGGGGTTGGTTGCCCTCTCGTCATCCTTCTCGCTCATGCAGTTGTCCCTCGGATCCACAGAGAGGATGCCACCTTGATCACAACCACTCCTCTGCACAATCAGTGAGGCTGATCCATTGTGGAGCGCCGATCCTTCGCTCCATTGCAGGACCATTTACTGTGTTGCCTTTTCTCACCAGCTGGCTCTTTCTCTCTCTCCACCCCCAATGCTGCACTCTCGCTCTGCCTGTGTTTCTCTCTTTCCAATCTTTCTTTTTATTCTCCTTCCACTCGCGCTTCCCCTCTTAAACTGGGGACGTGGCACAGCTGTGTCGATTAGCAGCTCCCGATGCCAATTAGGCTCATGGACGATCCCACACCCATGCACTTAATATAGGGCCGCCCGCTCCTGCATCATGCCCAGGAACCACTCTTGCCACGTTACCATTCCCCCTCTCCTACCAGGATGCTAGTGCGGCAATTATTTATTTAAAATGCCAAAAACTTGTGGACCCCACTTTACCACACACCTCCCCACTTAAAAGCTGCTAGTTGCAGAGGAAGGCTCCATACCTCAACCAACCTGGTTGGCCCTACACTGCACTAAAAGAAATCAATAAATAATAAAACCACTAAAACAAACCCTACTAAAACCAACCCATGCCCCCTTGTAAAAACAGGATATTAAAAGAAAAAGATCTTTAAAAAGACAATAAAAACAATTAATACATAAATGTCCATAAAAAAGTTCAATATCTAAAATGTCCTCCTCTGGCTTGGATTTGTGGGTTCTTTCAAAGTCTGGCACCTATCCCACTTGCTGCTCTGTCACCTTTCTTCAGTTCCCATTGCCAGCTCATCCCACCTCTGCCACCATTTGTGATGGTGCAGGTCTGCCTCAATGGAAGCAACCATTAGACACACACACACTTCTAATTTTAACTTTCTAATTTCTAATTTTGGAGGTTCTGCCAGATGCACTATTTATTCATACATCCTGTATCATACATCATACATTCACTATGAACTCTCCAGAGTCAAATAAAAGTTTAACAGTGGTAGGAGGTAAAACACTGGTTACTGGTAAAGGTAAAATTAGAAGGGTGAAGATAATTATAAAAAAAATTAAATTTGAGCTGTTGGACTATTATTCCAGTTTCATTTTTTAATAAAAAGACAAATCCCTTTCATCTTCACTCCTCTATTTTGTTTCTTGTCCCACTGTTTTAGGTGAAATTGCTGAAAGTACAGTCAAATTCACTGTAGCACAGCAATGTGGATTTCTGATTTCCCTGATGCAATTTCTTTTTCACACCCAGGCCCAAAAGAGATAAGCGACACTTCAAGAATGACACATCCAAATTATGAATGAAACATGAAGTAGGAGGGCTGAAACTTTTGTTATACGAGTCACTTGAGCATTACAGAGTGGAGTAGCCGGGGTCTTGACATGGCCAAAACTTTGTCCCGATGTTATACTCAAAAAATACATCAATTCATGGTAGTTAGGCCCAATTCCGTACAATTCATTTGTGCCATTATAAAAATGGGTCAGGTTATCCCAATATAAATCAGGGATTTTATGAAAACATGAGCTACCCTGATGAATAGGTCAGATGTATCTAATTAACCGCTTATTAGCATGGTAAATGTGGCATTCTCAGGAATCTGATGTGAACTTTAACCAGGGATTTATGTGTGTGTGTGTGTTATTTAGAAAGAATAGAAAAGGACCTTTATTTTCAAAGGTGTCTTTAATATAAGCTAAAGAAGTAAATTAAGCATAAAAGGGTACTAAATCGACAAGACTGATTAGTTGGTTCTCTCATGAATACATTGTAAAATGCTAGCGCACAAACTTTATCTCATGTTTTTTTTTTTCATTTTGAATTTTAAAATATGCCTGTGTTATAATGATACACCATAGAAATTTACTATTATTATTGTATGTTAGCAGATGAATTTATTCAAGACATGCCAGAAAAATAAACCCTTATACAATACGTATCGTTTGTGAAAGGTTTACTACAATAAACTCAATTTCAAAACAAATATAAAAACATAATAATTTTTGAATAATGCATTCTGTACTTACTTGTGGAAAATTATCAAGAAACAAATAGTGTATTGACTAGATTTCTTTCATTAGGTAAATATACCATTATTTCTTATATATTTTTTTCTAACTTTTGAAAAACGTGTAATGCATCACCTGTAAACATGTATAAACAGTTTAGTAAAATGTTAGGACAGCAGAGACGCACAGAAGTCAATGCTGCTGCCTCACTGATTCAGGCTGTCTGTCTCCCTCTGTCCGTGTGGATTTGCTCCCACGTGTCCAAAGATGTGTGTGTGTGTGTGTGTGTTAAGTGAATTGGCAGTTCCAAGCTGGCCTGCGCTTGGGACGTGTCCCTGCCTCGTATTCATTTGTGTGTTGCACTCACTCGATTATAAGCTGAAACCTTGAGTTTGATTATGTTGACTTGAGAATGTTATATGCATGAAAATATCCATCATCCAACCCGCTATATCCTAGCTACAGGGTCACGGGGGCATGAAAATATGTTTTTATTAATTGATTTCCCAAATGTTTTTTTTTTTTCAAGAAAGGGGTGTTAGTCAACATTCTAATGGTCATTTTATTTCTTTCTCCGTATTTCATAAAGAGAGAAAGCACTGCTTTCATGAACAATTTGGCTTTGAATTTTCAACTTTAAAATATCTGCAGAATGTGTTTTTAAGTATTTTTAAAAAAAACTTTAGTGGATACTGTAACTGGAAAACAAATTGATTCATTATTTTGTAGACCTTTTCACACTCTTTAGTCTTAAGTTGAGTGAATTCTACCTTCTAGCCTTTACAGTTGAAAGTTTTAAAAGCCGATACCAACAAGAGGCAAACCTTTGACCCAAAGCTCACAAAAGTTTATCTGGCATACACATATAGGACTTTGAAAGAGAAGACTTTTCTGAATTTTGAGTTTAATCCAAAGTTTGAGCTCTGAGTTTATAAAGCACAAAGTTTTCAAAAATAGTATTCACTGAAGCCAAATTCTAATTATAAAGAAGCATTTGTTACATTTTATAGCTTTATTTTATTACCACAGTATCTATTTATTTATTGTAGGCACTTATTTTATTTTGTTTAAAAAGAAGTTTTCCTACTTTGAGTTTTGAAATTAACACCTTCAGCTTAGATAGATAGATAGATAGATAGATAGATAGATAGATAGATAGATAGATAGATAGATAGATAGATAGATAGATAGATAGATAGATAGATAGATAGATAGATAGATAGATAGATAGATAGATAGATAGATAGATAGATACTTTATTAATCCCAAGGGGAAATTCACATTTTTAGGGTTTAGGGCAGCATGATGGCGCTGTGGTAGCAGTGCTGCCCAAAGTAAGGAGACCAGCGTTCATGTCTCAGGTCCTCCTTGCGTGGAGTTTGTACGTTCTCCCCATGTCTGCAGGAGTTTTCTGCTAGTGCTACAGTTTCTTTCCACAGTCCAAGACATGCAGGTTAGATGGACTGGTGATACTAAATTGGCCCTGGTGCCCTGTGATAGGTCTGGCACCCTGTTCAGAGTTTGTTCCTGCCTTGCACCCTATGCTAGCTGGGATAGGCTCCAGCAACCCTTGTGACCCTGGTGTTGCAAAGCAGGTTAGAAAATGACTGACCTTCAGATAATGAGTTGGGGTTACACACCCCAAGACCCTCTTAGCTGTATGGTGGAAGGTGTGGATTTATACTCCTACTCCTCGAATTTTAACATCTTAAATGAAATATGTCATGAGTAATAAAAAAATCCAATAGTTACAAATGCACTGTGTGGCGGTTGATCGAAACCCATGCCCAGACAGGATGGCCCTTTGACACTAGATCCGAGGGAGCAGCCATGGGATCCACACTACGTCCCCCGGAACACTTGGTGGCAGCCCCCCAAGGTTGCATTGGGGTCACTCTCCTGAAACACCGGAGCTCATCCCTGTTGGCCTCCATGGCCACAGGGGAGCTGCAAGGCTTCCTGAGCCTGTGTGGGTGGTAACATAGCCACACCTGGAAGTACAGCCTAATTTAGGTTAATTGCCACCTGAAGCACTTCCGGGTGGGCTATAAAAGGAGCCTGCGGCCACTACTCAGGGCACCAGAGTCGGGAGGAGGAGGACAAAGCTGCCAGGGAGGAGTGGAGGAAGAGGAGTGATTTTTGCTGTGTTTATGGGTTTTCTGTTGTGTGTCTTTTTGGGAACTGTGTTGTGTTTGTGGGTACGAGGAAAGTGTATCCCACAGATGAAGAACAAATAAATAGTCTTGTTGATTTTCACCTGTGCCTCCAGTGTCAGTCTGTGTCGGGTCGGTGCCAACCGAGTGCTTCTTCCACAAATGATTAATTAATTGTTCACATTAAGGCTCAGACACTTTTGTATGTGAATGTGAAACAGAAATTCAGTGGTATATTGCTTGATAGGGGCAGCACGGTGGCACAGTGGGTAGCGCTGCTGCCTCGCAGTAAGGAGACCTGGGTTCGCTTCTCGGGTCCTCCCTGTGTGGAGTTTGCATGTTCTCCCCATGTCTGCGTGGGTTTCCTCCGTGTGCTCTAGTTTCCTCCCACAGTCCAAAGACATGCAGGTCAGGTGTATTGGCGATCCTAAATTGTCCCTAATGTGTGCGTGTGCCCTGTGGTGGGCTGGTGCCCTGCCCGGGGTTTATTTCCTGCTCTGCGCCCTGTGTTGGCTGGGATTGGCTCCAGCAGACCCCCGTGACCCTGCAGTTAGGATATAGCGGGTTGGATAATGGATGGATGGATGGATTGCTTGATATATTTGCATTATTCTCCTGCTGTAAATGTGCTGGTCATCAGATTTTTATATAAGGCACAAATGAGAAAATATTAAATATGATTAAATCATTGAGTGAGAAAGATTTTTTTCTGTAAGGCACTTATGACATAATATTTGATGATATTTGGCAACCATTTACAAATAAGTAAAGAATTAATGTCTGATTATACTGCTGCCATTATAAAGTGTTCCCTTATATTCTTTTGTAAGCATTCTTCTCAAGAATATCTCAGGATATCTCAGGAAGAGGAAAGATGAATGAATGAATGCATAAATACAGTATAGGAATGCCTTCAGTTTTATTAAAAAAACTTTACTCATTTACAGTAAGGTTAATCAAAATGGCTCCTATTTGAAACATAAAATGTACCCTTTCCTAACCTACCTTTCTTTCTTTCTTTCTTTCTTTCTTTCTTTCTTTCTTTCTTTCTTTCTTTCTTTCTTTCTTTCTTTGTTAAACAAGATAAACCAGCAGTTCTTTTAAGAAACACATTCAAAATATGAAAAATAATAGCAAGTACTTGGAAAGCAACATAGTTTAAGACAAATCCAAAGAGCAATAATAATCATTATCATTGTTAGTCACAGCATATTACCAAGCAGATCATTCTTTTAATACAGCTCTAAATACTGCATATAATTAGCATGCTAGCATTTCTAGCTGTGTGAAACAAGCCTGGCTATTATTTTCACTGATATGATGCATTTTAACCTCATCAACAAGGGGAAGCTTACAAGGCTAGACAGATGCAGAAATGTAATTAAAGAGATTTCAATTTTAACTAAAAACCATAGGGGATCCTGGGGGAGAGTGTCATAATCATTTTTGCAAACAGTTATTGTTATTTATATGACTAGATATATCTTAATATTCAAAAGATGACTCCTAATGTTTGTATAATACGCTTGCGCTAATAAACAGTTATTAGTCAAAAGAAAAAGCAGGATTTGCATAGGCTGACTAGCTGCTCAATAGACTTATTATTTTTATTTTTTTTTAATTTCCCATTTTTCTCTAATGAGGATTTTTTTTTTTTTTACTTTTATCCATTCTTTTCATCCCAATTTGGAACTCTCTTCATTTAATTTTAGGGGTACTGAGGACTGGACCTTATCATCAGCCCAGTTATTCTTCCCTTTGAATAGGAACATTTTCTTCACATTTGTGTAGAGTTGCTTGTATTAAATATATTTCAATTAAATAAGGCTTGTCATCTTTTTAATAAAAAGGTTAAATAGTGTAAAAAGCATATAAAATATTTTTCTATAATTATTGCTAATAGTAAAAATAAAAAGAAAATGTTGCATTTCTTTCAACTAAACACTAAGCGCTGAATGACTTACTAAGAAAATGCGTATCCTCAGACATTTTGACTGTGGTGATCACAAATGCTCTGCACAGTTTTTGCACACTTAAAGCAGGGGCAGTTTACGTGATTTGTTTTGGATCACAGAGTTACTCAGAGACAAGACTTGGAGCAGATACTCTAGCTGGGGTGTCTTGGCCATTAGACTTATACCATGGTAGCAGAGACACATTCATTTTCAGAAACTGAATGATACAATTGAACAAACACCAGAATTTAGAAATATGGTAACTGCTTAGGTATCAATTCAAAAGATGGGATGTGAGACACACAAGACAGACAAACATATAACACAGAAAACGAATCTCTCATTTAAATCAGAGTTTTTTTTTACTTTTTAATTTAGTGTTTTTAGTGGAGTTTTAGCATGAGATCAGTCAGTTCTTCCCTGCCCCAATGCACAGGTGAGAAAAGGTTGTAACATGAGCCTCTTTAGTCTCCAAAACTAGCAGTTTACCTGACACAGATAATCATGAGTTTGTTACAGAGTGACGACTAAACATACTGATGACTAAAGCAAATCTTTAGCTGGATGCTACTTTGAGTTCAAAGTTAGCTTTCCACAGGTAAAGAACGCAGTTTTAGGATACGAAGAATTTATGGATGGTGCATGTCATTCCTCAATAGAAGAACTGGTTGTATTTGTGTCCACACATTGTCTTTGCTATGTGGTCCTTTATGCGTGTGCATAGCGTGCTGTTCTTTTCATTAATCAGTTTGGTTGTTATGCCTGTTCCTGTAATTCCACAGGGAAAATAATAACTTTTTTTTGACACAGGAGTTTAGATACGGAGAGTTACTTCTTGAAGTAATGCTGTCTTCTTTCAGAATGACCCAGTCACAGGCACAGCAGCCTGGTTTGGAATAGCTGATCGCAGAGCTAATGATCCCCTCATGGTATTCAGAAAGAATCCAGATTGTCCAGCTCCAGGAGCTCTAAGCATAGTAGTTTCCGGATGCAAACAGAATAATTTGATACCCAGACAGAATGGACGAGCTTCTTGGCTCCAAACAGGATGATGAGATTCATACACATTATACATGTAAACGTGTGTCCATCAACAGTGAAAAACAGTTCCGCTAAAGATTAATATCCATTTAGGGGCCACTTTGTTCTGCAGACATGTCAGCTCCTCTTTGTTTAACACCTCTTGTTAGCAAATGAAATTCAGAAAGCAAGCTGGCCATATGTTGGAAAATTGTGGAACTGTAGAAAAGTTCAGCCATTTAAATTAGTATCCTTCTGGAATGGAAATGGATGAATGACAGATGGTTTTCTGCATCTCTTTCAGCAGAGTAGACCTTGTGTGCCGCTTAAAACTTCTGAAAAGGGAAATGCTCACTTTGTCCTAAAATACTTTGTGGTTTAAAGGCTATTACGTTAGCCTCTAGACTCTGTTCTCTGCTGCTAAAGGACTGAATACAAGCATACGTTACATGTGACAGATATAAGTATAATTATATAAGTATATATAAGTATAGATATAAGTATAATAACAGATATAATTCTTTGTGCCTCTGGAGGATATTCCTGGATGAGAATGAAATTACAAGAACAAAAGAAGTTTAACAAACAAATGGAGCCTGTTCAAGACATCATGCTTAGTTAATAGATAAACTGTCCTAATGTCTCATTCAGGTAATTTTCGAAAGTTATCATGGTGTCTGCCTCAACTGCATGCCCTGGTAATTTGTTCTGGACTCATATGACGATGTGCTCCTTTGTTTCTGTATTCACTGTACTGCTCCTTTATTTCATTCTTTGATTTAGCATGTGATTCACTAGTCAATTCAAAAAATTCTTTTAAATCAACATTGCTGATGTCTTTGAGTAGATGTGGTTCCTGACCTAAAGATTATAAGCAAATGCCTAGAGTGCCAAATAATAAGACCATATACCATATAGTGTGCCCCCCATCTATGCAGTCCACATAGTTGAATCAAAACAGCACCCAGGTTCACTACTGTAGCTGGCAATCTCTTTCATTGATCTGCACTCCCTCTCC
Source organism: Erpetoichthys calabaricus (assembly GCF_900747795.2). Lineage (NCBI taxonomy): Eukaryota > Metazoa > Chordata > Cladistia > Polypteriformes > Polypteridae > Erpetoichthys > Erpetoichthys calabaricus. Next base: position 211,080,750 of record NC_041394.2, on the reverse strand, counting down.
TTCTGCCACCAGAATGGAACCCAGAAACACAGAGGGTTGGCTGTCAAGGAGCCCTTTTCCCAAACTGTGCAGGTCAGTGAAGTTAGATGTACCAGAATGCATGCATGTGCCCCTGTTCTTTTTAAATGCATACATGGCTTATGAAATAGTACCTGATCACATGACATACAGTGCAAGCCTACCTCATTTAAAATTAAGTAGACAGATCACCAACTAATATAAACAATGAAAAATACATGTAAGACACAATGAGTTAATTTAGTCTTTAGCAACGTATGATGTTTGATTGACAGGGATGAATGATCATGTAGTGAAAAGTCCAGATGATATGACCACTACAGTAGCTGAAAACAGTTTAGCAAACTGTGAATGTTGTCATAAGTTATTGAAAACTTCAGGCGTCTGTTTTTTCATGCAAAACAGAAAGGCAGAAAAGGAGAAGAGAATTAAAGATAAAGGTACATTATGTCACATATGCCATCATAAACATTTTAATGCGAGGTTTTGAATTAGTAATGGTGGCTAAATAAGAATGAGGCCAGTAGTGAGATAGCTTTATCTGTAGATCTGTGTTTACTGTAGATCCTAATACATACAGTAAAATGCAGCTTACAGCAATGCAACAGTCTGTTGCTATTTTGTCAGAAAGGTGCAGCTAAAGGGCTAAGGCATAAAGTTGGTGACAGTAGCTACAGAAGAGTGGAGCAGAGTTTTTTTGTAAGGTGAAGCTCACTCCTTTGTTACTGTGTCTCTTTGGAGAATCCTTGGGTACCGTTGGTTTGACTTTGTGTCGAATGAACAGTTGCTCATGGAGTCCCGAATGAGGCACATTACCTGCATTGTGCATGTGGCGCGATTCCCCAGGTGTGATCTGGCTCACAGGATCCTCACTGTTGGGGACCCGAGTGGCTGGACCAGGCCATGGGGACGCCCACGTAACACCTGGCTGCGGCAGATAGAGGGTCATTTCCAGAGGGTGGGACTGGACCACGTGTCTGCCTGGGGGTTGCCAACTGGGATCCCAAGCTGTTTCGTCATGTGGTGGGTGTGGCTATGTGCTCTACCAGTGCATGCTTCCCAGCCTGAACTGACCTGACCTGACTTGAAGCTCATTAAAACCTGTCTTAGGCTCACCTTGACTTGGAATCATCTTAGTGGTCTTGGTTGCCATTAGCATCAACCATATGTTTGCTAGTCATAGAAGATTTTGCATCATGGAAGACAAGGAGGGTCAGCCTTACACTCAAGTTTAAGCGTAATAAGCACTGGCACTGTAGTGTGTGCAATATTTCAGTATTATATTATTATTTATTTACTTTAAGACTGAATACAGAGCTGTCCTAGTAGGCAACACATATTGCCACACTTCTTAATTGGTTTTGTTCTGTTTGTTGCAATAAGTGAGTGCAAATGGCACACTGCTCCAACATTGACAAGTATAGTTTATATCCATGAAACTGGAGGTGGGATGAGGGGCTTGAGCATAACTAGTGCTCTAAATGACCTAGGACCACCACTGCCCTTGAGAATTTTGAACACCTGGATGAGTGCCCCATGCAGCTTTCTTCTCAAGACTAAACAGGTTTAAATCTCTCAGCCTCAAAATAGTACATGCCCTTTGATCCTGAGATGCACTTGGTGCCTCTTCTTTGCACAGCTGCTAACGCTTCCACAGTGTGTCTTTTTTGTAGTGTAGTGATGAGATGCCCACTGTGTTCAGTCCATCACCTTGTCCTACCTTAAGACTGTCAAATTAAACCACTAGACAGGACACAGATTCGTATTTGAACCCAATGCCAGTGCACTAACATTACATTTCAATACATGACACACAGTACTTCTCTTAAATTCCTTTCATGTAGCACAGCATCACATTTACAAATTCTCATCATCTGGTACTTCAGCTATCTGCTGAAATTATGACTTTAATTATGAAGCTTAGCTGTGAAATAAATAACATTTAGTAAGACAGATAAAATACTTCTCAAACAGATACAGCAGCACTGTGAAATAATAATGATGGGTTACTGTATATCTTAGAAAATGATTTAGCAACAAAATTACTGGTAACTGTGCACCTAAAGTGTTATACTCTTCTCCTGAATCAAGACTCAGTTTGCCCCTTGGGTGTAATGTGTCTTTAAACACTGTCTCTGGGTCACTGCCATTGAAATCCCACAATCCCTTGTATGTTTGCTCCAGGGATATCAGACTTAGCAGATATTGCTGTCTCTGCATCTATGAGCTTTGTTACGTTTAAACCTTAAAGAACTTGGTCTACCAGGCAAACACCTATGCCACCGAATCTGACAAAGGGACAGTATGGGTTAGGTTTCCACCCAGGTCCGCATGCCTTCTAGCAGCCAGGACGTCTTGTAGCCTCTTGCCCTTCACTTTCTCACTCAAAAGGCAGTGTAAGGGTCCCTTGGCATATTTACAGGGTGTCCTGCTCTTCAGTGGTCCCTGTACTTCCAGATCTGCATGTTCAGGACCTATAAGTGATACTAATGTGCATTATTGTTCCTTGTAACCTTTTACCAGGTATATAGTCCTTCACATAATTACAAAGTATTAATTGCATTAATTAAGCATCGTATTATACATTAAGATATTTGTTAGCAGCATTGAAACTTCACAATGAAATTCAATGCTTTATGCAAAACTAACTAACATCTGAAGCTAATGAGTTTGTATTTTGATTTTTATAATATATATATCATAATGTGATGTGTACTGTATGCTTTGCATACTGTTTTGCATATTTTGTCATGTATTCAATTTTTATAACTTTGTGTTAAAATAATGGTGAGCTTGAGGGCACAGTTATAGTTTAAATATAATCTTTTTTTTGGAGTTCTTTTTTTTAAATCAAACTTTCATATTTCAGGCACCTGCCAAAATCCTCCAAAGGCCCTAAGGGCACTAATAAGAACCACTGCCCAAAACATAATTAATAGGTAGATTGCTGGCACAAGGACCAACCTTCTAAATTCATATCCTCAGCAATACTTTTCCCTTCTCTAAATGGACTTCTTCTAGCTCAGGAGACTTCCATCACCACTAATACTGAGCACTATAATGCTGTTTTCAAGTAAACCACACACTCTGTCATGCTGTCTCCCACTCTGTCACTTCTAAGACAAAACACTGTCTGTTGCTGATACCAAATCAGTTTTAGCTGGGAGTGGCTGTGTTGTAATTTTCTGACTGCTGTTTTTGTACAACTTTTTTGTACAATACATTAGGACATTACAAAAATTGTGATGAGAACTGGCCATTCAACCCAACAGGTTTTTCCATCCTATTCACCTAGATTGTCCAAAATAAGACCATGTTGAGATCTGAAGGTCCCTAAATTCCTACTCTCCACCACACTACTTGATAATTTATTCCATGTGTTCACAGCTCTTTGTGTGAAGAAAAACTTTCTAATGTGTGTGTGAAATCTGACCTTACCAAGCTTCCAGCCGTGTCCCTGTGTTCTTGTTGCAGAATGCGTTTTAAAGGAATAACTGGGAGCTACTGTACTAATTCCTTTCATACATTTAAACACATCAATTGATCCTCCTCTCAATTGCCGTTTGCTTCAACTGAAAAGGTTCAGTTCCTTCAATCTCTCCTCACAGCTCACATCTCCTAAGCTACGTGACACAATTCAACACATTGCTGTATACTGCACTGCTTTCTGTTCTGGAAAGAGGAAACCTAAGTAGCAGCTAACCAAACAAGCCGGACAAACTGAATGCTCTCTGGTCATTCGTCATACCTGCATTCTGTGTAAGTTGATATGATTACCATTTGTATATACTGTATATGATTTAATTTATGGGCGGCATGGTGGCGCAGTGGTAGCGCTGCTCCCTCGCTGTTAGGAGACCTGGGTCCTCCCTGCGTGGAGTTTGCATGTTCTTCCTGTGTCTCCGTGGGTTTCCTCTGGGTGCTCCGGTTTCCTTCCACAGTTCAAAGACATGCAGGTTAGGTGCATTGGCAATTCAAAATTGTCCCTGGTGTGTGCTTGGTGTATGGGTGTGTGTGTGTGTGTGCCCTGCCTTGCACCCTGTGTTGGCTGGGATTGGCTCCAGCAGACCCCATGACCCTGTAGTTAGGCTATAGTGGGTTGGATAATGGATGGATGGATGGATGATTTAATTTGAAATCTTTTCCCCTTTTAGTTATACTTCTTGTATTCAGTGTAAGTCAATAAGATTACCATTTGTGTATATATATATATATATATATATATATATATATATATATACAGTAATCCCTCGCTATATCGCGCTTCGCCTTTCGCGGCTTCACTCCATCGCGGATTTTATATTTAAGCATATTTAAATATATATCGCGGATTTTTCGCTGCTTCGCGGGTTTCTGCAGACAATGGGTCTTTTAATTTCTGGTACATGCTTCCTCAGTTGATTTGCCCAGTTGATTTCATACAAGGGACGCTATTGGCAGATGGCTGAGAAGCTACCCAGCTTACTTTTCTCTTTCTCTTGCGCTGAGTTTCTCTGATCCTGACGTAGGGGGATTGAGCAGGGAGGCTGTTCGCACACCTAGACGATACGGACGCTCGTCTAAAAATGCTGAAAGATTATCTTCACGTTGCAGCTGCATGTCAGCTCGAAGGGCACGTATTGATTTTTGCTTGAAAAACAAACTCTCTCTCTCTCTCTCTCTCTGCTCCTGATGGAGGGGGTGTGAGCTGCCGCCTTCAACAGCTTTGTGCCACCGGTGCTTCGCATACTTAAAAGGCAAACAGCCGTATTGATTTGTTTGCTTTTGTCTCTCTCTATCTCTCTGACATGATCTGCTCCTGACACGCACTCATTTGAAGAGGAAGATATGTTTGCATTCTTTTAATTGCGAGGCAGAACTGTGATCTCTGTCTTGTTATGGAGCACAGTTTAAACTTTTGAAAAAGAGACAAATGTTTGTTTGCAGTGTTTGAATAACGTTCCTGTCTCTCTACAACCTCCTGTGTTTCTGCGCAAATCTGTGACCCAAGCATGACAATATAAAAATAACCATATAAACATATGGTTTCTACTTCGCGGATTCTCTTATTTCGCGGGTGGCTCTGGAACGCAACCCCCGCGATGGAGGAGGGATTACTGTATATGTATACTGTACATATTCTAGGGGGTTCCCCCCGCTCGCTTTGCTCACCAACCAATTTGCATCTCTGCCACTCGTGTTGTGAAGAGGGGGGCTGAACACACCCCAAGGAGATGCGGACGCTCCTCCAAAACCCCCTCTTAAATGGTGATACAATGGGAAACAAATACAGTTTTTTTTTTTACCTCCTCTTTGCTCGATCAGCTGCTGACTTGCTGCTGCTACAGTGCCACGTAATCTGCATCTTGCACGGCGCTTCGAACATTTAAAAGCCTGTACAGCAGCTGTCCTACTATTTGAATTTATTTCCGTCCCCAGGTGTGGCTAAATCTCTTGGTACAAACTCTCGTCTCGTGGGACGTGAGTTCTTAATATTTTTTAGTTTATAATTTAAAAACAGAATAAGAATCTAAAAACCTAACAACATCACATTAAAGTTCGATAAACTCTGTGAAGAATGATACCAAACATATATATGTAGGTTTTAAAATAAGCCCGAGAAAACTTAAAGTGTGACAAAAAACGTCACTGTTGCACTTTTAGGCTTAGGATTTTATACAGTATATACTGTATATAGAGTAGATATATATGATTGTATGTTAAATCTTTTTCCATTTAGTTATACTTCTTCCATTCTATGAAAGCTCATGTGATTACCATTTGTATATATATATGATTTTATATCAAATCTTTTTCCCTTTTAGTTTGTTACCAAGTGAAAAAAAAAGTGTGGGTTAGAATTAACTATGACAAATAAAACTTGAATATGGTGTAGTCGTCCGAGGGAATAACAGGCTAAAAACAGAAGGATTTTTTGGGATGTTAACACAGCTGTCTCCATTTACTTCTCAATCCAAACAAAAACAAACTCACAATGGCGTAAAAGGAAACAAAACTCTCACCTTAAAAATAAAGTGTCTGCAATCAATTAGCCTTTCTTGTCTGCCTTTGCAAATTCATGGAGCTGCTTAACTCTGCTCATTCTGGGTAGAAGTGACGCCTACTTCTGGGCAGTTGTGTTTTTATAGCCCTGAGGCAGGAAAGGGTGGAGTCAGTTGCCCTCGGTGTGCAGTTTCTCTGAACTATGGAGGAGTTAAAAGACAAGACATTTAGTGGCAGTGCCCCCTGTTGGCCCAGGGTGGTATCACATACTTGGGAAGTCTTGGAGTGTGATTCTCTGATGCACATGTGTGACGCCGGTGTAATTCATCAAATTCAAACAAAAAGTTACACTGCTTATCTCATTTGTGAATCACTGGTCTCATGTCAGATTCTCAGACTTTAGTGTAATAAAATCTTACTTATTTATCTGTCTTGAATTCGCAATAATCTCTAATTCTGTAACAGTACTTGACACCTAACAGGACATCACTTTAATGAATCTGTTGGGGTAACTCACAGTGTAACTGTACTAGGAGCAGACTGGCTTATTTTGGATAACTGGGAAAGTCGTAACCAACCAACCATAACAGAATGGGGAAAAGAAGTCTTGGCTTGACATTAAATTCCACTTTATGACAAACAGTCTAGAGGTTCTCAATGGCATTTTTAAGTGTTATCTTCAAATAACAACATGCAAAACAATTGTACAATCTTTTGCACACTTTACCTTCTGTGATTTGTAACATCTAATAAGTGTTGCTCTGTGTGGAGATGGGAAACTTGATCAATTTTAAATAAAATAAGGTACTGACTTGCCAGTTATGTGTTCATTGCAATGAAAACAATGAAATAAAAAAAAATATTAATATTAAAAAAACGTTAAAAATTCAATTTGAACTTAACCTGCTAACAATTCCTGCTCCTGCACTATGCTGAAGCAGCAGATCATACAAGAGACCGAGTTGGAATCTGCATGATCTGTGCAGAGTTTGCACCTCCTAGCCACTTTTCAAAAATGAGGACTGGTGAGTCTAAACTGGCCACTGTGTGAGAGAACAAGGGCATGTGCTCTACAATGAACTGATGTTTCATCCTTGAACCTGAGGCAGCTGGCCAAGGCAGACTTAGAAAATGAATGGATGGATGAAAGAGATGTGTCTCCAGAAATCAGATGATAGGCCTAAAATACATGCTAATAAATGATACAAACATACCCAGTGCTTCACTTCTAAGTAATTTTTTTTAATGAAACCACTTAAATTATTCAACACAATGAAAAATATGCTTAATTTTCTTAAAGCAGAATGAGCTTTGCATCTGCCAATGATTTATGTTTTTTTCTTTCCCTCTGTTGGTCTATAATACCAAAGTACAAGTGCTGGCATCATATTTTATTAGAGCTGTGTCAGTTAGTAAAGTAACAGTGCTATTTACTAATCACTTAAATTGTAGACAAAATAACTGCATTTCACTCTGGGTTGTCCGTATCAGTAGTTTTTGGCAAATCTATAACTTTAAAATTAATATTCAGCATTTTCAAATTGTGAAAGGAGTGAAGGTGGCGCAGTGGCCACCTCTGCTGTTTAATAGATCCTGGACACTAAGTTCAGTTTTGGTCCTGTCTATGAAGTCTTCCTTATGTACAGTATGTGGGATTTTTTTTCTTTTGTTTTTCTGATACTTCTGAAAGATATGCAAGATAAGGAGGACAGGTAAAGCAGTTAATTTTAATGTAGTTCTTTTCACTGATCATGGCACTGGAGAGTGTTGATGTGTCGCATGTTGATTAGAACATGCAAGTAAGAATTTCACTGGTATCTGTACATTTAACAGTAATGACTCTATAAACTTATACACGTTTGGTGATTTCTAATTGACCCTTTATGAGTGCTTGTGTGAGTGGGTTGTACAATGGTTCCTGCTTTGTGTTCAGTGATACTAGGTCAGTTTTCTCTTAACTCCAGAACTTACATTAAACAGGTTAGGATAATAGAAGAATGGTAAATGTGGTGAAGAATCTGCCCTTTCCTGAAGGTTTTGCTTTTTTGATGGTTCAAAACAGTTTATATATTCTTCAGCTTTCTCAGTTATTTGTTGTATTGTCTATTCAAAAGTCTAAGTCTCTCTAGCATATAATGAATGCACTGTATTGAACTTTGTGAAAGGAATATTATAGAATAAAGCAAATTATCACTCTGTTTTCATTCCAGAGCATCGGCAGTCTGTAGCATGATCCAGTTGTTCACTCCTTTACTCAAGGATGGCATCATGGCTTAAAGCTGAGCAACATCCATCCATCCATCCATCCTCTTACGCTTATCCGAGGTCGGGTCGCGGGGGCAACAGCTTGAGCAGAGATGCCCAGACTTCCCTCTCCCCAGCCACTTCTTCTAGCTCTTCCGGGAGAATCCCGAGGCGTTCCCAGGCCAGCCGGGAGACATAGTCCCTCCAGCGTGTCCTGGGTCTACCCCGGGGCCTCCTCCCAGTTGGACGTGCCCAGAACACTTCACCAGGGAGGCGTCCAGGAGGCATCCTGATCAGATGCCCGAGCCACCTCATCTGACTCCTCTCGATGCGGAGGAGCAGCGGCTCTACTCTGAGCCCCTCCCGGATGACTGAGCTTCTCACCCTATCTTTAAGAGAGAGCCCAGACACCCTGCGGAGAAAACTCATTTCAGCCACTTGTATTCGCGATCTCGTTCTTTCGGTCACTACCCATAGCTCATGACCATAGGTGAGGGTAGGAACATAGATCGATTGGTAAATTGAGAGCTTTGCCTTACGGCTCAGCTCCTTTTTCACCACGACAGACCAATGCAGAGCCCGCATCACTGCAGATGCCGCACCAATCCGCCTGTCGATCTCACGCTCCATTCTTCCCTCACTCGTGAACAAGACCCCGAGATACTTGAACTCCTCCACTTGGGGCAGGATCTCGCTCCCAACCCTGAGAGGGCACTCCACCCTTTTCCGGCTGAGGACCATAGTCTCGGATTTGGAGGTGCTGATTCCCATCCCAGCCGCTTCACACTCGGCTGCACAACATGTTTATCAAAAATGGGTTTCTAATAATTGGGACTAGGTTCTTCTTTTATATGAGATCTTCACAGGGTTACTATGCACATGAGACTCTTGTCTTCAAGCGCACAATAAGAAAAATGCCACTGGAGATGTGAAAAGACCAATCTCAAATTATCTAAAATAACATTTTACAAGATTTAAACCAGAATGGTGCAGTTGTCAATGCATTAGTCCTCTTTCTTCATTGTCAGATGATTCTGCATGACTGGGGTGTAGTGAGAGGATGAACCAGAGCATTGGAGTCTCAAGTGGGGATTTTTGTTTCTTGGTGTAAAATGAATTTTGTGCAACTTACCATCAGCAAAACAAGGAACGGGTTATGGAATTTTGCTTCACCAAAAACCTTCTACATGCGGTCAATATTCAAGGAGTGAATGTGGAGGTGGTGCACTGCTATAAGTGTTTGGGACTCCACATTGATGACAGGCTGGACTTGTCTCATAACACAGAGGAACTGTATAAGAAAGGACAAGCAGACTCTTTTTCCTTAGGGGACTGTGTTCCTCTGATGAGGGTAGTGGCATCCTTCACATCTTCTACAATTCTGTTATAGCCAGTGTGATTTTGTATACTGTATTATGTTTGGTCAGTAACATCAGTTCAAGAGGGGTCCACTGGATTAACAAGGTAAATTAAAGTGCAGGCTCAGTCATAGGACACACTCTGGACCCCCCTGGAGGTAGTAGCAAAAGAGAGAATTAAAACAAACCTGAGTGCCATTATGAACAATTCTGCACATTCTCTCTCTGACCCACCAATGAATTATTCAGCAGAAGTGTGTCAAGAAATACTACTGGGGCTCCTTTATACCAACAGTATAATGCCTCACTGAGACTGTAACAGCCAAGTCAGAAGTTTTCTTTCTTATTAGTAATTTTAGTGTGTATTTGTTTGATATTATATGTATTTATTGAACTTCTGTAAAAAGTGAAAATTTCCCCTTGTGACAAATAAAGTTCTATGTGTTTATCCTTACAATTTGAAGTTGGTGTATTTTATGGAGTGCCTTTTATAATAAACACACTGACCAAAATATTACACAGATAGATAATGAAATATATTATTGGGAGATAATAGGGTAAAGATATTGCAGTCATTTAAAATTTCAGAAGTACTACTTAAATTCAAGTTTCTTAAACACTACACTGTGCTGCCATTTTGGATCAACCTTTACTCTTTCAACAGTGACATTATTCTCTAAAAACAGCAAAGACTAGAGCTGCCAAAAAAGTCCCTGCTGTTACTAGGCCATACAGTTGTGGGCTGGAGGGGTAGGCTTTATCACAGTGGCTCAATGATTTGTGCTGTCATCTCACATTGACCCAAGTTCAATTCCTGGCCTGGTCACCACCAGCTGAAATTGTGTGTGCATGCCTTTTCCAATTATTAGAACACTCTAGATGAGAACAGGCCATTCACCCCAACAAAGCTTGTCACTCCTATCCACGTAATCCTTCAAAATAACATCAAGTCGAGTTTTGAAAGTTCCTAAAGTCTTACTGTCTACCACACTAATTGGTAGCTTATTCCAAGTGTCTATAGTTCTCTGTGTATAGAAAAACATTCTAATGTTTGTGCAAAGTTTACACTTAGCAAGTTTCCAACTGTGTCCCTGTGTTCTTGATGAACTCATTTTAAAATAACCGTCTCGATCCACTGTACTAATTCCCTTCATAATGTTAAACACTTCAATCGTGTCTCCTCTTAATCTTCTTTTGCTTAAACTGTATAGGCTCAGCTCTTTTAAATTTTCTTCATGATAGACATATATGTCTAAAATTGACCATTATGTGCCCTCAGTGATAAGCTAGTGACCTGTCCAAAATAGGGCCAACCCTGTGCTTCTTTTGCAGTGCGTGTTGCAGTATATGACAATGTAACGGAAAAGAAAAGCCTGAAAATGAACATGACCTTACTTTTTTTCTACTATATTTTTCAATTGCTTACCTTCTCTTTGTCATCAGTTTATTCTTTGAAGTTCAGAGGATTGTCAGACAAGATGAGGGATGTCTTGTAATGAAAATGACAGTTTAAGGAAATAAATGGATGGATGGGTCACTAGGATGCTGGAACACGTAAGTAAAAGAAAAAAAAAAAGATCCTTAATTTGTCATAATAAGAAACTATATGTTATATGCTAGCTGCAAAAATTTACTGTGTAAAGCATGTGTGCATTTTTAATTATGGTTTCAGTTTTCCACAGATACTCCTTTTGCATGCAATATATCTCATTTTTAATCACACACGCCCTATATAAATTCAATGATTTACCTATATGGATAAGTATTTTGTTAAAAAAGGACTAAGAAGAAAATCAGTATGAAATAGGCCTTAATGTAACTGCCTATAAATGAGATACTTTAAATACTGGTCAGTCACAGACTAAATGAGTCATCCAGATTCCATCAACATTGTTCGCGGAGAAGGAAATTAGTTCAAAGTGTATAGCTTTGTTAGGGAATGATTGAACCTCCATTGTAATCACAGAAATGTGAACCAGAAATTGTCCAAATGACAACTGTTAACTCACTTAGTGAGTAATTTAAGCCAAGAGGTTGACAGCACAAACTGCAGAACAGATTGGTTTTCTGACTAAGAAAGTACACGGCTTCTGTCTGCGCTGCTTAGCCTCCCACAAAACTATGCAACTCCTGAGCCTTTCTGCTCTGCTTTAAGGTACAGTTTTTGAATCCTGTCAAAGTTGCTCTCAGTGTCTCTCCTTGATTCTTCCTTAACTTAAGCCTTAAGACCATACTATAACAATGCAAAAAAAAGAAAGAATATGGCTGTGCCATGATCATCATTTTGGGACTTAAATGTAAGGTGCTGTGGTGGAGGTGCTACTTATTTCACCAAATGTGCTTAATTATATAAATCAGGCGTCTGCAAAGTCAGTCCTGGAGGGTCATAGTGGCTGCAGGGCTTTTGTTCCAACGCAGTTTTTAATGAGAAGTCAGTTATTGCTTTTGAAATACTTATTGCTCAAAGAGAATTTCTATACAGTGTTTGTATATATGCAGATATATGAATTGGGCTGAGTTAAGATTCTCCACCCTTTTTATTAGCAGTAAGATGCAAATGACAAAGGAACTAGATCGAACTTGTTTTCATTTATACCTGTGTATTCATTGTGAATTATTAATTAATAAAATATTTGGAAAGAAACTGAAGAAAAATAAGTGAAGGACTGAGAATAACTCATCCGCTTCAGGCTACAAATCATTTGGAAGATATCCTTTGAATGGAAAAAAAAATCTGCAACAAGAAAGACCTGACATGACAATGTGAAAATGTGAAAATAACAAAATAACAAGCTGCCAACAAAACCAATTATTGACAAGAATTAGTCCCTAATTCAGCAATCAGTTTGGAAAAAAAATCTTCAACCACTGCAGGCCTAGAGGACCAACTTTGCAGACCCCTGATAAAAATGAACATGGAAGTAAAGGGTTAGTCTCTCCTGCAGATGAGGCTGATTTGAGCAGAACTGTAGCCACCCTAATGGCAACTAAATCTGTATTGACAGGATCAGAAAGCATTTGAATTGGGCTTATGAAATTTATTGTAAACACGACAAATAAGTTCAGACATGTATCACAAGAAAGTGGAAGTTTAGTAAATAGTTATAATGTGTTAAATGAATGAATATGAAAGCAAATAACACCACCCAAAACTGACCATTAAAGTGTGAGTGAGCTCTGCACTGGATTAGTGCCTTTTCTGAGGTTGGTCCTGCAACATCCAAGATGTCACTGAAACATCTGGCTCCTGGGCAGATGGAAAAACATTAAAGACATCACTGATTTGCACACACACACAAACACACACCTCGGTTACCTTTCATGATTAAACAAAGATGTTCCCCTTTAGGAAATGACATTTAACATGCATATTCAAGTGAAAATAGCTGATGAGCATCTTTTCAAAAATATATAAAATCCAAATTTTTGCCCACTTTTTTAGGTGTGTTTTAATGTGCAAGTTGTTTTATACAAAATAGGTGTATTTTTATTGGTACATAAAATCTTAAAGAGCTGAGCTGAAATACATACTAATTGTATGGAGAGCTGGGGTTGCAACTCTCATGATTTTGTGAGTGCAGAATGAATCCGTTACCACAGTAAAGTATTTTTAGATTGTGCTGTGTAAAGAAAGCAGAGTGGTGTCTCTGAGGCAAGGGATCTGTGCCGGCAACTGGAAGAATGCCGGTTTGAATCCCGTAAATTCCAGAAGTGATTCCACTCCAGTGGGCCCTTGACCAAGGCCCTTATCCTGCAATTGCTCTGTCTTGGGTATGACATTAATCAGGTCCACCAGCTTGCAGGGAGAACTTGGGAGCTGGTGTCAGGATTGGCACTCTAGCCTCTGTAAAAAAAAACCTCACACTGTTCAGTGTAGTGGTGAGGTGTCACCCGTTACACAACTGTACTCAGGTCCTAATTTTGGTTTCTGAGGTGCTTCATCCTGGTGGTGGTGGGCGCTCTGTTTCAGTGCATGCTCCTGCTCCTAACCACCTCCGCTATCTCCTGTGTTCAGAGAGGCGACAAACAAACGTGCAAACTATACTAAAGACTAGGCCCTGCCAAATTTCAAACCCTATCAATCACACTCAGTTAGGTAGCTACACTTACAACATGGGCGCTCCACAAATAATAGTTCGGAAAACAACCTTGACCACTTGTCTGTAATATACTTCCACCACTGTTGGTTGATAATGGCACAATGCTTGCATAATAAATTATAAGCAAGATGCCATGAAGGTGTATTTTCCTTAATAATATTCCCAAGGTATAAATCTACTCTCTCTCTATATATAAAATCCTAAGTCTAAAAGTGCAGTTATTTTATGTGACGTTTTTATGTCACGTTTTTTGTCACGCTTTAAATCAGGCTTATTTTAAAACCTACATATATATATGTTTGGTATCATTCTTTTCAGAATTTATCAAACTTTAATGTGATGTTATTATATTTTCAGATTCTTATTCCGTTTTTAAATTATAAACTAAAAAATATCAAGAACTCACATCCCGCAAGACGAGACTTTGTGCCAAGAGATTTAACCACACCCAGGGCCGGAAATAAAACACAAAGAGTATGACAGCTGCTGTACAGGCTTTTAAATGTTCGAAGCGCCGTGCGAGATGCAGATCACGTGGCACTGCAGCAGCAGCAAGCCAGAAGCTGATTGAGCAAAGAGGAGGTAAAAAAAAAACTGTATTTGTTTCCCATTGTATCACCATTTTAGAGGGGGTTTTGGAGGAGCAACCACGTCTCCTTGGGGTGCGTTCAGCCCTCCTCTTCACAACACGAGTGACAGAGACGTGAAGTAGCTGGGACATAGTGAAGGCTGGGGGGGTTGTCAAGCGAAGCAAGCAGGGGGGATCTCCCTAGTATATATATAATTAGCTAATCAGAAGCATTAAATAAACTGTTTAATAGTTCATTATTTTAAGATAACAAGATAAAAGCAACATAGGGGATTCTAACACTTTGCAATTAATTATTTTTTTTTACTTATCATGGAAAGTACTGTACTGAACTTTCAATAGTACATGGTGCAGAAACTCAAGGGAGAAAAAATGCTGATAGACTAAGCTAATTCTCAGAATTATGTGGTTGATGGTGTCAAAAAGCTACGTTAAAAGTGCTTTGAGTATGGGAAAGGTCCTAAATAAATTAAATGTATTATTGTTTATATTATTAAAACATAATAATAGCATAATAACTTGCATTACCTCTATTTGAGGATAGCAGAATATTTTGGACAAAACTAGTTAAATGTGTTACCGTGTTAAAAGACAGGCTAAAACTGCTTCAGTTAAATCTTAAATTATAAGGCTATCATTGACGAAAACTCTCCTTGTTCATCTGAGAGATTACAATATGTTAGTCTTTATTCATTTGTTGCATGCAAGTCAGGAACAGTTTATCCCTGCATTCAAATATAGTTAAGCTCAAAAAAGAAAATTTAACTCAATTTATACAATTGTTCACAATAAAACAACTACGTTTAATGAATACTAAAGAACTCTTATCAAAAAATAGAGCTCTTGAGTGTGCTCAGTAAAAAGCAGAAACAAATGGTTTCATAACTCTTGGCCAACAGCCCAGGCACTCCACATTACAGTCCACTCTCATGCATGACCCGGAACAACAAAATGAATATTTTATTGTATACAACTATTTTGTCAAGGACTTCAGAAGGAAACAACATATTGAAAATTGGTGTATAGCACTTAAGTACAAAAGAATCTAAATCTGATTATTTAATAAAGGCCTCTCAATGATCTTTTTTAGGGCACTGAGACTACTGATAAACTCGTTTTTACTAATGTTGGGAAGCATATTAACCATCATTTCAGATTCTCATTTGTCAATTTAGACAACGTTCTAAACAGTATGTCAGATTTGTTGCTGTTTTCATCTATCACTCAGAAACAGGATTCACATCAGGGTAAATAAATACCTATTTTTATACATCGTAGTATTTTTAGTCTGCATTATTTAATTAAATCATATTCTGTTTTCTCTAGATATAACTTTTAATTTCAACCATTCCTGTTGTCAAGCGGTTGCACTGTTCTTGTTTGAATTTGCACATTACAGAAGTAGAAAAATGAGTGATGGTCAAAAGCACTTTTAATTAGAAGAGATAGGACTCAGCCCGTCTATTGAGGAGAGTTACATGATTGAGCAAAGGCAGCAAACATACCATTAAAAACTTGATGGCAAAGCACATTATCCTACCAAGCACTCTAAAATCATGTTGAATAGCCGAGAAATGTGCCAGTCCTGCCCCGAGCCACCCACTCCTGGCATTATGGTACCAGTGCCAATTCTGGTCAGCGGGATGAGAGCAGGATCAACAAGAGCTTGTCAATCAATGGCAAACTGCAGCATAGTAAATGTCTAAAACAGTTTGGCTAAAGATAAAAAAGGGGGCACTATTAAAAGGAAACGCACTCCAAAAACAAAAAGATGCATTTCTACACTACACAGTGACAAAGGACAGTCTTAATGGGCTGGCTACAATTTCCTCAGTACATGACGCAGAAGATTTCAACAGATGATGCAGTTATGTTCTTTGCTGCTTTGTACGTTAAATCTGATGAACACACTTTTGAAGTTATGCTTAATTGTTGTAGTAATATTATTGATGCAATAATGCTTTTTTATTTGTTTAAGTGTTCGGTGGGTGCTGATTTTTTTTCTCCATAGACTTCTAGTTTGTGTCTATTGATGCATGTAAGAGAAAGATTGTGCATTACCAAGAGATCGCCGTTGGTGGAGGATATGTGTGTACTGAACCATCACAACTCCTTGCAGGGTTAAAACATGTGTGTCCAATAGAACACCTGACGATTATTTAAAGTGGAAGTGCCATAGCGCTGCAGTATTTACTTTTGCTATGGAGACCCAAGTCCGCTTCCTGGGTCCTCCCTGCGTGGAGTTTGCATGTTCTCCCCGTGTCTGCGTGGGTTTCCTCCGGGTGCTCCGGTTTCCTCCCACAGTCCAAAGACATGCAGGTTAGGTGGATTGGCGATTCTAAATTGTCCCTAGTGTGTGCTTGGTGTGTGGGTGTGTGTGTGTGCGCCCTGCGGTGGGCTGGCGCCCTTCCCAGGGTTTGTTTCCTGCCTTGTGCCCTGTGTTGGCTGGGATTGGCTATATCTATATAGCAGGTTAGATAATGGATGGATGGATGGAATTTTTTTGTTGGTTGTGATGTTGTTATTTCAAAGCAGTGGCACAATTATGTTTTGCACAGAGTGGCCAAATGGCATAAACAGTCTCTGGGAAGAGGTGATCACATTTAGATAGATAGATAGATAGATAGATAGATAGATAGATAGATAGATAGATAGATAGATAGATAGATAGATAGATAGATAGATAGATAGATAGATAGATAGATAGATAGATAGATAGATAGATAGATAGATAGATAGATAGATAGATAGATAGATACTTTATTAATCCCAAGGGGAAATTCACATACTCCAGCAGCAGCATAGTGATACAAAAACAATATTAAATTAAAGAGTAATAAAAATGCAGGTAAAAACAGACAATAACTTTGAATAATGTTAACGTTTACCCCACCGGGTGGAATTGAAGAGTCACATAGTTTGGGGGAGGAATGATCTCCTCAGTCTGTCAGTGGAGCAGGACAGTGACAGCAGTCTGTCACTGAAGCTGCTCCTCTGTCTGGAGATGATACTATTTAATGGATGCAGTGGATTCTCCATGATTGACAGGAGCCTGCTCAGCGCCCATCGCTCTGCCACAGATGTAAAACTGTCCAGCTCCGTGCCTACAATAGAGCCTGCCTTCCTCACCAGCATGCTGCCTCCCCAGCACACCACCGCGTAGAAGAGGGCACTCGCCACAATTATCTGATAGAACATCTGCAGCATCCTATTGCAGATGTTGAAGGACACCAGCCTTCTAAGGAAGTACAGCAATAGATTTAGAATAACAGCTCCACAGACTGATAATGAGATTTAGCATTTGATTGTAAGAGTGTACTTGACCTTTTACAATTTTGTAAATCCTGTCAGTTTAACAGAAATAAAATTGTTTTCTAATTGTTTTTCCACTTTACGTGATTATTAAAATCTCCATTAAGATTACTTTAACATAGCTGTTATGAACATATCAGGACACTGTTTTACATTGATGTCAGAGGGGGACATTTTTTTTTGTGCACTGGGTGGTTCCATTAGGCACCCATTGTTGGGACTGGGGGGTGAGAAGTTAAAAGGCTGTCTGCAGGATGTATTTATTTGCTGTACTGCAAAGGAGTCACCACTTTGAAGTTTATGGCTGGTTGAGATTTACAAACAATACCACGTGTGATAACAGAACTGCTGCTTCCTTGGAGGATCCTGGATAATCCAGTTACTGATTGTGTCAGGGTTGTTTGTGGAGGTATTTGCTGTCTTGCAAAGGAGTCGCCGCTTTGAAGTCTGGCCTTGGAGGATGTCTGTATTTACCTGACTTGGAAATATTGGTTTCTAATCAGCATATCTGCACTTATTCATGATTGGTAACAATTCCTTTTTTTAACTTGTGTTTTCATTAATTGTTAAACCCAGGAAATGCAGATGTACCATTGTTTAATCTGATTGTCCAGAACTGATAATGGCAGGGACTGAATTAGATAAAAACTCCTGGCAGCAGAAGGCAGGGGGGACAGTCCACAGAAAACGCTGCCAAGGCACTCGGACAGAACACAGGGGCTTGCAGGCAGACAAGGGTACCTGGCTTGCACGACGTGAGGCACAAGGACGGCAACATTTACTTCCAGGGAGGAAGAGACAGCTCCACAAGGAGACACCAGTTGTGGGTCCAGCGAAAGAGGGAAGCCGCATGAGAGGACCAAGCGAAGCTGACAGACGAGAAATGAGTTGTGCCTAGGTCCCAGCACACAAGGAGCCCAGAGTGGAAGAAAAAGGAACAAAGAGACGCTGACAGGGAGTCAACAATTTGACACAACTTCTGTAGGGGAACAAGTGTCCAGGAAACAGAGTGCATCCATGGACAGTTGAACAATTAAGTGTTGGGGTAACACAGTGCAGAAACTGGACTCTGCACCACTAAAGGTTGTATCCTCCAATTCTTGTTTTTAATGGACTTTTAGAGAGTGGACTGTGTATTTTCCTGTTTTAAAAAAAAGGAAATTGATTCCTGATATGTTTAGTTTTTGTTATGTTCGTTTATTATTTTAATGTACCTTATATTGTTTTGTGTAATAGAACTTACTGTTGCTTTTTTCTAAAATTACTGTTGTGTCTTTCATTGTGTGTTTACTCACTGCCCAATTTAAAGAAACCTGTGTGCTATTATTGGTAAATTTCAGGAGTTCCCAGTCTCTTAATAAAACTGGGTGGCGTAGTCGGATATTTTAATGGTGTCTAAGTTAGATTACCTGTAAGTGTGACCAGACACCTGTTACATTATTATTTGATTTGTTGTTTTTTGGTGATTATGTTTGGTTATTTTTAAAAGAAAATTATTATTTTATACTGTGTTATTATAGGTTTATGTTGTTGTAGTGGCTCAGTTTTAAATTATGTTCTTTGTACTCTGGCTGTTGAGCCTAAGGGGGGTGGGTCCTCCTCATGCTGTGGCTGAGGAATTGCACTCATTATTATGTAATGGCTGCCTCAACATTGTGGTTAAAACTTGTGTTTGGCTCTTCTTTGGTTTCAGATTATGTATTTGTGTTTTATCTGATTACTCGTCAATTAATGGACTGGCTATGTTTTTGATTTCGATTTCTGGATTACAGAGTGGATTTGTTTGATTGTAGGTTTGCCTTTCGGGTAGAACGTAGTTTGGATTTCTCTGCCATTGTTTTTGTTCATTCTTTGAAATTTTTGTTAACAAAATTATAGATATAAAGGAACACTGCTTTTTTTATTTTGAGCAAGAATTTCAACGATTCCTCTATTACAATTCTGAGGTTTTTGACGTTTAAAATCCTTAGCCCCCTTGCTGAGTATGTATAGGCTAAAAACCTACTCCCTGGGTTATATTTTTGAACTTTTGTAAAAGGCAACATCATAACAATAGCTAGTTAGGAAAACCATCATAAGTTAATTCAAACAATCAAGTACTGCTAACGGCAAAAGGGCAGGAAAGTACAACATCCTGTCAGGGGTTGTTTGCACCAAGTGCTGTTTTCTTTCTATAACATCCATTCAATACAACTGCCACAGTAGAACATTTAGTGCCTTCAGAAATTTTGTTTTTTGTATTTGTTTTATCTGGTGTCTGTTGCATGCCTTTAATAGGTGGACTGCAACCAGTTATCTTGGATTGTGTGTTTAAGGATTGCATTTTCTAAATAAAATTAAGACTCATTTCAATGAAACAGGTTTTATATATATATATATGGAAGCAAAGGTTTGTGATACGGTTTGCATATTTGTAGTTGGAGATCCACAAAGGGAGAGAATGAATCACGTATCATAAAGTAGTATTCATTCCTGAGCTTTCAGCATTAAAAGGACGGTGCACAGATTGTTCGCGGGTTTCTGTGCTATTCTGATGCCTGATTTGGACAGGATACGTGCTGCACCTTCTGACACTCCGTAATGATAATAATAATAATAATACATTTTATGCGTATAGCTCCTTTCCCATGCTCAAGGCACTTCAACAGAATTTAAGAAAGAACAGCAGGGTATACAGTATATAGCATTGTACAAACCAGATAAATAAATAAAGAAGATTAAGACAGTAAATTGAGAGAAAAAGCCTAACAGACAACATAATTGATGGTCTAGCACACACATAGGTTACATGAGCATCTTGACAGAGAAGTAAACTGAAAGAAGGGTAATAAAGTCAGGTAGAACTAAAAGCCTTCCTGAACAGATGATTTTTGAGTTGTTTTTTAAAAGAATTCATGGAGTCAGCTGATACTAATTAATTTCGGTAGATCATTCCAGAATCTGGGCGCTATATAGCCGAAGGCTCTGTCACCCATGGAGTGTAGATTAGTGTGGGGCACAACAAGATTGCCAGAATCAGAGAACCTTAGTGGGCGGACAGGCACATAGTGATGGAGAAGGTCACTGATGTAGTTTGGCGCGAGGTTACTTAAGGCTTTGTGGGTTATTAGTAGGATTTTATATTCAATTCTGTAAGACACAGGGAGCCAGTGAAGGTGAAGCAGGATGGGTGTGATGTGCTCGCTGCTGCTGTGCTACCCAAAGACATTCATTAAACAATGCCTACATAGGAGACGCCAGAGAACCCAGCAAACAGTCGACTCCAATCTGACCCCCCATCCCACCTGGTACACACTTCCTTATCATCACGGAGTGTCAGAAGGTGCAGCACGTATCCTGTCCAAATCAGGCATCAGAATAGCACACAAACCTACAAACAATCTGCACACCGTCGTCCTTTTTAATGCCAAAAACAAGAAATCGGCAGCAGAGACACGAAACACAGTTTATAGCATTCCGTGCAGTTCTTGCCCAGTGGTATACACAGGACAAACGTCAAAAAGAATCACAACACGTATACAGGAGCACCAAAATGCCGTCAGAAGGAAGGACTCATGATCACTGATTTATATGCACACAAATTCAACCTGACGTACATTTAACTGGGACAGTGCACAAGTAAGATTTAAGGCCAGTACTAAAAGTACCAGAGAGCTGGCTGAATCTTGGCTACCAAACAAAAACACCATTAAAAGACATTTGGACATGAACCCAGCATATGCAAACTTAAGAAGAAGAACATCTTCATAATAAATAAAACTTTACGACCAACACCCTCCTAACCCCACCTCATTACCCCCAGCATACACTCACCTAACTACCCCCACCACACTACCTAATTGTGCTATATATTGCCTTTGATTCTTGTATGTCTAATCATTATCCCCTGATGACGGCTCCTGGCAGGAGCTGAAAGCTCAGGAATGAAAACTACTTGATAATATGATTCATTCTCTCCCTTTGTGGATCTCCAACTACAAATATGCAAACCGTATCACAAACCTTCGCTTCCATATATATATATATATATATATATATCACTTTTTTAGAGCAGCACAAGATAATGTGCAAATGGAACGAGGTTAGTCTCATCCTATTTTTAGAGAGATATAGAGATACAATTCTTCCAAAATATAATCCGCTCCATCTCGACTTACAATGATACCTTTTGTCTGTTCCCAGTGTATTGCACTATAGTTATCATCTGCAAAGTCAGATGGCCGCTGTCTGATGTGTTGGCAAATTTGGCCATTATTGCAGTCAAAACAATTAAGTTGCACCACTTTGAGGCAGATGTAAAAGGTTGCCTCCAGACATGTTTCTGCAAGACCCTCACACTTTATAGAGGCCAATTAACAAATAACAGCACAGACACTCAACAGATGAACATCTGCTTACTTTGCTGCAAAGCTTACTCTAAAATGATTGCGAATATAAACTTGTAACCTCTTGTAAATAATCTGGCAGCTCTTGATACCCAGGGCACTCCCTCTGTCAGTTAGAGAGATCTGTTTTGAATTACATGCTTCATAAGTAAAAAAGGTTTATGGCAAATTAAAGCTAAACCAAAAGCTAATATAGTCAAGGTCGAACTGTTACAAAGAAAATCTGAAGGCATTTCTGTTTATGATTGCATGCAGTGATTGTGATCAAAAGAATTTTTTAGCTTCAGACTAACGTTGTAAATTAACTGCACTCTTGATATGTTAAGGTTTCAGAATTTCACAATTCAGATAGTTTTTTCCAATGAAAGAAGTTGTCATTGGATTAATTTCTTTGGAGAATTAAAGTCAGTTTTTAAAATGATAAAACAAGGCTTTACTGCGATTATTAAAATAACAAAAGAATTATCATAGGTTTTTACTGTTCCATTGTAAACTGTAAAAATAATATATTTACTGTATGTCATGCTAATAATTTTCATTTAGTAATTGAAAAAAATGATATCTGTTGGGACTCCTTAGCTATTAGCTAAACAAATTGGCTTGATGGGCTGAATGGTCTCCTCTTGTTTGTCAAATTTCTTCTGTTCTTATTGACCTACACTAGATATCAAAAGTTTACATGTTCTGATTGAACTTTCAGCATTTATTAACATAAAACCTAAAATCAAGATTGATCCTTTCAAATATTTATATGCAATCAACAATTTTACATTTGGATCATGTTTAGTAGCAAATAATAAAAAATAAAACTTAGTTGTATAAGTATGCACAATATCATGTTGGTGGAGAACCCATTCAGGTTTTAATTTCAAAATATGTTCAAAGGTCATTTCCCTTTACCTGACATTACTCACTAACACAACCAAATGAAAATCCAGCTGGCACTTTGTCCTGCCAAAAACACCTAAATACCCAGTGAAGTCCTGATGAAATGTGTGAAGTAGAGCTGCAGCCAACAGCTTTCACTTTGCATCTGTCTGACCAAATTGTGCCATTCATTTTGTGCATGTTGGGCGCATTCAGAAATGACAGATTTGGATAAGTCATAGAATTTATCTGAGCTGTCAAATAAAGAGATGTGAAGGACAAATGAGGATAGAGTCACTCTTAGCTACCATCTGAACATAGGCTTAAAAGTGTCACACTTCTTCTGACAGCATCCAACAACAGCCCCCAAAAAACATTAAATGAGTGAAAATGTTAATTATGTTACCGTTAAATTGGGGTTCTATTGTAAGTGCTTTTTTTCAGGGAGAAGCCTCCACCTCCATTATGACATGCACAGTCGTATGTATACAAAACATACAGCTACCTTAAATCAAAGTCCAGAGAAAGGCAAAGTGAAGTCTCTTGAAACAAACATTTTACTTGTAACTGAAGCAAGCCATCATGAGCTTAAGAAATCATAAAGCCAAGGAAAGCAGAGACTTTGAAAATCCAAGACTGAGCAAAATCAAAATGGTGGGTGATCTCTTATAATGTGTATTTAAGAACGTTCACATGAATGAAAGCCACAGGAGCCAAGCATGTCTTACTTTGGCAAAGAGTGTCTTCTATTGCTTTGACAGCAGATGTACTGTATACTGTAAGTCTTCATCTTAAAGAATCATGAACATTTCTACCTGAGATCACACCCAGGCATTTTACTACTACCGTGATTAGTAATGGTTGTAAAAGATATCTTGCAATAATATTGAAAACCTTTCTAGTAAAGATGGACTACTGAATCTAAATGGAAGGTAAGTAAAGATACAATATACTGTAAATGGTTGCCCTAGTATTAGTAAAACTAGGAAGTAGAAGGAATACCACACCAGACTTCTGCTTACATCCGAGGGGGAGTCGTTAGGAAGGTGAGCTGCTAAGAATTTCTCTGAACAACTGAAGTGGACGCAACGCATTTCGACTCTTGTCAAAAGGACTCTCATGGGCCTCTACTGCCTGAAATGTCTAAGGATTGTTCGCATGTTCCCAACTGTTTTCACGAAGTTCTATGGGTGCACAGTGGAGTGTATCACATCCTGGCATGTCACCTGCTCTGCGCAAGATTGTGAAGCACTGCAGAGGGTGGTGAAGGCAGCACAGAGTATTACCCACACTCAGCTACCTTCTATTCAAGGTATATACAACACGCACTGCCTTTGAAAGGTGAACAATATAATTAAAGATTCTAACCATCTTGCACAATTGCTATCCTCACTCCATCCTTCTGACAAACAGTACAGGACCATTGGCACTTGCATCACTCGATTCAGGGACAGTTTCTACTCACATTTTATAAGGTTGCTGAACTGTCAATTATAATAATAAATATTGTGTACTGTATTTATATTTTGCATGCTATGTATACTTCTTATTTATTTAATTATTTAATGTATCTTTGTCCAGTGTTCAGAGGAGTCATGCAAGTAAGAGTTTCATTGCACTGTGTACACCTTAGAAAACGTGACATGACTTGATTTGACTTGACTGACAAGATAATGATGGGAATTCTCAGTGTTTCCTCAGGTTTGTGTCACAGGCCAAAGAACCTGAAACATAACATCACCTATTCTTCCATGGTGACTTTGAAATTACAGATCAAACTATTAGCTCCTGTAACACTTGAAAGCAGTACAGGAGGCTGATATCCGAGAGTCCAGTAGAAGGGGACTTGGCTGTATTTTATGTATTCCACCCATTGGGACAAGTTGGCCGCTGGATCTAAAACTCAATCATTCTATTTGAGCCTTTATCTCAGGATAGCTGCTGGAAAACAAACAAAATGACGTTAGAAGGGCTTTCCTATGATAGAATACAAACTGTTTTCCTTGAATAAGTACAAAATTGCATCAATACCCACATTGCTAAAAGATCCAGTAGGCACGTTTCTGTGAAAGCACAAATGACCAACTTTGAAAATTCATTAACAGTTACCTGAGTGGCTGTAAATCCTTAGAAAGTAAACCTGAAATACAATTAATGGAAATAGGATAGCAAGGTGTCCATAGTAAAAATAAAACCTTGTGCTGTTTCTGTGTCAGATCTGAGGCTGACACTTCTTGCTGTTGACTTGTTTATGAGTACCAAGTAATTGCTGCTGCTCTGGCCCCACATTCGTTAATTTGTGCTATTAGCAGATCGTGAGCATTTTTCAAAACTCTGCCATGGATCTTTTATCTATTTCCACTGTGATTTTTTGGTAGGGATCTTTCAGTATCTTTGTCCATGACCTTAAGTTGCAATTTTTGTACATTTTTGTCCAGTGCATTCTACACTCAGGCCTACTCCAAGACAGGCTCCGGATGCTTTTCTGTACAATTCTTTGTGAAAATCTAGCGACAGTGAGACTGATTTGGGCTCCAAAAGAAATACTTCTACTACTATTACCCATAATACTGTACTTCTTTTGGACTTTAATCTTATTGAGACCGTTTCTGCTCTTGAAGAAATACTTTATTTCCTAATTATTTTTGCAGCCTGGTAATCTAAATGTTAGCCACCATCTCTCTTCTCCTGTTCTAAGGTGTACCCTTTTGACCAAGCTTGAGGCAGCATTTAATCCTGTGCCTACTTGGCTTCTTCATACTTTGCTGAGCAGAATTTTCAATAGTTCACTTAAAAAGTAGAAGTGCACCAGGTGAAAAAAGTTTTGTTTCCTTTTTTGCTTAGTATTTAAGTGTATTATTGACAGCTTTTTTTTTTTTGATTGGAGTTGTAGCCTACCCTTCTGTTCTCTTGGTTTTTCTCAGTATGACTCTTTATCTCATAAAGGAAGTTTAAACATGACCGCAGGGGTCCTTGTCTCACCTGCCTTTTGGCTGCATGTGCTGTACCATTCCTTTTTTTTAACCATTGCTTTAATTCTGCCATTCATTGATTTAGCTTGAGCTTATTGGCTGATATCTGAGTGCCTTCTGTAAATGACTTTTTTAAGAGAGGTGAAAGTGGTGGCCCCACACTGGGCCATCATGGAAGGGTGACACCATACTTTTTGTTATATATGGTATTAAAAACCAGGCTCTCACGTGCTTTTATGCAGGAAGTAGACCCCATGCACACCATGCTTCCATGGACGTCATCAAAAGGTAGGTACGATGTCAGTATGGGGAGAAAGAGTGGGAGAGAGAAGCTCATGATCGTATCTGTCTCTCCAGACTCCTGGGAGTCGCATCCCAGCATTAAGTGAGACTGCTGTGTCAGAGACTGAACATGGAGCTCCGTTATTGAGCTTCCTTTGTGTCTTGTGGGGAGAGAGCTGGAAAAGCCCACACTTCCTATTAAAAATGCACTACGTTTTACATTTATATTCTATATATTTTCATCCTTACTTGTGTTCATATAATTTTCTACCAAGCACTTTGTATGGAAATGTATGTTAGTTGTTTGTGTAATACTGAGTGACTGCTCTCTTTTTTACACTTTTTAAATCTGACTAGATGAAGGCAAGGCGAGTAAAGCTTTGTGTAAATTAAGAGAAGGTAAGCAAATGAAGTTAACTTAAATTTCTAAAGCTGTGTCCAGTTGCTAATCCTCAACTAAATGTGGAGTGCCTTTCCCATAAGCATCATAATGCAAAGAACATCCTAAACTTAATCTTAAATTCGGTTGTAAGTTTAAGGGTGATACTCCAAATCCACCATAAGTAAAATAGCACGTTAAATCATTTGTAATCTATGTTCTCCCTGATCCACTCATTACCTGTTAAGCACTTCTTAAAGTTTTCTGAACATTTAGATCACTAAGATTTACAATTGATATGGTATTATTTTCATGATGAAAGGCATTAGTGCATTGTTAGGATTATTGAAATAATTTAAACTGTTAACAATTACAAATTTATTAGGTTAAATTCTGACACGTTTTGAAGAATCTGTGTTCCAAGACATTTTTTGAATTGCCGCTGGTTTTGGGATGAAAGAGCAAGAACAGACAAGGACAACAGGCTTATTCTTTTGGGAAGAGACAGGCTGGCTGCAATAAAGGAAACCCACCCAAAATATCTCCAGAATTCTGTACCTACGTCTCCCGACCACCACCTCATGAAACCAACACACACTCATTCTTTGAATGAAATCAAAGAGTCGTAAACAATATCTATTCACACTGCCAGCCCCTTGGAGTCTAGTTACACCTGCCATAAAGGTTCTCTGCATTGACTGTATGTGTGGTTTTGCAGCCACTAAGATCATCATCTGAACTAATCTTGACTGGGTCAAAAAGCAAGAAGCAGCAAGTTTTCTGATGGGCGATTACTGGGTGATGGGGGTATCTCCTTCCTGTATATCTATTGACATGTGTAACTAGTGTAACAGATGGCGGTCAAAGAACAATACAGTGCGGCACGTCAGCAAACCTGCATTCTGATGGACTGCAACATATGGGTACAGGCAGAGCTTTATGCTGATACCCATATGCCTACTCGCTAGAGCTGTCATCATAAAATGTCGGGCAGCACCGGATTTTCACCTCAGCCATGAGGCACAGTGATTGTTTTGTGTGCTGTCCTGTAAAACATTGCTGTTAGTGCAGATGGGTCCCACTGAAGAAGAGAAAGGAGGGATGGATGCTGCAGGTGTCAAAATTCCTGATCTTAAAACACAGTCACCATCACTACATTTTTGCATAGTTATTTTGTTTTGCTGCCCAGTTTCTAATTAAGAGACTTTGTTTGCATTTCATGATATTTTGTTTGAGTGAGTGCGGGAATTTTTGATACATGCTGGAATTTAATTACTCATTTTCATTTAAAGGTTGAGGAAAAATAGCAAATTAAATAAATAAAATATATACACAAACAGTTTAAAAATTATTAGTCTGTCTGGGTAGTGTCTGTATGCCTGAAAGAGAGTACAGATAATTTGCAAAAAGCTATTGCTTAATTTCTTTATTTATTGTCTCATCCCACTTTTATTTTATCTGTCTATTGGTAGGACAACAGACTGAATTAGTAAACAGTGACACTGTGTTGGGCACCACGGTGGCGCAGTCATAGTACTGCCTCGCAGTAAGAAGACACTGGTTCATGGCCTGGGTTCTCCCTGTGTGGAGTTTCTCCCCATTTCTGCATTGGTTTCCTTCCAATTTGGCGATGTTAAATTGTGTGTGTGGTGTGTGTATGTGTGTGTGTGTTTGCCCTGAGATAAACTGCCGCCCTGTCCAGGGTATGATCCTGCCTTGCACCCTATTCTCCACACAACTCTGACCCCCAGTTGAGGCAGAACAGCTGCTTTTCAACCCGAACCCTGGAGTTCTTCTGGTGCAACAGGACTGCCACCTGAAAGCACTTCCATGTCTGGCAGGACCTCTCCATAACAGGGAAGCCTGCCCCCAGTAGCTCCCCCTAGCCCTGTGGGAGTCATACTAGAGGAATACCGCCACCCAGTGTACTGGGGGAACACACAACCCCGGGAGGCAGTAGCCCTCTGTCCTTCCTTCCTAATGGCCTCCCAACCAGGAAAGGTATCACTAAAAAACCCAGTCGAGATGTCCATCCAGCCATATCCTTCCATTATCACTGCTTTCTGGCCAGGGAAACAACTACCCACCCCAGCCAGGGTGCCATCCAATCCGTGTCTTCTATGACAAAACATATATACAGTATATAGAAGCTTCCAGCACATTTATTTAAGTAACTAGGGCCCCCCTGGTGCCTTTGGTGCCCAACCCCCATTTGCAGCCAGTCTGCCGCTCGCGTTGTGAAGAGGGGGGCTGAACGCACCCCAAGGAGACGCGTCACTCCTCCAAATCCCCCTCTTAAACAGTGATATAATGGGAAACAAACACAGATTTTTTTACCTCCTCTTTGCTCAATCAGCTGCTGGCTGCATGGCGCTTCAAACATTCAAAAGCCTGTACAGCAGCTGTCCTACTCTTTGTCTTTTATTTCCGGCCCCAGGCGTGGTTAAATCTCTTGGCACAAAGTCTCATCTTGTGGGACGTGAGTTCTTCATATTTTAGTTTGTAATTTAAAAACGGAATAAGAATCTGAAAATCTAACAACATCACATTAAAGTTTGATAAATACTGAAAAGAATGAAATCAAACATATATATGTAGGTTTTAAAATAATGTCAATGTCAATTTATTTATATAGCACATTTAAAACAACATAGTAATGCTGTGGCCAAAGTGCTTTACAATAATAGAATAAAAGAAAAACAAAACAATTAACATAAAACATAAATAGAAATAAAATATATGAACATAAAATAAAATACATAATAAACAGAAGTAATGTTATATAATCACAAAGAGGAAACCATCAGTATTACTGAAAGTCACAGAATGCAAGTGAATAGAAATGAGTTTTTAATCTTGTTTTGAACAGTTGAATTGTAGACGACTCCTTTATGTAATGAGGTAAAGAGTTCCACAGATGAGGAGCAGCAGCTGCAAAAGCCCTGTCCCCCTTGGTTTTACACTTGGTACGAGGGACAACCAGAGACAACTCACCAGAAGATCTAAGCATTCTAGATGGCTGATGTAAAACACACAGTTCAGATAAATGGGCAGGAGCAAGCCCATGTAAAGATTTAAAAACTAGCAGCAAGATTTTAAAATCAATTTGAAAACTGACAGGCAGCCAGTGTAAAGAAGCTAAAATAGGAGAAACAGAGTCATACTTTCTTGCCCCAACCAGAAAGTGAGCAGCAGCATTTTGGACCAACTGTAACCTGCGTATCAGGGATTTGTTAAAATAAGCCCGATTTAAAACGTGAAATAAAAACGTCGCATAAAATCGTTGCACAAAATCGTTGCACTTTTAGGCTTAGGATTTTATATATAGAGAGTAGATAACAAAATGGATGTCAGTTTAAAAAATTTAGAACAACCGTGCCATTTGATTAAGTCCCACATTTTTGAGAATATAATTCTTTAACCTAACCCAAATCCCAATTCCAGAAGTAGAAAATATCTTTTTCATGTATCAGTTAACAGAATAAAAAATAAGCACAGTAGAGCATGGATTATCTAAAGTAATGGAGATTTGGGGATAGTTCAGATAGGCAATCAAAAATCAGATGAAAATATACAATAGAGAATAAAGTATTTTTAAACCAGTTATATTTTAAATCATGGGATTTAAGATTAGAGGCATATCAAATTATTTATTAAATGATTTGTATAATAATAATAATGCAATTAAGTCTAAGTAGTGTAACAGTAAGATGCTTTGTCCACCTCTTGAACCCTCAGGTACCACTCTGATGACCAGGTGAAAGTATAAATATTCTTTATTTTATAAATAAATCGTGCACAAAGCACTCTCCACACCACCCTAGTCATATAAACACTAACACTACCAATAACCAATACCTCCTCGCCCAGACACTTCGCCCTCCTACCTCCCAGCTCAGCTCAGTGTCTGGGCTTTCTCATAGTCCTTTTATATCCCCTGACCCGGAGGTGGTTCCTGGCAAAACCCACAAGTCCATTTCCTTCCGGGTCAGGGTAAACAGTCCTCTTCTTCACCTCGGGAGCACGTCGTTTCTTCCGGTCACGTGATACTGACGCACTCCCAGGTTATAGGGCACACAAGAGCCCACTAGCCCCCCTACAGCGACTCCCGGTGGTCCCCAAGGTATCCAGCAGGGCTGTGTATAGAAACTACAAAGTCCATGAGGCCCTGCTGGAACTCGGGGCACCATCATGCTGTCCGGAGGGCTCCTCCTAGCGGCCTGGGGGTGGTGACCAGAGTCTGTAGCCAGTCGTCCATCACAGTACTTATTTTAAAAAGTACATTTTATGCAATGTGTCTTTTTGTTTCCTATTAGAAAACTAACACTTGTGCTAGGGAAAGTGAAGGAGTTGTGTCTTCACACCAGACACTGCCATTGTTAAGGGTGGTCCTTCATTACTTAGTGCCATTTTGTGGGACATTTTCCTTGTAACTTGTGATCTTGTGATTTTCAAAAAGTCAAGTCAAGTTGGGGAGCATGCACTGGTACAGTGCATTGCCGCACCCACTACACAACGAAACAACTTGGGATCCCGGTTTGCAACCCCCCCAGGCAGACACGCGGTCCAGTCCCACCCTCCGGAAATGACCCTCTATCTGCCAGGTGTTACGTGGGCGACCCCTTGGCCTGGTCCAGCCACTCGGGTCCCCAACAATGAGGATCTTACGAGCCGGATGACCCTCTGGGAAACGCGCCACATGGCCATAGTGCCATAACTGATGCTCCCTCACAATGCAGGTAAAGTGCCTCATTCAGGACTCCATGAGCAACTGCTCATTCGACACAAAGTCAAACCAACGGTACCCAAGGATTCTATAAAGAAACACAGTACCAAAGGAGTCCAGAAAGCTGCTCTGTTTTTGATGATCGGTCCGTTTCACCTTTTGCCACTTGTTTCTTGTGTTATTGTTGCAATAGAAGGCTTTTTCTATGCCTCTTATTATTTAGCATACATAAAACAAGTGAGAGCTGTCACACTGTTTCTCATTTTTCAGAATGATGTCAAAGTATATAAAAATGGCCATTAATATTTATTATAAAATAACCACATGGTGTAAATGAGCAAGTTCATCTACTTGTTCCAAACTAAATAGGCTTCTGGCTGTGCAGCTGCTTGAAACTTTCTTCTGGGGGTCACCTCTGGCCAGGCTCTGACATGTGAGGAAGGTCTTTTAGGTCTCAGGCCAACATGGACCTTACTGCCTCTTTCAGGGGCTTTAGGAGTACTACCCCTCTCTTCTGTGCTGCCTTTCCTAGTCTCTAATCCCATTCTCCAGCACCAATCCTTCACATAATCTAATTTTCCCTTTTCCCTGCTTTGGTTATCAGATACTTTGTGTTTAATTGCAAAAAAACTATTGACCCTAAATTTTTCTTGCTGTCGAAGCCATGAAATCAGAAACAGAATCCTTCTTATGGCATCTGCGTGCTTCAAGGAGCTCTGCATACAGGAAGTAGCCAACGTTTAAGGATCAACTAATCTGCAAGAGCATGCCAGATGTTGACATGTTCTTTATTTGTGTGCCCTTTTGAATTCTTTTTCCTGTTTTTTTCATTCTTGTTATTATTGTTCATGCTTGCCAGCATTCACTTTACTTCTTGTTTTCTACTTCTTTTTTGTGTCAACATCCCATTTGTGAAAATGAAGATTGGAGATGTAGTTGCAGCATGTAGTGACGAATAATAGAATAAAACAGCCAGAAGGCCACCTAAAGTGTTCCCTTAATCCATTTTTGAAAATGTTTTACTTTGACTAGCAATTAATTAATTGTGATGCCAAAACATGATTGTGGTACCAGAGGTGATACAAACATATATAGGATTAGGTAGTAACATTGCTGGGGATGCTCACAAATTCTGTATTTCTCATATTGGGTTTACTAGACTTAGTAATAATGGAGTTAATAGGAAAATAGGAGGAATTAAGCATGAAATACAATGCAAAGGAACGATTTCAGGTGAGATGCAGGAGTAGTCCAGCAAACTATATTCCCCCTCAACCCATCTGGCTTGTCAAAAAGCTGTCAGGGGATAAGCACAGTGGTCACCTACCATGCGCTTTAGGAAGGGTAGATCACTTCCTTAATAACGCCTTGAGAGATCCACAGAGAGATCAGGTGAATGATCCCCACAAAGCTCACATCAATCCACCAAAGTTAACTTTGACCTGTGAGAGCCAAGGTTGAAGGAGGTTCAGAAGGTAGTTATGAAAGCAAGATAAGCCTCAGCTCCAGCTCCAGGACCCAGTGGTGTACTGAACATGATGTATAAGCAATGTCCAAGAACTTCCACGTAAGCTCTGGAAAATTCTGAGAGTAATCTGGCAAAGAGGGAGAGTCGCTAACCAGTGCAGATGTGTGATTCTGGATTCCCAAGGATTGAGACTCAAAGAACATTGAACAGTTTTGCATCATTTTGATGCTTAATATAAGGGGCAAGATATTCTTCAGTGTCTTGTCCAAAGGCTTTACAGAATTTAGCCTTGCAAACAACTAAATTGATATATCAAGACATAAGGGAGGGATGTTCCTGGAGTGCCTGTCTTTTTGGAGCACACTGGTATTGTCACACTATTAATTTAAGAAGCCCTTCAGAGAAAAGGAGACTTTGTAGTTGTTTAGTTATATCTTACCAACACTTATGGGTCTATGCCATACAGCCTGGCCGAGACTGCTCTGCCATCTTCCTTGCAAAAGCATAGACCGTATCCTGCATTATTACAACAATTTCAGGCTAAGAGTCACCATCTGGAAAGGGGCATTATAAAAGGCTGTACCATCTATGTTACCATTT
The DNA here is from genome assembly GCF_900747795.2 of Erpetoichthys calabaricus. Lineage (NCBI taxonomy): Eukaryota > Metazoa > Chordata > Cladistia > Polypteriformes > Polypteridae > Erpetoichthys > Erpetoichthys calabaricus. Next base: position 211,047,468 of record NC_041394.2, on the reverse strand, counting down.
TTGCCCATGCCATGAACATGAATGTCAAATCAATAGAAGTGGAGTACAGAGGTCCCAAGAACAAGTCTGGGGTTTGACAACCTCTAGTCAGAGCCTTCACGTATGATTTCACAATCAGGATAACATCAGTGCTTGGTGCCAGATGGATCCTCTAAGGCCTAGAGAAGATCATCTCATGGGCAAGGAGTTTCAAACCTAGTAAATCTAGGACCTTGGTGCTGAAGAGGGAGTGAGTTGTGGACAAGTTCCACTTCTCATTATTTAGTACCACTATTCCATCTGTCACAGACCAGCCAGTGAAGAGCCTTGGAAAAATGTCCAACTCCAGCCTTAAGAATTCTGTTTCTATCGAGAAGACCCTGACTGCTTGCTCAGAAAGGTGTAGGCTTTAGCAGCATGCCATCCTTCCCAGGATGCTGTGGGCTCTCCTAGTACATGAGTTCTCTGTGTTAACAGCTGAATCTCTAGACAATAGGATCAGCAGCTACCTTCACATGTGGCTGAATCTACCCCATAGTCTACCCTGTACCACAGCAGCAGTAATATCTTGTGGCTCCCTTTTAATGGCCAGACAAAGGAGTTTATATTGTTGCAGACAAGAGTGGCACTCCATTACAGAGACTTGATAGACCCGAAGGTGTCATCAGCTGGCATTGAGGTCAGAATGGGCAGGAAGTGGACAGCAACCAAGGCATTGGAAGTGGCAGAGTTTCGGCTAAGGCAAAAGGAGTTAGTTGGGAATGTGCCTACAGGTAGTGCCGGTCTGGACTACTTTCCCAGGAGGCAGATTGAGAAAGCCAAGGGCGACAGGAGAAGTGATCTGATCAAGGATGAGGTACAAGAATGTGTGAAGGAAGAAAGAAGCAGGATGGTGGGTCTGAAACAGCAGGGAGCCTGGATGAGATGGGAATCTGCAGTGCAGCGCGAGGTTAAATTTGAAAGCACTCTGCAGGCAGACCATAGCTACATATGATGGTCTACTAATTCCCACAATCCTCTATGTTTGGGGAATTAGCAAAACACCATCCCTGTGCTCTTTTCTCTGGAAGAGGATCCCTCAAACATATCCTCAGCTGCTGCCCAAACACTTATGCAGAAGGCTCCTGCCGCTGATGGCATGAGCAGGTAACTCAAAGCACTTGTTGATATAGTAGCCTCAGCCATTACCAATGGCAAGAAACATCACCTGTGGATCATCTCCTTTGCCAGGGCTGGAGAAAAGCTCACCCCATGGCCAACAGCAGTAGCAGGCCTTCTAGCCTCACCTGTGGGCTGGCAGTTGAGAGTAGATTTTGGTAAACAGCTAAGGTTTCCTGAACACATTGCCATAACAACACTCATTGCAGAAACGGTCATTTTCTCAAAGTTCACCAAACAGGTGATCATGTTAGAACTTACCACACTGTGGGAAGAGCACACTGAAGAGGCATATGAGAGGAAGCTCACCAAGTACTTGGAGCTGGTAAAGCAATGTGTGAGACAAAGCTCACTGTAGGCTAATAGAGGTGGGCTGTTGGACTTCACAGGTCACTCGCTCTGTAAAGTGATGACCTAGTTGGATGTGGTAGGGCTTGCAAAAAAGAAGGTAATTAGGATAATTACCAATGCTGCAGAAACAATCACTACATGGCTCTGGATAAAGAGGGAGGCCTCATAGTGGACTGCTGCTGGGTTGTAAGCTGGGGATTGATCACCCTGGCTGATTCACCTGGATGATGTGTCTGATGTTGAAAGACAGGAAACCCCTGAGGACTTCCAGGTTACTTCATTGAAGACGAATCACAGTACATCTGCAAAATGTATTGAGTACTAAGGAGCGAACCCCATTGAATTTGCTTTGCCTCAGGTTTGGGGAAATCATGGAAATGTTCATGAACTTTGTTGAACTACACAAATTGCATTGAAGTCAATGGGTAAGGAGGAGCTAAACTTGTACTGAGTGGATTATCATAGTGAAATGGTCTTTAAGCGTCCCTGAGGGCTAGAAAAAAGTCTGCCAGCTACGCTGGACTGATTATTGTGTCCAAATATGTGATACAAGCTGTGAGGCAGCAGTGCTAACCATTGCACCGCCACACCTCAAACAACAAAAGACGCAGGCGGAGAGAATACCACAAACAAAATACAACAAATGGCCACAAACAAGTAATAAGTAAATAAAATAAAGATCATTGCACTCACAGAGTTCCAATCTTGGGGCACACCTTGGCCATGCCATGAAGCAGCAGCAGCGAGAGGCTGGTTTGTTCAATTCTTTGAAGTTCCAGTTGCGGGCACAGCAGGGATGTCTTTTTGTTTCCTATGTATCTGTGCAGATGCTTCACATTTTCATCAAGAAGAAAGAAACACCTTGTAAATAGTAATAAATCTTTTGTTTTTATTATTTCACAGCATGTCCTGTGTTTTCTAATACTGTAATTTGTTTTGTTTATTTTTTTTAAATGCATGCAGGATGGAAATCTGGAAATGTTTCTCAAACTTTGTGGTTTTGGGACCCATTTTTACCTTTTTAAAGATCACCGACAACCCACATATAACAATCAAAGAGCCCTGAGGGTTGAAACGAGTGCAAGTGAAAGAGACAAGCGTGGGTAGAGACCTGGAAAAATATCACACAACACTTTCAAGCACTTCGGTAGTAAGGGGAGTTTAGTTTATTTCAATACCTGTAACAGTATTTTATTTTTCCCCTTGTTTTTGCGACCCAGCTATGGCCACATTGGCAACAATGTTATAGCAGGCTGGCGTGAAACTTGTACATATGGCTGCTACATCTCTGTGATGTAACACCGGGCTATAGAATAAAAATGAACATTAAGATTTCTTCTTGACCAGTAAAGTTCAATGCCTACCAATACAAAAGCCAAGTTAACTAATAACTGATAGCTGATATAAAGAGCAATTCTTAAATAAACCAGACTCTAAATTATTTAAGCCAGAAATTCCCTTTTCTGGAGCATGGGATATTGATGTCTAAGGTGCCCTTTTTTGTTACAAAAATTCTAATATATAATATTAACATATCTAACATTATTGAATAATTTGTGGCCTTTATTTACCATTTAAGGCCATGGAGTAGAACGTACAACCACTCAAATCAGTGACTGCTGCACGTTTAAGATAACTCCATAGCTGTATCATTCCCAAAAATCAAAAAGCTGATGCGTATTCTGTGCTCTGGGCAGGAACACACACCACAGCAGACAAGACCACTGTATCAAGGAAAACGCAGCAGCCTTACAGCATCGGAAATGTTACATCTCAATGAGTTTAATTTGGCAAAAAGTAGAATAGAAATGTGCGTCATGGGACAGGAATCAATACCAGTTATTAAAGAGCCACTGTGATCTACAATGTTTATCTCATGTGTTTATGAAATGTCAATCAATGTGCAGAATAACATGTCATTACATTAGCCCTGAGAAGCATTACCCTGGAGTAAAGGGGTCAAACGGGAGACTTCTGGGAGCACAGACAGCATTTACAGACTAAGAAACTATCTGTTGCATACTGTTGGCATTATTAATTGCAACAGTAAATTAAAATCCATCCATCCATCCATCTTCAAACCTGTTTATTCTGAGCTGAAGCAGGCAACTATCCCAGCAAGCTTAGGGTGCAAGGCAGGAACAATTCCTGCCACAAATACACACCAGGGACAGTTTTGAAACGCCACTTCACCTGACCACCATGTCTTTGGTACTGTGGGATGGAAATCGGAGCACCTGAGGGAGACCCACACAGACTTGGGAAGAAAGTGAAAGCTTCATGTAGGGAGCACCTTGTTGGTCTCCTTGTCACCAGACAGCAGTGCTACTGTTGGGCCACTGTATCAGCAATGAAATGCATTTCTAAATTGTTTACAAATGAGGAAGAAAACAATACAATGTATCCTGAAAATGAAGACTTTCATATTGTAGTTTTCATTGGACTGTGTTTTATACATTGTAATTTGACTTTCAGAGGTACAACAAAAGTGGGAGAGATATTAAAGAAAGTACAGGAAAATAGGTTGAAGTGGTATGGACATGTGATAAAGAGAGACAATAAATATGTGGGCAAAAGAGTGATGGGAGTGAAAGTGCAGGGGAAGAGAAGGCGAGGGAGGCCAAAATGGAGGTGGATGGTTAAAGTAAAAGAAGATCTGAAGGAAAAGGGCTTGACTGGCGAGGAGGTTCAGGACTGAGCTGTATGGAGGAGGTTGGTCAAGCACATCGACCCCACATAGAAGAGGGAAAAGATGAGCAGGAAGAAGAACATGACTTTTATAACATTGTAAGTCTGATCTTATTCCTGCATATACTTTGAAACTTAATGTAAAAAAGTGGCAGAGTGAAATCAATTCGTATTTAGTTAAATTAGCATTTACAAATGGTTCTGCGATGGAATTTTTCAAATATTACTTGATGATCCAAAGCTGGCCGTTTTCCTTCCATTTTATTCACTCCTCAATTTTCTCCAGCTATTATCACCTAAAACTAAATCTCATCATGGCTGCAGTAGGTTCAACGTAAGAAGCAGGCCTAGATGGCACACTGTCCCATCACTGAGCACACACACACTCACAAAGATAAGAACTGCCAGTCTTCCAGAATACTGGACTGACTTGGTCTTCACAGAATTCTATTGAGGTGTGTAGGCTCTAGCTGTCCTTTAATAACAAACCAAATTTGAGAAAAGTAAGACTTTACAGTACATAACACAACTTTCTTATAGTTATTTCTATTCAGCACTGTAGCAAATGTACAAGTTGTCTTTTTTCCTTAGAAAAGGTGTACATGATGTTTTGTTTGTTTGGACCTCCACAGCAGAGTGAGATGTAATAACAAAAAAAAAAAAGATATGGTAGCTCAGGTGATTTTTTACAACATTCTGTGAAAAGCATGTCTGATAGAATTGCCTAAGGGCAAAGCATACGGGTATGAAAACAAAAATTGGAAACACAATCCCTAACACAGTTAATAAAATGTAGACATGCCATGGGAGATGAGAACTATTGCAATGATACCAAACTGTTTGATTTTTAGGGGTCCTGCTGTAATGCTTTGCACTCCCCTTGGTACTTCACCTCACCTGCCCCTTTTGTGTTTGGTCAATGTTGATTTCACAGCTTTGTGCAATGCTGTCAACATTTTTGAGACTAGCTTTGCTTAAACATCAATGATTTTCAATGTATTCAACATCACCTGTCAAATGACAGCATTACAAGTGATTTCCATACTGCCAAATAATATGGTAGAGGTGCAGGCTACATAGACATGACAGGTCTTTAATTTCAGTTATAAATATATATATATATATATAGCAAGCAGCAGCTGTTTCCAAACTGTTTGGCATGAATTCCCAATAAACAGTGGCTGAAGAAGTAGAAATAACACATTGAACTGTGCTTTTCAAATTTCGGCCATTTAATCAAGGATGGGGTTTCACTTGGCTTTGATTCACCAGGAAGGATTCTTAATGCTGGAGTTCTGTGCTATGAAATATACTGTGACAGACATCAGGTGGATGCGAGCGTCTATCTATCTATCTATCTATCTATCTATCTATCTATCTATCTATCTATCTATCTATCTATCTATCTATCTATCTATCTATCTATCTATCTATCTATGCTAACAAATCCACCCATGTTGTGAAGACACTCATCTATGTAATTTTGTAGCTGAAAAAAGCTTTGTGCAGCTTGCTCAATACCTCCGTGATATGACTGCAAAATAAGGCAGATTTGTTTTCAATAAAATAAAATTCCTCTGTTAACAGATTTTAAGTGAATTCCATTGTTTATTTAGGGAAATTGGACTGAGTTTATTAGAAAATACTATATTTACATGCTAGCGCTGCAATGACACTCACTCTTCCTTGATGACTTTCTTTGTATCTCTTGGTTGTGCTGCTTAACTTACAGTAAATGACGAGACATCCCCTTTCCAACCTTACATGATGAGGGTCAATACTCTTGAATTACGTTTAAACCAAATTAGCTGTTTAGTTGGCAGATTGGTATGTTTTTAATAGTGTTTTAGCAACTTAAACAAATTGACAGATGTCACAGTTGGAGTTCTAGTTCTGGTTTTTAAATCTCTTGAGAGTGAAGTGTTGGAGTTGGAGTCGGACTTCAACTGTGGTTCAACCAATAAATCATAAACTCCATTACCCTGACTCCAACTCTATGATCCAGAATGGAAGTGTGAAAAAGACAAACAAAGAAAGGCAACTAAGACTTTAAAAAAATTGATCAAAATAATTAGATTACTCCACAATTAATCCTTAAAATATGGAAAAGTGAATATAACCTGATTTAGAACACAAAACTCATCAGATTTTGTGGCTAAATTTGCTCAAAACTTGTCCACACTTTGAGAGCTATCAGAACAATCAGAGAAGTGGTGAAATTGATGTTGTATTTTAGGGGTCATAGCTTGTCCTGGAGAGTGGAACAAAATATTTTTGTAGTTTAGGCAGCCTTCTTCATAGGAGAACAAACTGGAGACACTCAGCACTCATAGAGTGTTTCGAAGCAGAGCATAAGGTGATTTGCGTCATGGTGAAGTAGCAAGATAGATTTTTATAACATCCAAGTAATTTTTTAGAACATTAGGCAATTAGAAAAGTTGTGATGGGAACAGGCCATTCAGCCCAACCAGCTTGTGCATTCTATTCATCTAGATTGTGCAGAATAACATCAAATCGAGATTTAAAGGTCACTGTTCTTCTTTACATGAAGAAATATTTTGTAATATTTGTGTGAAATCTGCCCTTAAGAAGTTTCCAGCCATGTTCCCTGTGTGTGTTCTTGTTGCAGAAATAATTTTGAAGTAACAACTGTGATCTGCTCTACTGATTTCTTCCATAATTTTAAAAACCTCAATCCCATCCATTTTCAATCTCAGTTTGCTACAAACTGAAACTTTAATCTTTCCTTGTAGCTCTTACCTCTCAGTCCCAGAATCAGCCTGTTCACTTTTCTCTAGACATTCTCTAGCACTGGAACGCCTTTCGTGCAATACGGAGACCAAAGCTGAACATAATACTCCAGATGAGGCCTCACAAGTGTGCAGTATAGATAACCTTCCTTGTCTTGATTTTATATAACCTAACATCTTATTAGCCTTTTTGATTGTTTCTGTGCTCTGTCTGGGTGTAGACAGTTACAGGTCCACTATGACCCGTAGTTCCTTCTTACAAGGAGTACTTTCAGATCTCTCATTGTGTGTTCAAATTTAACATTTCTACTTCCTATGTGCAGTACTTTACATTATTTGATCATTTTGATATTGTTAGACAAGACTTTATGAATGCAAACACTTTTGTAAGTCTTCTTCTGAGTTGTGCCATTGGCCATATTGTCATTGCTCAGGAATGATGAAGTGCATGCTTTGTTGTAAAAAATCTCTTCCAATTTGGGACACTATAGGAAGGCTTAGTTAGAGAAGATTAAGAAAAGCGATGGACACCATAAAGTGCTGTCCAAATGCAGAGCACTTTCATTTGCTTCAGTAGATAATGTTACAAAAACACGTGCAAATGCCAGTATAATCCTTGTTTCAATATTGCATTGGGTTATCTCCAGTCCTTGTCTAGACTGCTCAGGTTTGACCTCATATGCCCACACATTTTCATTTGTAATCACAAACTCTGACTGCATTGTCTAGTCCACTTCTAGAATTTACAATATCTGAGTTCTGTTTTTTAAACTCACAACTATAGGACTGTGGAAAACGCATTTCCTCTGATTTTCTACATGGTTGCATATTGGTGAAATGTTTTAGGATCATCCATCAAAAGACTAACAAGTAAGTGAATAAATAAAACAAAATTTAGATAATTTTAAAGTCAGTCAGTCTCCAACCTGCTATATCCTAACACAGGGTCACGGGGGTCTGCTGGAGCAAATCCCAGCCAGCACAGGGCGCAAGGTAGGAACAAATCCCTGGGAAGGGTGCCAGCCCACTGCAGGACACACACACACACACCAAGCACACACTAGGGACAATTAAGGATCGCCTGCATGTCTTTGGACTGTGGGAGGAAACCCACACAGACACGGGGAGAACATGCAAACTCCACGCAGGGAGGGCCCGGGAAGCGATCCCAGGTCTCCTTATTGCAAGGCAGCAGTACTACCACTGCACCACCCTCATTTTACTTATTAAATATAATTACACACCCTGGAATCAATGATTGATTATATGGCATTCAGCAGTGATAACATTTTCGGTAGATATTGATTTGTCTCCCACCGTGCCTACTAGAAATTATAGGTTCATCCTTCCCAGACTGCTTTAACTCATTGACATGTCATTGATGTGTTCATTTTCCATCCTGTCACAGCATCACAATGAGTCTTGATTTTCCAAAACCCCACAAATCTATTGTGCACTTTATCCATTGTGTGTAGGCCAAGAATTGACTCAGGACAGGGTGCCGGTCCATCGCAGGACACATTCCCGTTACTACTCACTCATAATCAGCTAATTCAGAGTCATCAGTTAACTGAATACAGTATATGAGGAAGAAATGTGTTATACCATGACTGCACACAGACAATGCCTCTGATCTGTACTCCTGGGCAAAAGAGTTCTGCTATACTGCATGAATTATAATTACTTGATCCAACAGCAAATTCCAGAGGATAACAACACTCAGCATGTACAACGTATGGTAATCTTCCTTCTTTATTCTGACATCCTAGTGTAGCTTACAGTTACAGTCTCACTTTCAACTTACCAAACCTCACTTTTATCTAACTTACCAAACTATCCCCAAGTCTCTGCCTTTCCAGTTTTCAGAGTATATGCTTCTCCAGTCTTAAAGTATGATTTAATTTAAACTTTTTTAACCTATATATTCAAACCCTTATTTGCCACTTACCTCTTTTTTTTTGCATCTCAGTGAATGCCAGGAAAAAGGCTATTAGGTACTGATGCATGTCAAAAAAGCTGAAACTACTTATACTCCTACACTGCCTGTCAAGGTCTAATTTTTATGTTCTGTACTTTACTCCTTGAGAACTTAAAACAGTTAACATTTTAAATAATACAGTTTAGGGCATTGCAGATACTTCTTGAACCATATATACTTACAGTAGGGGAAATTATATTCAGATTTGCATGTGGTCACACAATAATACTGAATATTTTATAATTATCGGTCGAGAAGCAACAGAAGGATCTGGGGTCACAGCCAAAACAAAAAAAAATCCCAATTTAATTAGAATTCAGAATTTTTAATGGAAGATAGGAGAGTTATCTGGTGTGCAAATGGCTGCCGTCAGGAGCTGTTCACACTAAAATCTAGATGTGTGAGCACTCGGCCTTTTCCACTGCCCAGGTCATCAGACTACTGACACAGGAAGACCTTGCTTCATTTCCATTGCTCTTTTGTGTTGGTGACATCGTAGTTGACAGAAGAAAGGTTATTCTTCAAGCTTCAGGCTCTGTCCCTAATCGTGTTCAGCTTTGCCAGCTACTCATCTGCTTGGCCTTTTCAAGTTTGCGAGAGTTCTGAAGCCCAACCCAGACTTGTCTTGAATTCAGTCCATCAAACAAGAGATTCTATTCATCTTTAACACAGCACAACATTCTAAATCACGTTGTGGTATCTTGGCAGACCCTAACCCATCAGTAAATAACATTAAGTGTTATGGGGCTGATGTCTTTATTCAAGGTGAATTACAGCATTTTAATTACAATTGGTTACTTTTCGTTTGTTTTTCCAATTGGAGCACAGGTAGGCGAGGGTAGTGGGATTTGAACTGACAACCTCTTGGTTTGAAATGTAAAGACTTACCCACAATGCCACACTGCCATTTTTTTCAAAAGTGCTGTCAAGTGCATTTCTGTAAAATTCAGGGAAACCATCCAACGTGACAACACGTCTTTAGATTATGGGAGAGAACAGATATGGAGCCTGCAATTGAATGTGGTGCCCATGCAACACCTGGTAACAACACAACCTTCATACCACGATACCACCTGCAGAACAGAACTCGCTTTCACCCTCCTGCAAGTGTTACCTCTGATGAACGCTTTCTTTTAAGATTTACTTTCTGATTGTGTGGCTTGGATTAAAATACAGTAAATGAAAATGTTTTACTGTCAAGATCTGTGTGTGTATCAGAGGGCTATTGGAAAGTTTCGGTTTCAATCCCTTGACGCCTAATTAAAAAAAAGCTATCTTTATCAGAAGAGAAGCAAAAATACCTTTAAATCTTTCATTCTAGGGATTCCCAGTGCTTCACTCTGCAAGTCACTTGGGTGTTAGATCCCTGATGTTTTCCTGGCAAGCTGGAAGCTTAGATGAACCAAGCAGCACCGAATTGAATGGGTGGGAGTGAAAAAGGAAACATTGGCCTGTGCTGAGAAGAGATCAAACGAATAGTGACTTTTGGTGTACTGTGTAATAATTCAAGAGAAAATTAAAAAAAAGGTTTACAGCAAAGTATCCACATTCCTAACCAGGTATTTTTTGCAATTGTGAAATATATTTTAATTGTTAATGATAGATATCACTTAAAAAGTTGTTGCATCTAACAATAGGTGTAGACAGAGTACATATACAGGTTAGCATTAATTACTGGTAATACTTTAGCTTATGCTATTAACAGTCTACATGTTATAAAACATAAGTCTTTTTAACATGATATGAAACAATAAAGAATAATACATCAGCAACATTTTAGTTTAGCAACTACCTATTTTCAAATGCTCCTGGTGTGAATCGTGATGTGCTCCACAGAGCTGCTGTGTCTACTAGTTCAGGCTGCAGTTCAAATTGAACCTTTACCTGCTAAACTACAGTAGACCTCCAAACTCAAGAAGCAGGCAAATGGGCATCAATATTCAAAAAATGGAAAAGGGTGAGGGGAACTGTGTAAAACCCCTGGTGCAATGGCAAAACAAAGGTACCAAATATAAGGGTTTTTTTTAAAGAAAAAAAAGACAAAAGTTAATAAAAGTCAAGCCCACAAATGAGGTATCAAATTTAATGGCCAAAGATAAAACCAAAAAACACAGAAAAAAGCAGCTACAGAAATTCCAAAAATCTAAATCTGATGTAGAGCTAAAACAAATATGAGAGGACCCCAATGACGTGGCACTAGCACTTTGTTTTTTAGTACCTTAAGTAAGTTGGGGCAGCATCAGGAGGCCCCGTCCCCTCGGCTCAACACAGAAACGACAAAGACTATAACTAATTTCAACCAGATGCTAAAAACTTAGACATGAATGGATAAAATACTTATTAAAGAATAATAAAATAAACTGGGGTTACACAACGCAACATCAATTATAAAAACAATACCTAAGAAACAGTAAAATACACAAGTAAAAGAAAAGACACTTGAGCTAAGGGTGAGAAGGTGTCTATAACAGTTCTATTCTGGGAGAGGTGTGATAAACATGGCACCCTTCATATCTCCTGTGTCTGTTGTGTTATCGACTGCAGCTACTCTAATAGCAAGCATTGTCTTTGTAAATGTTACGGTCAGAGCATAATGTGTGTTTCCTTATGTAAAAGCCAAACGTGAGATGGATCTGACTCCAGAATACTGTATATTCACACCTTCTCTACAAAAAGCAAGAGTAGGCACACAAAACGAGCAGAAAGTTTTTCACCCGGGTCAATGACAAGCTTTATATTCAAAAAGGCAAAATGGCCAAAATGACATAAATCACATGAAAATACAACAGACAATGAGGAGAATTACTGGTACTTGTTAAAAACACTGAGCCAGAGCCAGACATAAATACTGCTCTAATACGTAACAGACATGAGGGGCTTTGGTTGATGCTGGAGTTGTGGTGAAGTAAATTAAAGATGCTATTTGTAGAATTTAATGAAATTTAATGAAAGTGGAACCATGTTTGACTATTTAGCATCTCACCAGGCATTGAAAGGCCACTTGAAAAACAAAGACCTTTGGAACTCAGCAGGAGAGCCTCACCTCTAATATGAGAAGAAATGCATTCAGTGATTCAGGAAAGGTGTAAGAGGTCAAATTTTCAGATTATTTTGAAAAACTGAGCTGTGCTAGACTGAATGTTGTTTATTTCTTGACAGTTTCTTTTTTCTTTTTCAGATTGTTCAAACATACCATAGCTCTGTGCTCTACTGGTTTCATTTGTTATGTCATTATTTTTGCATTACAGTTTTTCCTTTTAATTTTGTTATGTTTTTCTTAATGATTTTGAAAAATACTATTTACTCCGTACAAAGACCGATAAATAATCCAATCATTTTTGCCATTTTCTCAGCACTCAATCATTTGAAATATTTTTCTTTCTACTATCATTTTATATTTTTTAACTTAAACACATATCAAGTTAAACAAATCAGAGGAGGCCATTTAATCCAGTAAGTTTGTTTCATCGGCTAATAGCTATGTTGTCCCAAAATCTCATCCAGATATTTTTTAAATGTTGTCCAAGTTGTCCCTTTAAAACATTAGAACATTAGAACAATCTAGATGATAAGAGGCCATTCAGCCTAACCAAGCTGGACAGTCCTATTCACTTAATTCTTCATCAAGTTGAGTTTTGAAAGTCCCTAAAGTCTTATTGTCTACCACACTACTTGGTAGCCTATTCCAAGTGTCTGTGTTTCTCTGTGGAAATAAAAACTTCTTAATGTTTGTGCAAAATTTAGCCTTAACAAGTTTCCATCTGTGTCCCTGTGTTCTTGATGAACTCATTTTAAAATAACAGTCTCGATCCACTGTACTGATTCCCTTCATAATTTTAAACACTTCAATCATGTCACCTCTTAATCTTCTTTTGCTTAAACTGTAAAGGCTCAGCTCTTTTAATCTGTCCTCATAATTCATCCCCTGTAGCTCTGGAATGATCATAGATGTTCTTATCTTTTACTTACATGACTGATTAGTTCCAGACCCCCAGGACCCTCTGTCAGAAGAAGTGCTTCCTGGCCCCTTCAAAAACCGCCTAAAATGGTGTTTGCCTTTTGTAATTTCTTCTACACAGCGCCTGGATGATAAGGATGTTGTGTCAACAGAAACTCCTAAATTCTTTTAGAACCTGGAATTAATGTTCCACGTTACTGCATTTTCCAAGTGTGTGTACTCCATTTTGAAGATTTGTATTTTTGCTGCCCTCTCGGTTTTTGCTGCTATTCAAATTTTGTTGTCTGTGAATTTCACAAGCGTATTTATTCGCCATTTACCGTACATATTAGTGTATAAGTAAGTTCTTGAAACCCGAAAACTCGATCATAAAATCAGAACCTGACTTATACGACCATTCAAAAATGCGACACTTAATTTTTTTTTTTTTACATCTTCTTGCCTCCTCCAATCTCGCACCAGTTTCTCAGACACATCGAATTTTGTTGCAGTAGTCCAGTTACCAATTTCTTTCGCTACTTCAATGACGTTTAATGTAAAACCAGCTTCATATTTTCTTCTGATCGAATGGTCCATTGTAGATAAAGGATGCTCATACGATAAAGGTGTATGAGGATGTGAGATACAAAAAACACAAATCAATGCAAATGTTGCTTCAGAATAGTTTGGGTATTACCGTGTGGCCACATAGGCACGAGAGGGAGAGAGAGGTTAGGAGCACACGCTGATACAGCGCATTGCCGCACCCACACGAAAAATAGGTAGTGTGCTCTGCAGTTACTCTCTCTGGTGGGCATTAGCATATCATAATTTCTTGAACCAATAAAGAGAGTTTTCCGCATTTGACTTATACGATTATAAAATACCAGAAATTATACGGTAAAATCAAGTCACGACTAATCCACGGGAGAACTTATCCGCGAGTATATACTGTATGTCATTAATATTATTTAAAATACAATAGAAAGAGTAATAGTCCAAGCACAGACCCCTGATGGACTCCATCAATATCCTCACCACACAGATAGCATTCTTCTCTTATCTCCTACCCATCATCATCATAAAAACCAACCCTTCTGCTTACCAACTCTTTACTCTAAGATTTGCCTAATACCAATGGAAATTGCTACCATAAAGTGCCTCCTAAAGCCAACTCTTAAACAGACAATTGTTGATAATTTTATAAAGAAGAACAAGCAGTTCCATGCATTAATCTTGCTGTCGCCAAGTTTTCTGAAAAATCTCAAAAAAGTTATTTTCCTTCAATATCATGACTCAGTAGTTAGCTGCAGCTTCCCCAAGCCTTGGTGAGAAGAAGAGTACAAACGTGAAGGCACTTTATGTGAATTTCTGAGTGACCCTGAATACATGATAGGAACTGCACGTGATTAGCACTCTTGATGCATTTGAATATTGCATGTACCAATCAAAGCTAGAAGGTGCAAATTTTTATGAAATTAGTAATTACAGTAACGTCTGTCCATCCATTAGCTGGATTGATTCAACCCCTACTGTATTTTCAGGGAACTGCTCAGGTATGTATATATTGAAATTACTGTTATGCATTCTTTAACTTATTAAACAATACTGAAAGCGATCGTTTAGATTAATATGTATTTATTGTATAGTTGGTACCAGTGACAATTTTTGGCATGAAAAGTCTAGAGGAGCCATAATAGAATTTATCTTTATGTGTGTAGATGTTTGCATTCACTAAACTAACAATATCGGTCAATCTTCTGGTCATGACTTGTGAAAAATGCAATCATGATTTGAAAAAGTACTGCACTGGACATTATCAATGGACCTCACAGATAGTGAGGAGAGGGCTGATACTGTATCACCTGTGACAGATAGGGGCGCTCTCGCTCCCTTGAACCGTCGGACAATACGCCAGACAAAAGTCCAAGAATTATTTATTTTATAATAATAATGTGCACAAAGCACCCACCACTCCACAATACTTAATAAACAATACAATTCTCTATAATCAAATCACAATCCTCCACTCCCAGATGCTTAGCCACCCTGCCTCCCAACTCAGCTCATTGTCTGGGATTTCCCATAGTCCTTTTATATTCCCTGACCCGGAAGTGTTTCCAATCCCTCAGTCCATGTGATCTCCTATCACTTCCGGGTCAGATAAAAATCCTCTTCTTCATCCCGGAAGTACGTCATTCCTCTTGTCTATGTGACTCGGACGTACTTCTGGGGTGTAGGGCAAATAGTCACTGCTCCTCCCTGTAGCACCTTCTAGCGGCCCCCGTAGTATGCAGCAGGGCTGTAAAGGAAAACTCCAATGTCCAT
This sequence comes from Erpetoichthys calabaricus, assembly GCF_900747795.2. Classification (NCBI taxonomy): domain Eukaryota; kingdom Metazoa; phylum Chordata; class Cladistia; order Polypteriformes; family Polypteridae; genus Erpetoichthys; species Erpetoichthys calabaricus. The sequence goes on along the minus strand of NC_041394.2, from coordinate 211,032,299 downwards.
AATTCCCTGCTGGCATTCGGGGCACCTCCATGCTGCAGGGAGGGCTCCACCTGGCAGCCTGGGGGTATTGGCCGGGATGAACAGCCGGCCATATATCGCACACCACTTCTAGCAGCTGTAGCAGTGATGCACAGTCCAGTTTTGTGGAGTCACCAACACAGATATGAACAACCAACAATGTGCCAGACAACAAGACCACTGCAGTATTTAAGATGCTCCAAACATTGGCAAATCTGAATGAGCAGTCTTTTATTTGGTTTGGCCCCAGAATGCTCTGTTACCTTTTTGCCACAAAGTGGTATTAACCTTTTCAAAATGTTTAACTGTGGTTCATTACTTGTGATATTAGACGAAAGTTGATTTCCACAGATGATGATGTTGCACTCATCAATTAGTTTGTCACATTCACTCCAATACAGCAATTATGAAAAAGGAAAGGTGATGCTGACCCAGTAGAAAGTTTTGGACTTTTTTCTACTTCGATCTCTGATTTATTATCAACATATGAGAAGTTCAGAATTTGGGAGTATATGTGTGCGACCGCTGATGGTGTCTTCAGTTTAGATAGAGAGGTGAAAAGGAGCCTTTCAAGCTTTGAAACCCTGGGATTTGTGGGGGTCTTAATCTGGCCTTGATCATATTTAAGGCTTACTTGGTGGCTTATTTAAATTGAACATCTCTGTGGTAGGTGAAGATCGAGATGCTGCTCAGCCCCATCACAGTAATGTCTTGCACTCAATGCATTCCTGATACGATATTCTTTTTTTTCAGGTTACTGTTGTTACCTTTAAAGAAGCTAATTGTACCGGACTGTTCATAGCTCTTCACTGGCTTGCTCTATAAAGCATTGGCTAGGAAAAGCTGTAACTGGAAGTGCAAAAGAAAGCTGTCCCTAATTTTATGCCAAGAATAAGGGGTTGTAGCTTTTAAGCCCTATTGTTAAACTGGAAACCTCCGGCTGCACCTATGCACACACATCCATAGAATACTATCATGCCAGAAGAGGTAGCCCCGTCAGTAAGAAACACACTTACAGGCCCCAGCATGAATTACTGATACAGGGAGAATGTACAAACTGCATGAGGAGACTAATCAAACTAAGGATTATGATCAGTGTATGAGCAATTATTATATTTATATATATACTAGTCATTTAGCCCGTTACAATAACGGGTGCTAGAACAGTAGTGCATAAACATTAGTAGGAACAGTCTATATTAAATAGCAAGGGACTTTGACCTCATTCTTTTTGTTGGTCGTATTTTTCTTCCTTTCAGCCTTTCTTTTGTTGATGTTTACTTGCTGAGCTGACCGTTCTTTGTGGGCTGCCGCCATGTATTGTGTGTCTTTAATTTTCTGTGACAGTAATACTGTCTTGTACGTCTGCTGGCTTGTACGTTCGTAATATATCTTTAATATTCTCTGGCGGTAATACAGGCGTGCACATCGGTAATATGCCTTTAATCTCCTCTGACAGTAACACTGGCTTGTATGTGGCTGTAATATGCGTCACTGTATTGTGTACCTTTAATTTCCTCTCACAGTAATACTGGTTTGTATTTCCGTAAAACGCCTCTAACTTTCTCTGACAGTAAGATTGTGCATCGCACCGTGCCCCGCGCATGCGCACTTCACCAGAAGACACACACACACGGACACCTGGACGCACAAAGGGATTTTATTAAAGAGGAAACAGTATATATATATATATATATATATATATATATATATATATATATATATATATATATATATATATATATATATATATATATATATATTGTGGAATATGACCCGAACACAGACAGGCAGACACATTTGAATCACCCCACACACATTTATTTTGGTGCTCCATATTTACAGTTAAGTGCTCAATAGTCCCCAAGTCCCCAAAGTCCTGGCCACCACACAATGCCTTTTCCTTCTTCAGGCCGCTTCCTTCTCTCTCCTCCAGACCTCGTCCATCTTCCACCCGACTCTAGTCCTGAATGAAGGGAGGCGGCCCCTTTTATAGCCACCCGGATGTGCTCCAAGTGCTTCCCGGCTATCTTCCACCGGCACTCCCCAGTGTGGTGGAAGTGCCGGCTGCGTACCCGGAAGCACTCCGAGTGTCCCTGATGCTCTACTCCCAGCACGTCCGGGTGTGGCGGAAGTGCTGAGGTCCAGGGCACCCCCTGGCGGTGACCACGGGCCCCTACAGGGTTGAGCTTCAAAGCTCTGTACCCGTTGTTCCCATAGCCACCAGGGGGCGACCCAGCCGGGACACCCCGGAGGACCGGAAGAGGGCTTACACCCTCCCCAGACCACGTGGGGGTGACCGCCCTGGCAACTATGGAAGCGCATCCCTGTAGGGGCCCGTGGTCACCGCCAGGGGGTGCCCTGGACCTCAGCACTTCTGCCACACCCGGAAGTGCTGGGGAAAGAGGATTGGGGACACCCGGAGTGCTTCCAGGTATGCAGCCGGCACTTCCGCCACACTGGGGAGTGGTGGTGGAAGACTGCCGGGAAGCACCTGGAGCACATCCGAGTGATTATAAAAGGGGACCCCTCCCTTCATTCAGGACTTGAGTCGGGTGGAAGCAGGATGAGGTCAGGGAGGAGGCAAGGAGGCGGCCTGAAGAAAGAGAGAAGGCATTGTGTGTTGTGGCCAGGACTTTTGGGGACTTGGGAACTGTGAAGCACTTTCTGTAAACATGCACTTTGTAAATAAACGTGTGTGAGGCGATTTAAACGTGTCTGCCTGTCTGTGTCCGGGTCATGTTCCACAATACACACACACACACACATATATATATATATATATATATATATATATATATATATATATATATATATATATATATATATATATTCATGTGAATGTTTTTGTCAGACACACTTTCTGCACTCTCATCTTGGGGGTTGGTGAGCAAAGCAAGCAGGGGTCAGAGACCCCTAGTATATATATATATATATATATATATATATATATATATATATATATATACAGTTAAGTGCTATATATCTCAAATTTGGACGTCTCCTTGGATAAAGCTGTCAGTTGGGTAAACAGTAATAATAAGATCAGAAGGTCGCTGCAGCTGCTTACTCTTGAACATGCTATACACAATTGTCCATGAGTAAACCATTCCTGCATTTTGATCAGTTCCTGCTTTTCCTAGTGACCTGACGTTTATTAATGGTTATTGCAAAACATAATTTTACAGGAAACTGTTCTCTTTTAAATTGAAATGGGCAATCAGTAGGAACAATGTGAAATTTGAGCATATATTATTATCATGTTTAGATGTTTACATCATTCATTTCTTGTTGTGTTTTACCCCATTCAAAGTAAGTAGGTGCACATGCATATGTAAACAGTTTTGAAAGTTAGGGGTGTGGGTCCCCTTTAAAAGTCTGTAGATGTGAGTGAATTTTACAATGAAATAGCTCATGAGGGACCCATTAAGTTTAAACCGATGTCTTCAACAACCCATGTCTTGTATCCTAGGACACCACATGTGCCTCTACTTCTCTCTCCCTCACTTTATGCTTCTAGCAAAGCAACACCAACTTTCACAGCCTCAGTGACTGGCATCGGCACTGAAGGATTAAATTGAGCTTCGTTATCTCCCTTGAGCTTGACCAGGCTTTGTCCTTCTATTTCACACTTCACTGTACACGGCAAATGAGATTATGTCCCTTTTTTTTGTTCAGGACACGCTCCCCTCTGCTGTTATCTATCCACCCTATTGGTTAGCAGTGCTGTAGTGTGGCCCATCAATTGCTTCTGCTGTGCTGTTCTTTTGCATGTGCAGCGCAGAGTATGAATGCTAGCATAATATTAATAAATAACAATAAATCAAAAATGTGCCCACAAATAAAAAATGTGGGGCAGCTAATTTTCTTTTTTCTATAACATCACCAAATTTCAATCAAATCAGCATTTTTGAGATTTTGGGTTATTTAGTTTTTCTGTTGTGGAGGGTTCCTGTCTTTTCTTAGTGGATACCTACTGACCTAGATGTTAAAATCTGCTAAATTTCACCTTTTTAACTAAACAGGAAGTAATGTGTAGAAGGTGAAGGGGTCCAAATATTCTAATAATAATAATATAGTTTATATATTATATTGTATATAATTATACAATTTATATATGAATTTTTGAAATAAACTGAAGAAATGCTGCTGTCAACACATACCTGTGCACCAGCCTGCCTCTCAGACAAGCTGTGAAATGTCACACAATGAGTGTAAAAGATCTAATAACTACCTATGTCTATAACATCTGCAAATAGTATAAGGTGCTCTCAGGAATGTCAAGTGGGATATATTAAATGTTCCTCTATTCATCTGGTAGCACTGTGATCACTACTACCTAATGAGCCCCGTTACAGAAGTGCTGTTTTGCATCCAAAGTGTCCACGTCACTCTTAGCAGTCCTGTCTCCTGTTCTTTGGGCCACTTGTTTCTATGTACAGTACAGCAGCAGGGTTAAATGTGCTGAAATCATCAGCTCTGATCTTTCATTTCTTGAGTCTTTTCATTGCCCTAGTGATCTGACGAATTTGCGGATGTCCTAAACTTAAATGATTTGAAGTAGAGCAGCAACCAGCATGTTTTCATTTGCATCTCTCTGACAAAATTGTGTTATTCATTTTGTTCATGCAGGGCACATTCAGGATAAACTAATTTGGATCAGTCAGAAAATGTATCTGAGCAAACAAAAAAAACAGATACTAAGCAAAAATCTGAATACAGTCACTAAGAGTAAACTTAATAGACTCTCACTTCTTCTGACGTGTTTTTTTATACCAATAACAGCATCCGAAAAACGTTCAATGTGTGAAAATATGTGTGAAAAAAAACAACAACCAAAATCAAAAAATAACTAGATTTGAGGCAAAAATCAGAAAAGCGAAAATTAAAATTGAGTCACTTTTAGCTACCATGTGAATACAGCCTTAAAAAACTCACACCTATGACAATGGCTGATTCATGTCAACAACAGCATCCAAAAACATTAAATACTAAATAAGGCTGTCTTAAATTGAGGTTCTATTGCAAATGCTTTTTTGTTTCTATTACAGGAGGACCCACATATTCTGTGCTACACCACTGGAGAGAGGTAGAACAAGGACAATAGAGAGTATGCATAAAAAGTGAGCTCATGAGAAATTTGTGTTATCTGTACAAAATTTATTTCTTTAGTGTTCAACTTCCGTTGTCGGTTCAGTCATTCATCCATTCATTCATTCATGTTTTCAACTTTTTCTAATTCAGGGTATCAAGGGGTTAGAAGCAACCATACCACAATGTAACTCACATGTTCCACACGTGCTTGGGACCCCAAGAAAACCTGAGGAGACATAAAGACGTCCAGACCGCCGTAACAAGGTGAGAACCACTGGATCTGTCAGACAACAGTGCTAACTAACCACAGCACTGCCATGCTTCCAGAGTCAGAAAGTAAACTGCATTTGTATGTGGCTAATGTTTGTATAAAATAAAAAGGCAGATAAAGGCACATTCTGGTATTCTTCATTCTTTATAATTCAGCATGATCCGCTTCTGTGTTTGCTTGTAATGATAGTTTTTTTTAAACTTAAAGTGGGTGTTTTATAAAATGTATGTCAAGGCCTTTAACTTTGCCAGTGTTAGATTTATAATTTCACACAGCAGTAACAGATAATAAGCAAAAAATACTGACACATTTATGTGAAGTAGCTAAAAAACACTGGCTGTAATGGCAAAACATTTCTTGAAGTGCACCGTCACAGCTTTACCTCCTGCTGCTCTCGTAGACACTGAATAACATGGACAGAACCATGGCTTTTTTTTTTTTGCTTTCCTTATATTTGCAGTCAATTTTTTAAGTGAAGTGAATGAAAAGTATTCTGTACATACAGCTACAATAACACATTTTATAAGGCAGAACACCCAATTTGTGATGCCAAATGCTCCAACCATCACATTCCTAGCACAACTAAATTGAATTAGTTGCATGTGCAAAATAAACTTGCCATAACTCTCATCCTCCCCTCAACGTTTATAATCTTCTTGCTTTATTTTTATTTTTCAAAGGTGTGGTGAGCTGCTGAGGTGCAATCAAGGGAGAGATCACTATGAAAACACTCCATCATCTTCAAACCTATTGCTCCAGCTTAGCTCTGAAATCCAATATGAAGGGGTATTGGCAGGTCATGAGGTGTCACTTTTAATTCTTAGCAGCTTGTTCCTCTTGTGTCTCTTGAGTCGTTAGATTAATTTAAAGGAGCAAACACCCCACATTAATCCCTGGGCCTGTCCAAATAGAGTTTTAACGTTTTACTAGCCTCAGTCTATATGTCCACCTCTTTAAGGTGTCCTCTTTGGGCAGGGTGCTCCAGGATATTTTACAGACCTTTCCTTATTTAATTATTGTAAGTATGTGAGGAGTGCTGGCAAAGTGGTCACCATTGGTGCTGATTGAATTCTAGTCTGGTTGCTGTCCACGTGGACTCTCCATGTTCTCTTCATGTCTGTACAGGTCTTTTTTACTAATTAATCAGCTTTTAGCTCAATATTCAAAAAAACAAAAAAAAAAACATGCAGGCAACCCCAAACTGGTTTGGTGTGAGTAAGTGTGGGTGAGTGGATGTGTGTGGCAAGTAAGGGACCAGCACTCTGGGCTGGTTCCTGTGCTGTGCCCAAAGTCATCAGGATTGATTTTGACTTCTTGTGATCCTGGATTGGAATAAATAGGTTCAGAAAGTGCAGAAGATGGTTGGATGTAGATTAATGTGCCTAAATTAGTTTTGTATTTTTAATTCTATCATTATACTGGGGCTTCTACTACAGAGTCGAATTAGAAGTGTGGACATGTTCTGCACACAGCTCAGATCAAACAGTCTCTAAAACATGCCGGCATTTATCTTAGAGTGGCACTATATGAGGGGATGAGGGAGACCTGTAATGGACTGGAAACCTTCCCAGAGTCCTTCTCCTTCTTGCATTTGACACCTTCTTGGTAGAATGTGGCTCGCCACAGAAGAACAAGTTCAGGAAACACCTGAATGGAGTGAAATGTCAGACATTTTACAAATAGGAGGGGAGCATTCAGTCCATAAGGCTTAGTGGTGGCGGAACAGTTTGATACAATTCATATCCAGCATCTGTCTTTCACACAAGGCGACTATCATGTCCTACGGTGACTGTTTGGCATAAGCTAAAGGTTTTAGCAATATTATTTAGCATTTTGCAAAACATTTAAATGCTTAATTTATTTGAATATTTGAAGTGGCTTCACGCAGCACTACATTATATGAAATTAAGGGATTAATCAAGATAATTTTGGATTAACATCTTTTTTGTGAAGTGGATAACAAAAGCCATATTTGCATTTAGTTACAAGGCAGCTCTTTATTTTAGATTTTTTTTCTTTTCTTAAAATGTAACATCCAGAATAAAAAATAGGCTGTAAAATACACTCACCACCACTTTATTAGGTACACCTGTTCAACTGCTTGTTAACACGAATTTCTAATCAGCCAATCACATGGCAGCAACTCAATGCATTTAGGCATGTACACATTGTCAAGTTGACCTGCTGAAGATCAGACCAAGCATCAGAATGGGGAATGAAGGCGATTTAAGTGACTTTGAACATGGCATAGGTTGTTGATGCCAGTCAGGCTGGTCAGAGAATTTTAGAAACTGCTAATCTACTGGGATTTTCATGCACAACCATCTTCTAGGGTTTACAGAGAACGGTTCAAAAAAGGGTAAATATCCAGTGAGTGGCAGTTCACTGGACAGAAATGTCTTATTTATGCCAGAGGTCAGAGGAGAATGGCCAGACTGGTTTGAGCTGATAAAAAGGCAACAATAAGTCAAATAACCACTCATTACAAAAGATATATGTAGAGATATGTCGGAACATGAAGCAGATGGGCTACAGCAGCAGGAGAACACAGTGGGTACCATTCCTGTCAGCTAAGAATAGGCAACTGAGGCTATAATTCGCACAGGCTCACCAAAAATGGACAACAGAAGACTGAAAAAATGTTGCTTGGTTTGATGAGTCTCGGTTACTGCTGCAACATTCGGATGGTAGGGTCAGAATTAGGTGTCAACGATGTGAAAGCATGGATCCATCTTGCCTTGTATCAATGGTTCAGACTGGTGGTGGCATAATGGTATGGGAGATATTTTCTTGGCACACTTTGGGCTCCTTAGTACCAATTGAGCAATGTTTAATTGGCACAGGCTACCCAAGTATTGTTGCCGGCCATGTCCATCCCTTTATGACTGCACTGTACTGTATCCAGCTTCTGATGGCTAATTCTAGCAGGATAACACGCTTTGTCACAAAGCTCAAATCATCTCAAACTGGTTTCTTGAACAGAACAATGAGTTCATTTTACTCAAATGGCCTCCACAGTCACCAGATCTCAATCCAATAGAGAACCTTTGGGATGTGTTGGAATGGGAGATTCGCATCATGGATATGCAGCCGACAAATCTGTAGCACTGTGTTATACTATCATGTCAATATGGACCAAAATCCCTGAGGAATGTCTCCAGCACTTTGTTGAATCTATGCCACGAAGCAGAAAGGGGGTGCAACGCAGTACTAACAACAACATTTATTTATATAGCACATTTTCCTACAAATAATGTAGCTCAAAGTGCTTTACATGATGAAAAAAGAGAAAAAAAGACAAAATAAGAATTAAAATAAGACAACACTAATTAACATAGAATAAGAGTAAGGTCCGATGGCCAGGGAGGACAGAAAAAACAAAAAAACTCAAAAAAAATAAATAAAATTTGCAAAGGTTCGAGACCATGAGACCGCCCAGTCCCCTCTGGGCATTCTACCTAACATAAATGAATAGTCCTATTTGTATTTAGGGTCCTCATGGAAGGACTTGATGATGATGGTCATGTAGACTTCTGGCTTTTACTCCATCAATGTAGGAACATCACGGTGCTTTGATCAGGTGGTGGTGGCACAGGTCGTCACCACAACAAATCAGGAAAAGAAACAGAAGAGAGAGTAGGGGTTAGTACGGATTCTACAGCCACCATGAATAGTTATGATAATTAATTGAATATACAGAGCATCAGCATTAAACTAAATGAAGTTATGAGAAGGCCATGTTAAAGTAATGTGTTTTTAGCAGTTTTTTTTTTAAAGTGCTCCACTGTATTAGCCTGGTGAATTCCTACTGGCAGGCTATTCCAGATTTTAGGTGCATAACAGAAGGCCACCTCACCACTTCTTTTAAGTTTAGCTCTTGGAATTCTAAGCAGACACTCATTTGAGGATCTAAGGTTACGATTTGGAATATAAGGTGTCAGACATTCCGATATATAAGATGGAGTGAGATTATTTAAGGCTTTGTAAACCATAAGCAGTCAATTCTGAATGTCACAGGTAACCAGTGTAGTGACATCAAAACTGGAGAAATGTGCTCGGAGATTCTTTTCCTAGTTAGGATTCTAGCAGCTGCATTCTGCACCAGTTGCACACAATTTATGTCTTTTTTGGGTTGTCCTGAGAGGAGTGCGTTACAAACAAGGTGAACCTAATAAAGTGTAATGAGTGTAAAAGTTTATTACTTAACTAGCTGTGTAAGCCCGTGTTGTAAAAAGCTCAGGGTCCTAGAAACAATTGAAATCATCAGAAAAAAAAAACTGAAATGTACAGATGTCAGGTAATTGAAAGGAACTACTCTGGGCATCTCTCTCCTAGGAGGTTTAGTTTTGCTGACGTGCTCACATTACTTGTGCATTAGCGGCTAAGCGACTTTGTCTTTCTTCTGAGGTTTTGTTTTGCCAGCATGCTTGTCTCGCTTGTGTATTAGTTGCGGGAGGAAAAGTAAAAGGGATACCATTTGGATCATGTGCTCACCTCGCTTCTCTATTAGCCGCTAAGCGAGCGCGTCTTTCTTCGGAGGTTTTGTTTTGTTGACGAACTGGCCTTGCTTGTGTATCCTTGGAAGTGGAGCCCGTACCCCGACTCCACCTCTCACTTCTGGGACTTCCACGCATAGACGTTTATATATAAGAGCGTACTTGAGACAAAGTCTAAGTTTTCTTTATTTTTGTAATGTGGGTTATCAGTCACTTAAAGGGGAATGAAATGCTCATCCATCCATCCAGCCATTCATTTTCAAACCCACTTAATTCAGTTCATGTCTATACATGGAGGATAGGCACAAGGTGGGAACCAATCTGCCAGCGGGCTCGCTCGACTCACTCATGCTGGGCCAGTTAAGTACAGTAACTACAAAATACTTTATAAATTCACAAAATCATTATAGTCATCTCATTTCTGAATGTAACGTGTACATTTTAAAATTGCAGGGAACCAGAGACTAACCCATCAGCATCAAAGACAAGGTGGAGAGGTGTAGGGCTGCCTCATTTAAACAATACTTCCACGCTGAAATGGAAAGAAGGTAAAAAGGACAACGTTAAGCTGTATAGACTTCATCGACTGACAAGGAAGGAGCAGGTAACATACATAAGAGAGGGAAAGGGAACAAAACCAGGGCAGATAAATGGAGAAAAGGTAATAGTAGGTGAGAAACAGAAGAAATTAGAGAAGATGAGGAAAAAGATTCAAACATTAGTTGATGAAAGGAGACCAGCGATGGGCTTACAATAAAAGGAAGGATCGGTATGCAAAATGGGCACATTTTGTTTAATGACCTGTGGGCGAGATCCGAGTCGGGTGGAATGGTAGACTTTTCAGAGATAATCAGAAGTTAAGCTCCCTCTCACATTGCATCACACATTTCTCCAGATCTTACTGACACACTAATTTCTTAATCTTTCACAAGTCTTGTTCAGTGTATCTGATGGAGAGCCCTGCCTTCAATTCAGAAAGCGTGACCCACACTCTTAAAGACAATGGTCCTTTAATGGCATTTTGTGTTTTTTACTGGGTTGTGTGGTACAGCCCTTGCTTGACAAAGCACCATTCCATGTAGAATTGATTCTTTATGCTTTAAAAAAATGTATTAATATATAGAATAACAAACTGATATCTTTAATGTATGGTTGGCTACCTAACAGGACACTAACAGAGTAAGGAAACCTGAACTTAGCCTGTGTTATTGTATACAGCAAGAGTCATATTAAAATCAGGAGCCACTGGTATTTCACAAATCTGTTACCATCTATTCATGGATATTTACTGTATGGATCCTGTTAGGAATCTAAATAAATAAAAGTTCTTTTTGAAACCTTAATGTCAATGGGTCTTTTGGGAACCAGAAATGGCGTCCCTATGGCATCGTTCCAAAGAACCGCTCTGGTACTTTTATTTTTAAAAATGCAGTGTGAATGGATTCCAGATTGTGGCCTCCAGTCATTTCTATTTAACAATATTTTAGCCAAGAAATGTGTGCATTTTGCTTGTGTTCAGTTATCAGACCAGATGACTTGCCATGGATTATGTGACCCGTGAGGTATTTTTTACCTGGACGTTTTGATAGTGTTTGCCGTTTTCCAGTGTTCATCATCACTTGCTTACATTAAAGCATAAACTTTGTTAGCTCCATTCTGTGTGAAAACATGAGATTTCAGATTTTTCTCATCCATCTCTACATTGGCTAGGTAACCATTTTTGGGTGGAGTATTCCTTTAATATAAAAAACTGTGAATAATAATATGTGGACTGACAGAGACGTCCTTCTTTTGAGCTTCAGTGACTTGTGCACTGTCATGTATCAGCACATTATATTTCAGTATAAGTACTCCATGAGAACTGTTCTATTTTGATAGGATCTTAAGCAGTTGGTGTGTTAAAAGCTTTTCTTTGAACAGCCAGTTTAACCTTCTCTGAAATCTTGGATTAACTTCTTAGTGACCTTGCAGCTGCACTCAATTTCCAGTCCCAGGTTTAAAGTTCCCTCAATTTGCCAGCATGGCACCACTGCTTTGTTGTCTCGGTTACCCAAGCGTCTCAGTGTTCACCTGCACCTCATTTGCTTCCCTTTCTTCCTCTGTTCTATTATTAAAATCTCCATATTTATGGAGTTATCGAGGGTCTGCTTTGGAAAAAGAAAAGAAAAAGTTAAAGATGATTTCCATAATGAACAAATTTGAAAGTTAAAGAGATGAATCTTAGCTGTTTAGTCTTCATTAGGTGTGAAGTATCAAGATATCTCATATAAAATTTGTGATGCAATGGAAGCAATCAACAATGCACGGGAAATAATTACTAGGATCTAAAGTATCCTTTCATTGGTCATACTTTGTAAGTTTACAGTAAGGGAACATAATGTATATATGATTGGGCACTTTCCGTAGATTACCTCAATAACCTCTGCAATCTGGAAGTGAAAAAAATTTGTATCCTTCATGCTTTTATTCAACATATCCTGGCAGCATCAGCCACAAAACAGACAACCTGACAGAGACGCACTCTGCTATACTGACACTGGCCTATCTAGAGGGTCAACAAAATATCACTGTCTTTGGAATATGACAGGGAAAACAGAATAATGGGAGAAAAATAACAACACAGACCCTGGGAGAAATGTAGAAATCCACTCAAGACAGTGACCAGGGGAGCACCAGCCTTATCCATTGTGCATCCAAAATCTTCTAAATTACTATTTCATTTTAAAAAGGACACTGGGTAGAGGCAACTTTTGTAAAAAGTTACAGTCATTTATCTTTAGGCTATGTCTTTACCAGCTTTGCATACCTAGATACAGTATAACATTTTTTGGTCTGAGACTATTAACTCCGGCTCCATTTTCTCAAAAGGAGTCAGGTCAGAACTTTGACTGAGACACTCCAGAATTCTGCTCTTTTGTTTTTAAGCCAACCCAGTGAGCCTTTGAGTGTAAGCTTGGGGTTGCTTTAATAAGTTTTTATTGTTTTAATAAGTCCTGGAATTAAGCCTGCAGAAAGATCAATTGTTTTCTAAGTCCTAGGCCCATTTCCAGATAGACAATAGCAGCATGTTTCCACATGGACTTTTTCTGTGTTTTGCTGAATTCATCAAACGGTGGCTAAGGCAAATTACTGTTTGAAAGCAGGCATAAGATCAAAAAGTACGGGAGGCACTAAACACACAGAAAACAACTGGAAAGCCGACATGTGGAGCTGTAAATAACTGCAGATAAACAGCACTGGTCCTTTTAGTAATAACGTTCTTTAATGTGGAACACACATGCAAAGACCTGCTATTGACAAACAGATCATATTTCTGTTTAAAAATGGGAATGTTTCAACACTAAATGTAACCGCTTCCATGGGGACTGTTACAATCCCTGCCTTGCTCTGCTCCTGTTAGCAATGGTCTTTCATGCTTTATTCACATTTTCACATAATGATTGTCATAATTTAACAATACCGTCATTCAGCATCGTGGGTCATGTTCAGTACGCAAATATATGTGTGAATAAAGTGGGCAAATATGGCCTGGATTTGGACAGCAGTGCAGAAGCTCCACACTTGATCCACGTAGCACACACTAGTGCACAGTGAATCGTGCCACTTTGAATTTACTGTTCACTGTGGCCTGCACAGTAACTGAAAACTGGAGATGCAGAGTGAATGTGTGCAACACGTGTCGGCACCATAGAGACAATGAGTGATCTGGAAGTCAGGTTTGGGGGTAACATGGCTAACCATTGCATCACTGAACAATGATGTTCCATACGAAGCACTTTTTGGTTTAGGCAGCACCACATAGAAAAAAACAAATTGCTAAGCCATACAAATTTTAACCTTCTACACCTATAACCCTATTCTAACCTGAAACTTCTGGACCTCCTGTAATGACCTACCTTGCACTAATTTGTCAACTGAAACAGTTTGCATATGCTCTTCAAAACCTTTTTTGACTCCTATGTGAAAGCCACGGAGTGGATACCATTACCCAGGTGGGATACTATAAGCACTAGATCCTTAACTGTAAATGTGACATGATCTCCTAGTCTGCAGTTTGGCAGCAACAATCCTCTTCTGCTGTAGGTTAGGCTCCTGGGATTTGTAATTGTTGCAGGAGCATCTACAGGATTGTGGATGACAAAGAAGTGCTTCCTGTCAGGATGGATTGGCACTGGAAGTACTCCTGGGTCTGAGCTTATCAGGACCTCCATCTACTCAGTCAGAGGAGTCTGGTGAGTAGGAGGAGGTGGAAAAGGAGGTCAGTATGTAGCCATCAGGATGAGCTGCTTAGATTCTCACCGTTTTTAAAACAGTGATTTATTTATTTTATTTCAGGGACACCATGGCACCCCCAATTTAAACTCACTGAGTGGGTGAACCAAACCCTGAAGGCCATGTTCACGTCTTTTGTCAGAGACCACCATCATGAGTGGACTAAGCAGCTGCCTGAATTCCAGTTTGTATTGAGCACGGTAGTGCATGAGGTTACAGTTGAGGCCCCTGCATAGTTAGCTTTAGTTTACGGGTCCTCAACGAAGGGTCCTTGGTTACAGTCCACCCAAACCAAACCATAGGTCCTCACCTATTTATGAAAAGCTCCAGACCATCCACCTCATTACACAACGGGTGAAGAAGAGGATGATGGTAGCCAAGTGCAGACAATCTCAGTCATACAACCTGAGACACAAGTCTGCTCGTTTCTAGTTTAATGAGAACATCTGGACCAGGATGTATCTCCTCTCCAAAGCCACAATGGCTAGGGGCTGGGAATGTAGCAATACTACTTAAATGGCCTATAAATCCCAGTAGCCCTGATAGTATTATGCCATTGGGCAACTTCAGAGTGGCACAGGGGTTGCTGGGAAGAAGAATGATTAGATGTTATCTTTAAAAAGGAGCCGAAAGACTCTGAAATGTCTTTTTGGTTTCTACACTTCACGTCTGTTGGAATACAAATACAACCACTGCGGATTACAGCTCTTTCTGGATTTATGTGCTTGTCTTGTGCCTGCTTGTTCAAGAGATTTCGTCTTGGTTGGATACGTCCCAGTCAAGCCAGATCTTCACACAATAACTGGAACTTGGAACGACAAAACCATACATTTCATTCAGAGGAAGGCTTCATTCTACTCACATTCATCATCCACCCCAGGTGTACTGGTCTGTGTTTGGACTGAGACGTAAGAGGTAATTGTCGCAGTGCCTGATGTTTCATTTAGTTTCACTTGTTCTGTGTTTGTTAAATAATTATCGCTGCCGGGTGACTTTGGGTGGGATTTTGTGCATGTGTTATTTGTTTATTGATTGTTTTCTGCTTTCTTCATTTAGGTAATATATTCTTTGTCTTTTCATTTTGAGCTGCTCTATTACGCGTCTCTGTTTGTAAGTGTGTGAATTGGGCCAAGACTCTTTGTGTCCCTGAGGTCCTTGAAATAAAATAAATAAAGCACCATTTTAAAAGCAGTGAGAATCCGATCAGCTTATTCCAACTGCTACAAGCATATTATGGAAGAGAAAGACTGGAAGAGAACAGGGGAGAGAAAGTTAAAAGTCAAGTCACGGTCATGTACAGGGAAATTCTTACTTGCATGGCTCCTCAGAACAGTTGACGATAAAACAACACCAACGAACACACACAAAAAAATGTGGCATGCAACATACAGTATGTACATATAGTCATATTATATATATACAATATTAATTTGCAAATATTATATATTTATACACACTATTTGTTATATGACAATACTTGTTCAACAACTGTCCCTCAGTCTACTGTGCTACTGTCGATGGACCTGTGATGTGTACAGAAGGGTCGAGTGACAAACATGGCTGTGCAGGATGGCAGAGGTCTTTAATTATACAATTTGTCTTTCTAAGTTAGTGTGTTGTATATATCATGATGAAAATGGAAGCTGAGTACTGGTAATACCCTGTGATGCCTTCACCTTATATATTTAAATAGCCACCTTGAAAAGTATATGTAGGCCCAATGGGCCATAGACTGTAAGTTTGGTTCTCCTTTGCTGTGTCATGTTCACTCTGTCCATTGTACCCTCCCTACTGTGTGTGATTTTGCTGATAAATTGTCTTCTTGTTACTGATCAGAACTATATTGGTTTTTTGCTGTTGTAGTCCATCTGCTTCAGGGTCCACCCTTTCTTCATTCTGGATTGCCCTTCTGCACATTACTCATGTGAAGAGCCGTTATTTAAGTATTTGTGGCCTTTCTTGTTGGTGGCCATTGTCCTCTGACCTTACCAAGACTTTTAACACAGAGAACTGCTGCTCACAAATTTATGTGTTTGTTGTGCCATTCTCTGTGTTCTAAAGCCTTTGACTCACTAAAGAAATCTTTGAAGCTTCTAGTTGACGGTAGTGAGGTAAAGGGAGATGTTGAAGGATCTCCTTGGATGAATCTGGTCAACAAGAGGGCAAGAGAAGCTGGTATGTGGCTATTTTTTATCTGTTTTGCATCTGAGAAGCTCAGCTTTGGTCATTATTCCCAGGTATTCATATCTCCAGAAGTTGTATTTCAGGCAATCAAAACATTCTCCACCCTTGGTATAGGACTGCATGAGACTTGGAGTTCTGATAGGAAGCCCTGCTGTTTCTCGCCAGAGGGAGCTGTGGGGGAGGTTTCCTCATTTTAGGGAGGGTCCACCTGCCCGCCTGAACTGCTACCCAGCTGCAATGAGGTAGAAGTGGAAGTATTCCCGGGTCTGGTATAAAGGAAACCACTTGAGGAATCAGAGTCGGGTGGAAGAGGACAAAGCTCACTAAGGAGGAGTGGAGGAGAGGGATGAGACAGAAAAGAAACATTTTTGCTTTTAATTGTGCTTGTCCAACCTTTGGAGAAGCCTATGAGAGGCATTTGTGCACAATCCATCATTTGTTTGCAGTGGTTGCATTTGGGGGGCTGCAACATCTCCTGCTGGTCACAGTATATATTAAATCAAAGAGCAGTGGGGAGGTCCAAGTGAGAAGTAAATGGTTGTGATACACAACTGCTTACTGCCAGTAGACCATACCGTCCCACTTCAAGCCCTGCTCTAGGGGTATAGGGTATAGGGTATAGGGTAGCTAGGAGGCTTGTTGGGGGTCTGTTCTGGGAGGTAAACACTTTTCACATTGAGTGCTTGGGGTTCTGGTCTTAGGTTGGGGTTCTGGATTGGGCAACTGTCATGACTATGCTTTGCTCTATGTCCACTTGTCATTTCCTTCTTCAATATTGGATTTTAATTTCTCACATTCTTTCTTGACATCTAATCATTCAGTAGCCCTGTGAAATGACCAGGGCCTGGGAATACATGTTAGCTGAGATCAACTGGAAAAAGATGGCACAATGTGTAATGTATTGACAAACACTTTAGAAATCAAACTTCCTACTGTACTAAATGAGACAAATCCTCCAACTGAAAGATTATGAGATCATTTTGGCATTTCTGCTTGATAAACATGTCAACATTTTACAAATTTGCCCCTGATCTGAATTTGGTTGATTGCTTTTAATTCCTTAATCTTCACTGCCAAACTATTCTTGTTATTTTCTCCTTGTCATTGCGCTTATTCTAGGATCGTTTTATTTCTCAGTTGCAGGCTACATTCCTCTCTGATGGACATTTGGAACAGGCCTCGCTCTCCATTTGCCGCTGTGCTATGTTTCACTTTAACCTGCCATTGCTTTTTGTACATGCTGCCTGCTGGAGGTTTAACTCCTCTCTACTTCAGAATCCAGAGTTTGGTACAAATCTTTTCTCTGTGTTGAACGAGATTATAGAATAAATTCAAAATCTGTTACTGTCATGATCAGGCTCAAGATTAAAATTTTTTTTTTCATTGATCTTTGACCCTTAAAAATGATTCAGGTATAATTTCTGGGGTTTTGAGGCTAAGTAATCTATTGGTTATATTCATTTTTTTTAACACCATGAAGTTAACTCAAAGGTTTGTGGATAATTTTGTTGTCAGGTATATACCATTACAAACGTGTCACCAGTGGCATCACTCCGGGGGTGTTTGATGAGAGACTAAACAACCTGCTCAATAAAACAATCAAGTCTCCACAGGCTGAAATCACCAAGGGGACACCTTTCTGGGACAGCATAAAGGTTAGCATCGCAGTGTCAGTTCTATTTTTTAAATATGAGTTTACTCTTTTTCCCACCCTCTGACTATGAATCTCAGTGTGTGTTATTCTGCTTTGGTTACATGTACACTTTCTGACTTATGACTATTGCCATGACTCCGGCTACATGTCCTGGACTTTGTTTAGTTAATTATAGTCTTCCCGGCTATGAGCCCTGTACAAGCAGTAGAATTGGGAATCCTACATATACACGGATAGCTGTGAAAGAAGCCATACATTTTCTTACATTCAGATGTACAACTGGCACAGAGACAAGATATACCTTTAGTGCTTCAAATAGTCCTCTTCTTATATGACTATCTCACCCTTTTACAAATATCCAGCAGAGGTTATTCATTTTTGGTATAATTGCCATAAAAAATAGTCTTACCCTCTCGATGGAAATCTCCTTATTGTTTTCTATTTTACTGTATGAAAAGCTTTCTTTTATAACTTAATTTTCTTTTAACTTTCCATAGCATGGATCAACATATCACTTGGTCCTAATATTGAAAGGTGAAAATTAATGGTGATACTTGTTAGTTGTTGGATACTCGCTGCACTGACTTTGCTCTTAATGGTTGTTTTTTTCTTAACTTATTCCTTCAATTCTCTCCTGTGGTGACTGCACGTAGCTCAGGCAGCCTTAAGCCTTTTGGTTTGTTATATCCTTAAAGGGCTGGGGCCTCATGTATAAACGGTGTGTACACACAAAAATGTTGCATAAGCCTGTTTCCATGCTCACATTGCGATATATAAAACCTAAACTTGGTGTAAAGCCATGCACATTTTCACACCAGCTAAATGCTTGGCGTACACAAATTCTCCGTTCAGTTTTGCAAACAGGCGGCACCCAGCGTTAAAGCAGTGCTTTTGTTCCAGTGTGGATTCCCTTTATTTTTTAGATCCACATCCCTGACACGGCTTTAGATAGATAGATAGATAGATAGATAGATAGATAGATAGATAGATAGATAGATAGATAGATAGATAGATAGATAGATAGATAGATAGATACTTTATCAATCCCAAGGGGAAATTCACATACTCCAGCAGCAGCATACTGATACAAAAAAAGATATATTAAATTAAAGAGTAATAAAAATGTAGGTAAAAACAGACAATAACTTTGAATAATGTTAACATTTCTAAATACACTGAAATTAATCGCATATTGTTTATTAGTTTATGGCATCTGATTGCAATTAACCTGCAACAATATAATGGTCCACTGAATGGCCAAACTATTCCAAATACCATAGCACCACTCAGAGTATTTATCCCACTGTATCTGAGTGTGGAATCACAGCTCTACAGCAGCTGATCAGAAAGAGAATTATCGGTATACAGCATCAAGCACACACTGCCTCAGCCATGCTGTCTATTGAACTGCTCTCATACGACAAACGCTTTAAAGCCTTTCCTGTACGGACCTCGCGGTTCAGAAACAGTTTCATCCCAAGAACTCTAAACGCACTCAATCAGTCCATCAAGTGCTCCTTGTAGAACTGTTTGTACTCATTAGTACAATTACCTCACTGTAAACTTCCACTACAGTTATAATATTGCACAACCCACGCCACTTTATAAAGCACGTATTTACATATGATGACAATATCATTTTTAAGATGAAATGCAGCAAAATATGTTTATTACATTATACAGATAAAATGTTAACATCATTTAATATTGTTAATAATTAAACAGCAGGCGTGTGCACATGCGTTACTTTTCACACTGACCGGGATTTATGTAGCAGAAGAACGTGGAAGTTGGTGAACACACAGATT
Organism: Erpetoichthys calabaricus; assembly: GCF_900747795.2. Classification (NCBI taxonomy): domain Eukaryota; kingdom Metazoa; phylum Chordata; class Cladistia; order Polypteriformes; family Polypteridae; genus Erpetoichthys; species Erpetoichthys calabaricus. Next base: position 211,012,502 of record NC_041394.2, on the reverse strand, counting down.
TATGTACAGTATCTGGATTTTTTTGTGTGTACAAACATTTCCACTTTTGTCCTTACGCCATGTTTTAGTGTGAATTCTGCGCACAGCGTTATGCATGAGGCCCCTGGTCTGGGTTTGGAGGGTAGTGAGAGGTGGATGGGGATGGAGGATGCTTCTACTTTTAGTTCCTCAGAACTTGATATTTGAATAAAAACAAAAAATTGATATCAAAAATAGAAAAGTTCAATGGCTGTTTAGATTAGATTAACTTTGTTAGTCCCTAAGGGGAAATTCAAATGCATACCACAGGCAAAACAAAAAATATAAAATACGCAGATAATGACTCAAATAGAATAAAACATACATACAATAAAGTAAAAATGCAATAAAGACTTGTATTCTGCTATAAAGTAACTGAAGTAAATTGAAAGTTGTACTATTTTCCTATGGTTTTTGGCTGGAGTGAAAAAAGGGACGTTGGGAAGGGAGGGCCTTATGGAAGCAGGCAGAAAAGATCCCCATGGATGCTTCTTATTACACCCTGAAGGTATGCACCTGTGGTTAAAAGTACTCCAAGAAAGCACCCTCTGGAGGGGATGGGCAGAATTATTCATGATGGCATCCAACTTTGCTACCATAATCTTTTCCGCAACAGCTTCCACAGTGTCCAGTGATGGAGCTGGCCCTACTGATAAGTTTGCTCAGTTAACCTGAAATTGCATTCCCAGGAGACCACCGTGTAGAACACCACACTTGCAATAATGAACTGGTAAAAACATTTTGCCAGCTTGCTGCACACATCATATGACTTGAGTCTCTTCAGGAATACAGTCTACACTGTGTGACAAAAAGGCGCTATATGAGCACCGACCCGACACAGACAGACACGGGTGGCACACTTATAAAAGAATCTTATTTTTCTTCACCTGGAGGCCACATCTTCCCCGTGTCCCTCAGGCACAACACAGTCCCACACTAAGCACAAGCACAAACTCAAATAAACACAAATTGAATCTTCTTCTTTCCTCCACTCCTCCCGGCAGCTTTGTCTCCCTCCTCCTGACTCTGGCTCCTGAAGTAGTGGCTGTTGGTTCCTTTTAAAATACACCCAGAAGTGCTCCAAGGTGCTTGATGACTTCTTTTCTGGCAGCACTTCCAGGTGTGGCAGAAGGACTGCCCATAAGGGCTCAGCAACTCCAGCTGCAGCACCCACTGGCGGCGTCTGCGGATCCCAACAGGGCTGTACCAAACTCCAACTCCCATGAAGCCCTGTGGGAGTCCGAGCCATCGCTGCAGCAAAGGGGGGTTACCATCTAGTGTCCTGGGGGAGGTAACGTACCAGCCATGCTTGCTCCCCTGGTCCTCCTAACGTGGAGGCGTCCCGGCTGGGCAAGGGACCTGGCCACATGCTAATAACTGGTTCTTGTTATACAGCACTATTCATATGGACTCCCAAATATTTGTAACTCTGCACAACCTGGATGGTGACTGGTCTTAGGGCCTCCATAAGATGCTAGAAGTTCAGTACCAACTATTTTGTCTTGTTGATGTTAATCTACAAGTGGTTACCCCTGCACCACAAGTCAAAGTCCTTCACCGGCTACCTGTATTCCGACATGTCTATATTATCTGCACAACCTATGATGGGGAAGTCATCAGAGAACTTCAGTAAATGGCAAGTGCTGCTATTATACTTGAAGTCCGTTGTGTAGAGGGCAAACAAGAAGGGAGACAGGACAGTTTTCAGAGGTGCTCCGTCTCTGGCACATTGCCCTTAACCTCACAAACTGCTGTCTTTTGGTCATGTAATCCATGATCTAGGACTGGACTGGACTGGAGACTGTGGGGCATCAACATTCACAGCACTTTGCATGACCCTTAGCCTGAAAGGCAATGTGGTGTTAAAGATACTGGAGAAATCAGGTGGGAGTAGGCTATGTGGAGTACATAAATCAGTGTATTCACCACAACTATATAAGCCTGGAAGGTAAAATGCAGTGGATCAAGATAGTCTGTAATCAGGGGTAGGAGATATTTCAAGACCAGCTTCTTACAGCTCCTCATCATATTCCATGCAGTTCTTGTGTATTTATAAGTAAATGTTTATGTTACTGAATACTTTAAGTTCACCAGTATAATTGTGCATTATTCTCTTACTAAGTTGTATTTTTTTACTTGCAGTCTTCATGCGATTAAAGCCTTTGACTTTGCCACATGCACAGGCTGGGATTACATGTGAATGAATATCGCCCCACAATAAGCAAATCTGGCAAGGCTCTGTGTACACGCCATGCTCTTTATTAGCTAGAAGAGAAGAGCAGGCATCTTTCTTGTTATTGTTGAGCTATAATAGTAATACATACCGGATTACACCTCACTGTCAGGAGTGTATCCTATGTCTCTAAAGGGAAGCATTATGGATTTTAATAGAAAATGGTAACAAATGCAAAGGAGATAATGGAAAAAAAACTAGTAATGCTAGCAACTGTAATTTTCATTGTGTGTAAAGGGGTTACATAATTATTAGAGGACATATCTATGAAATCTCTTTTGCAATATGATATGTGTGAAGTGCATTGTTACTTCAATTTCCTTTACTAGATCTTTATTTTGTTGGTGAATGTTTACAATATGGGTGTTGATTTATCATGAAAGCAACCACAAAAGGTACTTTAGCCTCCAAATTTTACTTTTTATTGGTGGACAAGTTAATCCTGGAAACACCTACACTAATAACCTTATTTTACATGTACAGTACACCATGCAATACTTATTAGTGCAATCCTAAATATGGAGTAGGTACCTTTGTAAAGGATTCAACACCGAACCTCAACAATGGATGAGACCAAAGGCTTTCGGTTTCTTCCACTGCAAGGCATGAACCTCTGAATTCCCTAGCAAGGGAAGGAGCCTGCTGCTGCTGCCAGGATCACAGAACACAGCCTGCTCCCAGTTCGCTACCTCTGAAAGGATTTTGCCTGAACGAGCATCTTAACATTTATGACCTGAGTTACATTGCTAGAGTCAGTTAACAACAGGGCAGTTTCAGTGAGATAACACCCACACATTTTTGCAATCTAAATGTATGCTTATTTGTAGAGAAACCATGCATATCAAATACTAAATGTCATACCAGAAGAAAACATACAACCTGAATGATTCAAATCAATGTTGCACAGCAAGCTTTGTGTCAGGTGGCTAGTTCACTTTTGGTTGCTACAGTCTTTGTCTTCTTAAGTCAAACGTAATGCTTGTTCTCTCTTCTCGTCTCTTTCTTTATATGCCAGTAGTGATGTCTCTGACAAAGATGTTCAAACCCTCTTCATTTACAGAATGCCTCAGTGGCTGATAACAATAATTACATTGGTCAAAGTAAAATAATTTTACCTTTCCCATGGTCTTCTTACTTGTCAGTCAAGCTACCTTTAACTAAATATGAAATCATGTTGACAGGAAGGTCTCAACCCTCTATTTCACATCTTTTTCAAGCATATACACGTTGGTTGGTTTATCTGCTGTATCTTAAGTATATACATTATAATAATAATATCTCTTTTAGGATTTTGGTCTTGTTTGTTGTTGGAGATCTGTTAGCGGTTGTGTTATTCTACCCTTTTTAAAAAATAGCATTCAGAGATATCCTGTATTTACTCAACCTGAGAGGTTCTAATAACACCACACACAAGTAAAAATAACCATAAGCAGCAAACAAAGGGCTCAGAAAGAAAAGGAAAAGGATAAGGAAGCAAAAGCCCTGTCAAAAACTAAAGCAGCCTCAAGCTCATGGTATGGCCTCCCAGAGGTTAGACCTGGAACAGTCGGGCAAAGGTACAGACCTGCCAGGACCTGACACTACAGTGTCAGCTCCAGCCAAGAGCGCTAGTAGGAGAGAAACTGCAAGTGAGGAGGGCTAGGAGTATTCGTCAATGCCAGGAGGACTATTGGAGCCGAGCATGGCCTTTTCATCCCCACATTCAACTTAAACTAATACCTCCCATGAGTCTGCCACATCTTCCCCCTCTTGCCTTGCAACTCCACCTGCGAAGATCAAGGGAGATTGAAATGCACTCTCTGATCTCAAGGTAATTTTTACCTCGCTCAGGGACTCACACCGGGATGGGTTATCATAAATAATATAAAGCAAGATATAAAATCAGACAATAAGGAAATAAAGAAAGAAATAAGGGTCCTAAACAAGAAAAATGAGACACAGCATCAGGATATAAAAAACCTGGAGATACATTTAAGTACTAAGTTTACTACAACCTTTACAGAAATGGTATGAAAAATTGATGAAAAAAATACAAGAAAATTTGAGTAAGTTAGAGAGTAACATTAGAATACTTGCTGCTGAACTTGAAGATGTCAAGCAACCATTTACAACCCATATTGGAACAGTTGAACAATCGGCTTCCATCGCGGATGAAAAATCAATGGCTGCAAAATCAGAATGCAAAGTGCTCACTGACAAACTGGCTGCACTGGAAGATAGATGTAGAAGGAACAACATCAGTATTGAAGGTTTTCCTGACAAACGGAAAGTCCAAACCTTGTGAAATTCATAGCTTAGCTATTCTCTAAAACTGAAAGTGGTTACTGAAGATCAGTTTTGCATTTTTAGTTCTCTGGATGAAGCAGATAAAGAGCTAAGAAAGAGCTAAGAAGACTGACACTCTTTTGAAACACACAAACATGAGTCACACCATATTCCAGCAAGGCACAGAGGCTTGCATTCTGGACCGTTTATAATGTGACATTTTTTGCCAAAACTATGTTATTTATTTATTTATGTTATTACTTTTTTTCCACTGCAGCAATCCCTTTCCTTCTTGTTTTTTTTTTTTTTTTTTTTAACTGCCACTGATGTTTACTTCATAAATTATATGCACATTTTGGTTTGGCTACTATGGCTACATCTTGGCTAATTGGTTACCAAAAAAAGTAAATGGCTATTGACAGTATGTTTAAGCTTTAGTTATTATATTGAAATTACTTTAGCCTCCACAATTTTTTTTAACAATATACCCTTGGTTTATTTTATTTGAACTGTTTAACATCATATCCTTTATTTATTGTAATTGGACTGTATCTTCACAAGGTATCTCAGTTTTTAAGCTTCTCTACAGCAATGCTGGAGGGTTCGATTTGCTCTAGACATGCTCTGCTCCTTGGCATGTCAGACGACTAGACTGGGACTGCAGGCACGGTGGGAGGGAGGGTCGGGGGTCGGCGCAACACCATTTGTCTTTATTTTTTTCTTTTTCCATTTTAACCAAATAACTGCTGCTTTACTTGGTAAGGATGTGAAATCTATGTCAAAGTATAACAATGTACTACCTTAACTTAAAACTACAAAATATCAACAAAAGTTCAGAGGCAAAATTTCAATAACCAAATATTGAACTTTGTTAGCTGGAATATCAAGGGTCTCAATCATAAATTAAAGAGAAAGAAAGCACTCTCCCACTTAACAAGTCTAAATGCCAAAATAATATTTTTTACAGGAGACTCACTTATTAAGTAAGGACCAGTTTTGGTTTCAAAGAGAGTGGTCTGGCCAAATTTTTCACTCCAGCTATAAAAAGAAAACCAGGGGTGTGTGAATCTTAATACACAGAACTATTCCATTTGTAGTGTCAGATGCAATATCAGACTCTGAAGGGAGATATATTATGGTGACAGGCAATCTACCCAATACTAAAATGATTTTGATTAATATCTATGAATCTAACATGGATGATAGAGCCTTCTTCCAAAATGTATTTGCATCTATCCCTAATGCAAACACTCGTAAAATTATAATGAACAGAGACTTAAATTCTGTTTTAAATACAGGTCTGGATAGATCTTGAGCTACAACGGAGAGATCATCTAATACTGCAAAAATAATTACACAGTTTCTAACAGATCATAACTTATCAGGCCCATGGAGGTTTTTAAATTCTAATCTAAGAGCATATTCCTTTTTCTCACCCGTACATCATTGCTACTCAAGAATTGATTATTTTCTCAAAGACAATAATTTCTGTCCAACTATCAAATCTTGTAAGTACAATGCTACTGTAATCTCTGACAATGCCCCTCTGACCACTGTGCTTAAATTACTGCACCCTAAACACTCATCACAGAGCTAGTGTCTTAACCCCTTGTTGTTAGGTGATGAGAACTTTTTAGAATTCATACCCAAGCAAATTGATTATTTTATTGAGACAAATGCATCCTCAGAGGTCTCGGCCGATTCACTCTGGGAAACTCTGAAGGTATTTTTAACACTAGAATCTCTGATGCCTACAAAAAAAGTTGTAATGCCGGGCCATCTTAAATTCCTTCATACCTCTTCATCAGTGTCTTGGTTTGGCAAATATGTCAATCAACACAAGCAGCAAGCAGCCTGCTGTCCCATCACCCCACTGACGCAACTGAAGTTCTCCCAGCTCAAGTCTGTTTATCTGGGTATGAGGTGCCTGGAGTTGTATAGGGTAAATAATATATTGTTATTTGGAATACATACATTTCATGTGTGTTCCATGGGGGTATTTTCCGTGCGTCGCTTAAATCATCCGAGATCAAATGCCTCATCTTGGATGAGTTAATGCCGGTGAAACTCATCCGGGCTAAGTCGGTTTTTCAAATGCAGCCGTGTAGTAGATTAGTTTAGCTGGATCTAATCATCCGAGATGAATGTGCATGCCTGCGCTGAGTGAAAAGCCCATATATATTGAGTCTAGAAAACATGATCTGCAAGTCTTTGATAGGCTGTAACAAAATGACAAAAGATCGGGCACATTTTTTTTTCACACAAGCGGAGCAAGACCTTTTATTCGAAGGACATGAAGAATTTCAAGATTTAATATGCACAAGGGGTTACACTGCAATAGCAGCCCAAACCAGAAAAGACGGCTGGCAAAAAGAGGCCGACAAATTAAACGCGTGTGCATTGTACTTACTGAAAGCAGCGTTTCATTTCCTATGTGTCAGATTAATTATTATTTAATATGTCATAATTCCAGATCAAACGTGAGCACAAGGAGAACACGGGAACAGGTTAAAGTGAAGTACAAGAATATACTTCAAACTGGTAAATATTGGTATATAACTATTTAAAGAATTGTTGACATAAAGAATCATATATAATGTAAAGAACATTAATTCTAAAGCTAATAAGAAGGCAGACAAGCAAAAAAACAGGTGGAGGTCCACGCGGTCCAAACCTAACCCTTGCAGAAGAGTTGCCTCTCCAGCAAAATGCCCATCGCCCTGTTCCTGAGAGCATTCCAGGGCAAAGCTCCTCCTCAGAACCAGTGGCAGGATGCAGTGGTCACTTCATTTCAGGTAAAGGATGGTCATTGCATACATTTGTCCTCAATGTGTGTCATAGGTATGTTCCATATAGCCCTCTTTTTTTGTTGGGTCAGTTGCAGGGAATGTCATATCCCTAGAACTTGTGTCTGACCAACGAGATATTGACGAAGGTCAAATATTTGATGAAGACACTGTGTCTGATTATTCATCAGAAGGAGAGGTACATTTTCCAAATAATGTTTGATCAAACTCCACTGTGATCAGTCCCATGTGCCCCAATCACATTTGGAAATCCTGGTAATGAGAATGTTAGGCTGATTGTGAGATTCTTTATGGAACTGTGGGTGTTTTTGCCTGTGTATTACCTACCTGCAATGGCATGAAACGCCTCTTTTATTGTCTGCACACACAGGTGTCCAGGAAACACTATGAAAACCCGAAGGAAATATTTCAGAGCCAAACAGACTTTATGAATTGCCTGGCAAACTGCACGTTTAGTCAGATTTTCTGCATTGCCTACAGCATATAAAAAAGGTGCCGCTTGCAAAAAACCTCAAAGCAATGCATACTGTCTGTGTGGTTGTGAGAGCCCGACTTTGCCTAGTTTGACTTCGAATATAAGGTGCTAATAAATTTTTGAGGTTCAGTATTCCCCCTCGGCTAAAGCGGTATCTTTCGAAAAGAATATCCTCCAGGAGCAATAAAGGATCTTGCTGATCGCACAAAACCCTTTCTATATGAAATTCTCTTCTTATAATTTGCGTACCGATATCAATTGGTCACTCATTCATGAACGGTGAAGTCATGACTAAATGAATTCCACGCACGGACACTGATTAAGTGTGTGAGCTAATCCTTGTTTACATCGAACAAACCTGCTCCGAGCAGGTTTGAGTATTAGGATGTGTTGCTATGACAACACTTCTAGCAAGAGTTTCGAAAAACCAACAGATCCAGCATCAGGCCAAATCGTCAACAATTACATCTGGCTAAACAAGTAATCCATGTACGAAAAATACCCCCCATGTCTACAACGATCTGGATAAATGTAGGATTACAAGAAACGCGAGGAAAGAAATGTTGAACACATAATTAAAACAGAACTTTTTCATGTTATAATAATGACAAAATGCTGACATGAAATGTATAAAGTGTGAAGACTGAAGTTCAAATATCAAATACTTTCAGAAAAGGTATAATAAAACAAGTGCGCCTTTATTCAAGAAAATAACCAAAGAAAAAGAAAATTATTCAATTTACATTTTTCTGTCAATATGTTAAAATAGAAGCCTATTTATCAATCACATGGGTGGGTTACAGGTAAGAACAGTTGCTTCTAAATCAAGAGGTTGCAGGATCGATCCCAGGTCTTCCACACATTTTCCGTTTTGAGTAGTGAGCTGCTATTATTACTATTATATAATAAAATCTTACATTTGATTTGAGTCTGTAAATCCCATTGTAAACTACAGCTGTGTTGGATAGCAAACTGCTTGTGCTGATTGACACATTTGTAAAACAAAGACGCTGATGGAGAGATGTGAAGAAATTTAAGGTGGCCCAGCATTACAATTTTTTTCGTAGGCTTCAGGGATTCTAGTATTAAGAGGACGACAGATTATTTCATATCTTACTCCCAAAAATAAATTGGAAACCAAGGAGGCATCTGACTTAATCAGTGAAATTACCAGAATACATCTAGAATACGCCAGGTCTCCAAATGAAACACTTTATAGGAAAAGTCAGGTTTTGCAATCACAATTTAAACTCTTGACTAATAAGAAGATGTACCAGCTTATGTTTAAATTGCGATATCATTATTATGAAAACAGAGAGAAGGCCAATAAGATCTTAGCCCAACAAATCCACAAGCACGAAGTCCATAATGCAATAACCGCAATTAACAACACAGATGGAAAAAAATCATTGACCATAAAAATATAACCTACACATTGAGAGAGTACTACAAGTCCTTATATTCTACTCAGTTTCATTACAAATACCACATCTAGATACTCTTAGTACTATGGAAATGGATAAACCTCTGACACTCTCAGAATTACTATATACTATAAACTCACTTCAAAGTGGGAAAGCAGCCGGCCCTGTTGGCTACCCAGTGGAATTTTTTAAACAATTTTCAAATAAGTTAGCTCCACTATTATTAGCAAAGTTCATGGTCCCTAAAGACAAAAAAATTCTACCTCAGACCCTTCACCAAGCATTAATTACCATCTTTTATAAGAAAAATAAGGACTTATTTCAATGTGCATTATACAGACCAATATCTCTTCTGAATAATGACATTAAGATACTCTCCAAAGTTCTAGCCAGAAGGACTGAGAAAGTGCTTCCTTCTGTAATATCACAAGGCCAAACTGGATTTATTAAATGTAGAAACTTAACTCATAACCTTCGACGTTTGTTTAATGTAATATATTCACCCCTTAACTCTAACACCCCAGAGATATTATTATCTTTAGATGCAGAACAAGCATTTGATATGGTTGAATAGGATTACCTATTCACCACATTGCACAAATCTGGGTTTGGCATAAACATATGTGCATGGATCCAGCTACTATATACTAGTCCAGATGCCTCAGTTTGTGTTAACATTATTTCAAACTACTTCAAACTACTGGCATTTTTCACCTTTGGTCTTTGCAATCGCCATTGAACAACTGGCTGTCTACTTTCAGAATGCATCAGGGGATTCTCAAAGAAGGACTTGAACAGAAAATATCACTATATGCAGATATGGTACTGTATATATCTGACCCACAAAATTCGATGCCAGCAGTCCTAAAAGCATTAACGGATATCTGGGACCTCATGCATAACAACATGCATAATATTCACACTAAAACATGGCGTACAGACAAAAGTGGAAATGTGCATATGCACAAAAAAATCCAGATGCATAAATCTGTGCGTACTCCAACTTCCACGTTCTTCCGCTACATAAATCCCGGTCAGTGTGAAAAGTAACACAAGTGCATGAGTCTACCGCCACTCCCCAACTCCTCCCAGAATTACACCTCTTTGAATATGCAAATCAATATAAATAGCTCTTAAGCTCAGCATTCAGTGAAAAGACAATTTTAATGAAGTTTAAAACTTATCTGTATAATTTAATAAACATGCTTTACTGCATTTCATCTTAAAAATTATATGAAGAGCTCCAAGAAGAAGCTTGGAAATCTAAATCGACTTAGAAGTCAGTCGTCATCATTTGTAAATACGTGCTTTATAAAGTGACTCAGGTTGTGCAATATTATAACTGTAGTGCAAGTTTACAGTGAGGTGATTGTACTTATAAGTACAAACAGTTCTATCAGGAACAATTGATGGACTGATTGCGTGCGTTTAGAACACTTGGGATAAAACTGTTTCTGAACCACGAGGTCCCTACAGGAAAGGCTCTGAAGCATTTGGCGTATGGGAACAGTTCAAATTGTGCACATGGCTGAGACAGCGTGTACAAGATGCTGTATACCGATAATCCGATCAGCTGCTGTACAGCTGTGATTCCATATTCAGATACAGTGGGTTAAATACTCAGTGGTGCACTGGGAATAACAACATTAAAGCAGTGATGGTATTTAGAATAGTTTGGCCATAGATGGTTTACCCTCCATCTTATATTAGCAGGGAGAATCAACATTGTTAAGATGACCATCCTTCCAAAGTTTCTCTTCCTATTTCAAAGCATCCTTATATACATTAACAAATCGTTTTTTTAGACTCAATCATAACTTGATTTATTTGGAATTCGAAACATCCATGCATCCAAAGGGCAACTCTACAATGACCTAAAGCAGAAGGGGGCATGGCACTACCTAATTTTCAATTCTATTATTGTGCTGCAAATATACAAGCTATAAAGACCTGGAAATTGACACAAATCGATGAATTTACACAAGCCTGGACTACAACAGAAGTAAAATATTGTAGTACTTCTTTATATTTCCTGCTCGGTGCTCAAATTAATACAAGTTACCATCAATACACTAATAATCCAATTAACTTTCATTCTCTCAGAATATGGAACCGGTTTAAGACAGAGAAGCTTTTATCTGTTGCACCTCTACATGACAACCACTTTTTTCCATCCTCTCAAAATTATACACAGTATTTAATGTGTGGAAAATGTCCGGGATTAAAACACTTAGCGACTTGTACATAGATAATGTCTTCACATCCTACGAACAATTACGCTTCAGATTCAACCTCTCATCAAAACATTTCTTCCACTACTTTCAAGCCTGAAACTTTCCTAAACAGAACCTGCCCAGTTTTTGTCATCTACCACATTGTCCTATTCCAGAAGAAATATTAATCAGTCTTGAACACTCAGATAGCATTTCTACAATTTATAAAAAAAATTTAAAGTCCCTTCCTTTCAAAGACCCCAAAGTCTTTGAGACGAGTAAGATGGCGGCACCCTTGCAAGCTGCGGCTTACAGATCTCCTGAGTCCGCGGTGTTTAGTGTTAATCTTTGTTCGTCTTTGTCAACTCGTATAAGAAAAGAAGTAGATTTAAGTGATAGTGGTATGCAGACATACAATTACGAGCGGCAAATCCTGCTCAATTTCTGAAGAAACTGCGCCAAAATATCCAGCAAGGTGACAGAGATGCTCCACAGTCTTTGCTTACTTCGGCAGCCTGAGAAGCTGAGCTGGCGGAAACGCAAGCACAGTGATCGGAAGCAGAAACAAGGGAAACGCGGCCAGCAGAACTGCGATACCGTCCATTCTGCTCGCGAATGTCCAATCGCTGGACAACAAGCTGGATTATCTAAAGCTGCAGCAGGCCAAGCAGTGGGAAATGAGAGACTGTTGCATCTATATTTTCACTGAGACATGGCTCCAGGAAAACATTGCAGACTTGGGCATCCAGCTAGATGGATTGACCACCTTCCGAGTGAACAGAGACGTCTCTTTGTCTGGTAAGACCCGCGGGGGGTTGGGGAACTGTGTGTTTATGTGAACAGAGAGTGGTGTATGAACGCTGCCTCAGTCACGTGACACTGTTCCCTGCTGATAGAGGTTTTATCAGTAAAGTGCCTGCCTTTCTACCAGCTGAGGGAATACAGCTGCTGGTGGTTGCCGTATGCCTCCCGCCTAGCGCAAATGCTAACCAGGCGCTAGTGGAACTCTACGAGACCATCAGCAAACTGCAAATGACGCACCCTGAGGCATTTTTCATTATTGCTGGAGACTTCAATCCTGCCAACTTGTAGTCATTTCTCCCAAAATTCTTCCAGAATGTGAACTTTGCTACTAGAGGGGGAAGCTGTGTGGACAATGTTTACACGAGCGCTTCTGACGCCTACAAGGCCCTACCCCACTCCCACTTTGGCTAATCAGACCATATCAGTGTGTTTATGGTCCCTGCATACAAGTCCCTGCTGAAACACACTAAACCAGCCCACAAGAACATCAGAGTGTGGCAGGCTGGTGCTGTTTCAGCTCTAAAAGACTGCTTCAAATTGACAGGCTGGGACATTTTCAGGGAGGCTGCTATGGATGGTGACTCCATCAATCTGGAGAAGTACACAGACTCTGTGACTGCGTACATCTTCAAATGCATAGAGGATGTTACTGTTACCAAGGATGTTACCACAAGAGCCAACCAAAAGCCCTGGATGACGAGAGAAGTGCACAAGCTGCTCAAGATCAGAAATGCAGCCTTCAGATCTGGAATCTGGAAACAAGGCCGCCATCAGGGTGACCAGAGCCAACCTGTCTCTTGCTATAAGGAGAGCTAAGTGGACATATGCGCAGAGGATTAACAAACACTTCAGCAGCACCAGAGACACACGTCGTATGTGGCAGGGTGTTCAGACAATTACAAACTACAAGCCCAACCCACACAGCAGCAATGGTGATGCCTCTCTACCAGATTTGCTGAACAACTTCTTCGCACGTTTTGAGGCACAGAACTGAGAGCCTGTGAGAAAGGCAACACCTCCCTCCACTGACCAGGTACTCTGTCTTTCCATAACTGACGTGAAGAGGACTCTATTCAGAGTCAATCTACGCAAGGCTGCAGGACCTGACAACATACCTGGTCGTGTGCTCAAAGAATGTACTAATCAACTGGTTGGTGTCCTCACAGACATATTTAACACATCTCTGAGCCAGTCATCAGTCCCAGCATGCTTCAAGTCGACGACCACCATCATACCAGTGTCAAAGAAATCATCAGTGACATGCTTGAAAGACTACCGACCAGTTGCACTCACGCCAATCATCATGAAGTGCTTCGAAAGGTTAGTCATGTCACACATAAAGAATAATCTCCCTGCCTCCCTTGACCCTCTTCAGTTTGCATACCGCTCAAACAGGTCAACTGAGGATGCCATATGCTCTGCCCTTCACCTCTCCCTGACACATCTGGATGTCAGGATGCTATTTATAGACTTTAGCTCCGCCTTCAACACAATTGTCCCTCAAAAGCTGGTTGTAAAACTGAGCAGGTTGGGCCTGAACACTACCCTCTGCAATTGGATCCTGGACTTCTTGACAGAGAGGCCCCAGTCAGTTTGGATGGGCTGCAACACTTCCAGAATCATCACACTGAGCACTGGAGTGCCACAGGGCTGCGTGCTTAGTCCACTGCTGTTCACCTTGCTGACACACGACTACACAGCCACGCACATCACCAACCACATCATCAAGTTTTTGGATGATACGATGGTGCTGGGACTGATAAGCAGGGATGATGAAACAGCATAGAGAGATGAGGTGGAACGGCTATCTGCATGGTATGAAGACAATAATCTATCTCTCAATGTCGACAAGACAAAAGAGATAATTGTGGACTTCAGAAAATCACATCCTGCCCTCATCTCACTCAGCATCAACAGTTTAAATGGGGAGACTGTTAGGAGTACCAAGTTCCTCGGTGTGCACATAACTAAGGAACTTACATGGGCACATAACACCTCATCACTAATCAAGAAAGGCCAGCAGAGACTACACTTCCTGAGGCGGCTGAAGCGAGCAAGTCTTCCCCCTTCCATCCTCACCATGTTCTACAGAGGCACCATTGAGAGTGTTCTGACCAGCTGCATCACTGTCTGGTATGGCAACTGCAACATATCTGACCGCAAGCGCCTGCAAGGATAGTGAAGACAGCAGAGAACATTATTGGGTGCCTCTCCCTTCACTACAGGACATATTTTACAAACGCAGTGTCCGCAAGGCCTGTAGCATTGTGCAGGACCCCTTACATCCCTCACATGGACTTTTCACACTTCTGCCATCCAAGAGAAGATACTGCAGCATCAGAGCCAGATCTGCCAGGCTGCAGGAGAGTTTTTACCCCCAAGCTGTCAGACTCAACACCATGCTGCCACCTGGGATCTTCCACACTGCCTCAACCACCTATACAAACACTTTCCTGTAAAGACTAGTGTGCATGTAGAAAAGAACTGAAAATCTCAAACTGACCTTTCAGTATTTTGACACTCTTGATATCCTTCTGCTGTGAAACACTCTGACCTGTCATTGTTTACACAAGTCTTAAACAACTATTATCATACACTGAGAATTTCTGTATTATCTACTTTATATATCTATTATCTATTATTTATTTATTTTATTACATATCTATTGACTATATTTATGTATCTAGATTGCAAATACCATACATTGCATCAGTGTTCATATTGCTTACTACACATCAAATATGCTACTTCTTTTTCTTGTCTTTGCACAATGTCTTGTCTTGTTTGTGTTTTAATTTTAAATTTAAATTTTAATTCTATTTTTAATTTATTATTTGTACTTCATGTTTTTACACTGTGGACCCTGAGCTTCGCAATTTCGTCTATCTGTATACTTGTACAGTATATGGTTGAGATGACAATAAAGTTTGCTTTGACTTTGACTTTTGAACGGATTTCTCACTTAATATTTCTTTTTTTCTTTCTTTTTTTTATTTTATTGATTTTATTGTAATCATGCCATACAAACAGATCAATTTTTACAAAACAAAAATGATAGGATTGAAAACAAATCCACCTCCACCCCTGAGAAAGAGAGAATGGCCAATGGACTAAAACTTAAAAATAGTAAAAATAAATAAATTGATGAGTTTAATAGGTGGACACAGATAAATGGAGAAGAAAAAGAAATGGGGAGAGAATCTACTTTCTCAGTGCTTTAAGAGTTTATTCTACAA
This sequence comes from Erpetoichthys calabaricus, assembly GCF_900747795.2. NCBI lineage: Eukaryota > Metazoa > Chordata > Cladistia > Polypteriformes > Polypteridae > Erpetoichthys > Erpetoichthys calabaricus. The sequence goes on along the minus strand of NC_041394.2, from coordinate 210,997,027 downwards.
TACTATTGATTAGATCCTGACAGGTTTTGAAGAAGTTCTGCACAGATCCTCTAAGTGAGAATTAGATTTTTTCCAATTTCAAATAATATAAAACATCAGTTACCCACTGACTTAAAAGAAGAGAGTTAGGATTCTTCCAGTTGAGCAAAATAAGTCTGCATGCCAATAGTGTAGTAAAGGCAATCACAGTTTGTTTGTCCTTCTCCACTTTAACCCCATCTGGAAGAACACCAAACACAGCTGTTAGTGCATTAGGAGGGATTGTGATACCAAGGCTGTCTGAAAGGCACTTAAAAATTTTGGTCCAGAATGATGTTAATTTGGTGCAGGCCCAGAACATGTGACCCAGTGAGGCTGGAGCTTGATTGCAGCGTTCACAGGTTGGATCTTGCCCTGGAAACATTTTGGACAATTTCAAGCAAGACAGATGTGCTCGATATATAATTTTGAGCTGAATAATTCTATGCTTTAAGCATATGGAGCTTGAATGAATTCTCTGCATTGCTACCTTCCACTCCTTTTCTGATATGTTGAGTTAGAGATTCTTTTCCCATTGTACTCTTGGATCTTTGAAAGGGAGGGACTGTAAAATATTTTTATATATTGCAGAAATGCTGGCAGTCCTTGAGACTGAGCAATATTTTTTCCAGCATAGAGGAAGGTGGGAGATGGGAAAAATCGGGCAGGTTCTGTTTAACAAAGTTTCTAATTTGAAGATAATGAAAGAAATGTGTTGCTGGAAATTTGGAATGTAATTGTTCATAGGATGCAAAGATGTTGTCTATATAAAAGATCTCTGAGCAATTTAATCCCAAATGTTTTCCAGATGTTAAAAACTGCATATGTTTGTGAGGGTTGAAAAAGGTGGTTCTCATGCAGAGGTGCCACAGATAAAAGATTCTCCATCTTAAAATGCTTTCTACATTGGTTCCATATTCTGAGTGAGTGAAGCACAATTGGATTATTAGTATATTGGCGATAACTTGCATTTATAGGGGCACAAAGCAGGGAATACAGAGAAGTACTGCAGGATTTTATTTCTATTGCGGACCAAGCCTATGTATGTTCATCTATTTGTGTCCAGGTTTTTATAGCTTGTATATTTGCTGCCCAGTAATAAAACTGAAAGTTAGGTAGAGCCATGCCACCTTCTGTCTTAGGTCTTTGTAGGGTCGCTCTTTGGATACATGGATGTTTTAAGTTCCAAATAAATGAGGTTATGCTTGAATCTAATTGCTTAAAAATGATTTATTGATGTATATTGGAATGTTTTTAAATAAAAAGTGAAGCTTAGGAAGGATATTCATCTTAACAACGTTAATTCTTCCAGCTAGAGTGAGATGGAGGGTTGACCATCTATGCAAGTCTTGATTAATTTTTTCCATACAGACGGTGAAATTGTTTTGATAAAGAGCTTTATGTTTACTTGTAATATTTACCCCAAGGTATTTAAACTGATCTGTGATGATAAAAGGGAAGGTGTCCAATCTAATATTGTATGCTTGTGAATTCACTGGAAAGTTCACACTTTTACTCAAATTAATTCTGAATATTTCACAAAAGGAGTGGAAGGCAGCCATGCACAGAATACACTCTAGCTCTATATGTGCAAAGCACTCAATTATCCATCCATTCATTTCCCAACCTGCTGAATCCGAACACAGGGTCACGGGAGTCTGCTGGAGCCAATCCCAGCCAACACAGGGCACAAGGCAGGGAACCAATCCCGGGCAGGGTGCCAACCCACCGCAGGACCCACACAAACACACCCACACACCAAGCCCAATTTAGAATCACCAATCCACCTAACCTGCATGTCTTTGGACTGTGGGAGGAAACCGGAGCGCCCGGAGGAAACCCACGCAGACACGGGGAGAACATGCAGACTCCACGCAGGGAGGACCCGGGAAGCGAACCCGGGTCTCCTAACTGCGAGGCAGCAGCGCTACCACTGCGCCACCGTGCCGCCAGCACTCAATTATTCAAAGTAAAAACTTTTATTGAGCACATTTATCTCGTTTAAAATTGTCCAAAATGTTTCGAAGACAAGATTCAACCTGATTGCACCAACCATGCACCAAATGAACATCATTCTGGACAAAAATCTTTGCATGCCTATCAGACAGCCTTGGTGTCTCAATCCCTCCTAAACCATTAACAGCTGTGTTTGGTGTATTCTCAGGCCGTCTTAAAGCGCAGAAGGACAAACAAACTGTAAATGACACTATTACACTACTAGCATGTAGGCTTATCTTGCTCAACTGGAAGAATCCCTCCCCACTACTTTTAAGTCAGTGGGTAACTGATGTTATATACTACTTGTAATTGGAAAAAATCAAATTCTCACTTAGAGGATCTGTTCAAAACTTTTTAAAAACATGGCAGAATCTAATCAATAACATTTTAGAATAAGCTTCCACTTCAGTGAAAAGGGTATTCTTCCTTTCTTGTTTCCTTTTATAGGGTAGCTCTGGATACTGGCTCTCATCTCTTTCTCTTGGGTGGGGGTTGAATTTTGCTTTGTTTGTTTGATTTGTTAAATTTGACTTAATTGTTGGGAAAGTTATCTACTTCTAATTAAAATTCAAATAAACAATACAGTATACAGTATACATAATGGGCGAAGCATCTTTTGCGATTGCCATGTCTGTCTGTCCATGTGAAACAACTCAGTTTCCTGTGGACCAATTTTGTTGAAATAGGTGACACTTATCCTTCAAGGAAGCTTGTTGAGACAGTTCAATTTTTGTTGTAATACAGTATCTTGAACAGATTGTGCTGTACATAATTTTAAAATTTCAAAATCTTCCATTGAAAAGCCTTGGAAAATTTGCAGACTTGTCTATCTTAACACAGAAAACATTCTGTGTGACTTAAACTATGATTTAGTTTGCTGTTTCAGTTTAACCTTAACAGCGGTTACACCAACTCGTAAAGTTTGTAGATTTACTTCTTTTTCACCTCTGATAGCAGCTACTGATGGCAAACAGATCCCCAATACAAGTAAATGAAACACTAGTGGACTGCATGCATGGGTAGGAACTCGCTGTCACTGGCTTGAGTGCATGTGCAGGACTGCAATTCTCTTATCAGCAATTCCAGCTTGGTGCGTACAGAAACTGCAGTATACATCTTCCTCCTCCGTATGCTTTAAGTTGTAACAAAAACAAAGGGTTATCTACATATGAATGAAGTACCCTGTAGCATGTAAATAAACATTTAGTCAGTACTATTTAACTTACACAAAACCAAGCTCACAGCTCCATTATCTGCAAATTATAATGATTTACTATTTCACTGTCACTGTAATTTATTAGGGTGGGAAGATGTCCAGGTGACAGGGACAGTTCTAATTTCAGGCTATCTGTTCCAATAAATAACTTAAGTATATCAAAATGTTCCAGCATTAACAGACTGCCCATCTAATAAAACATTGCTCAGCCGAAACAAACACTGTCAAAATATATTTATAATTTAAACTCCAGTGGGAAAGCTTGATTAAAAACTTGTGCTAAATTTGAATAGAATCACAAGGGAGAAGAAGAAGCAGACAAAACCAGACAGTAGTGTCAATTCATATATGTTCATTTTGGAAAGTTTTTTTTTTTAATTTAGGTTATGTTAATCGGCAATTGCAAATTGTCACTGAGTGTGAATAAGGAGTGTGAGCATGTGTGAGTGACAGTGTCCCATGTGATGAACTAGAGTCTTTTCCAGGCCTGTTTTCTGCCATTTGCTCAATTCTAGTGAGACAGACTTTGACTCACGCCACCTTGAAAAGCAGCGAGAAGGGTCTAGAACTAACCTACTGAACTCAGTCCATTGAGGACTACAATTCCTGCACAGTCCTTGAACGAAAGTGAATGTTACACCATTTTCTAATGTGTTTAGTGTCTGCCTTTACATTTGCACATCTCAAAGTGTACTTTGATTCATTTGCATGCATGCCAGAATTCTTCGTCTCTTGAAAAACACATTGGCATTCCTAGGAGTCATTGCCATACCGACCAAACTCATGTTTAAATACACACTATCAAAAATAATGTTCGCTTTCCCTAGAGCTTTGAAATCACTTCCTTTTTTTCTGCATCCTGACTCACCAGTATGAGAAATTTGTGATATACTGTTTGATTCATCCTGATGTCATTGTGGACTTCACTTTCCCTCGATATCAGGAACTTCCCCAAACTTTGCAAAATGCATTAAAGTCAATGGGAAAAGAGGAACTGAACTAGTTTTGAGTGGATTATAATGGTGCAGTGGTCTTTTAAATGTTGGTGAGGGCTAGACAAAAATCTGTCACCTATGCTGGACCAATTATCGTGGCCAAATGAGTGATATGGGTAGTGAGGCAACAGTGATAACCACTGCACCACCGTGCTTCAAAGAATAACAGACAAATAGGGAAAGAAAACCACAAACAAATTACAACAAAATGGCCAAAACTAGCAATAAATGAATAAACGTGTTAGTGAACACATTGGCTATGATAGGAAGCGGTGGCCTGACACTAGCTCATTCCATTGTTTGGAAGTCATGGCTCAGGAACAGTGGTTACATCTTTTTATATTTCACAGTTATCTATGCAAATGCTTCACACTTTCTTCTTTCATCAATAAGAAGAAAATGCTTTGTAAATAGTGAATAATCTTTTGTTTTTAATATTGCACAGCGTGTCCTGTGTTTTCTGATGGGGTGGGGGGAGCAGGAGTGCTGTTATTGCATATGCAAATTAGCCATGTGGAGCAGAGCCACCAGCTCACAGAATTCAGTATTATATACCCGGTGGCAGTACGTTTAACGTCCAATCGTACTTATGTCCATGGTTCATAACTGGTGTCTTATTTAATTTCTGCCCAAACATACCACATGTATTCCAAACAAAACTGATTGTGCTGCCAGCCGTATAAGGGTACAGTACATATCTAACACATAATACATATACGTATTTATCAGCTATGATAAAAAGGTATGTTACAAATATATATGTATGTACTCTTTATTTTATGCTAATTTGTACTTTCTCTATTTACTAAGAAAAATTAACACTATACTGTATAACATTTTGCTACTGGTCTCATAGCATATAAGGCACCAGCTCCTTGTGTCCAGTCTTGTTCACTCACCTCTCCGGTGTCCGTTTCGTATTTTGTAGCTCCTATATTTTCATAAAGACAAGTGTATCATAGCACTTAAACAGCTCAAACTTAAAAAGATGTGCAAAGAACAGCATGGCAAATTGGCAAAGAAAAGAAGGCAGTGCAAAGACTCATGAGGAAACTGAATACCCCTTGAATACAAAGATGATGAGCATTGTTTCTCAAGATAAACAGCTGATCAGGGTCCTTTCTTAATGAGACAATAAGTAGTCCTTTGAGGGACCATTAAAGAGTGTTAGCCCACTGCTCATCGTCTTCGTATTCAAAGGGGATCACTTTCCTCAACATACAACTCCCCCTGCAAGGATTCCCACCTGCCACAGGTCGAATCGCTACACAAACTTTTATGTTATCAAACAGTGTGAAAGTAGCAAAGCAGTGAATGTTATCACCTGCAACTTTGGCTAATCCCACCCTATGATTATGACAATTAGGAAAAACAAGAATGTTTATTTAAATAAGTGTGATATTATTGTGTTTTATGTTGCACAGCAAATTTGACTTCTTCCCTATAATTACTGAGATATGCCCATATTGACTTGCATCTCCAGTGCCAGAACATAACTCATACACAAGTCGATGATATCCTATATGGTGTTCCACAAGGCTCTATCCTGGGTCTGCTGCTCTTCTCAATCTACATGCTTCCATTAGGTCAGATTATCTCAGGGCACAACGTGAGCTACCACAGCTATGCTGATGACACACAACTGTATTTATCAATAGCACCTGATGACCCCGATTCTCTTGATTCACTAACACAATGTCTGACTTGTATTTCTGAATGGATGAATAGTAATTTTCTCAAGCTAAATAAATAGAAAACTGAAATCTTAGTGATTGGCAATAATGGATACAATGAGGCTATTAGAAATAAACTGGATACATTAGGATTAAAAGTCAAGATGGAGGTAAAAAGCTTAGGGGTAACTGTTGACTGTAATCTGAATTTTAAATCGCATATTAATCAGATCACTAGGACAGCATTTTTTCACTTAAGAAATATAGCAATAGATAGATAGATAGATAGATAGATAGATAGATAGATAGATAGATAGATAGATAGATAGATAGATAGATAGATAGATAGATACTTTATTAATCCCAATGGGAAATTCACAGTTCGACCTCTTATATCATTGAAAGATGCTGAGAAATTAGTTCACGCGTTTGTTTTCAGTCGACTAGATTACTGTAACGCAATCCTCTCAGGAATACCCAAAAAAGACATAAATCATTTGCAACTAGTGCAGAATGCAGCTGCTAGAATCCTAACTAGGAAAAGAAAATCCGAACACATTTCTTCAGTTTTGATGTCACTACACTGGTTACCTGTGTCATTCAGAATTGACTTTAAAATTCTGCTTATGGTTTATAAAGCCTTAAATAATCTCACCCCATCTTATATATTGGAATGTCTGACATCTTATATTCTAAATCGCAACCTCAGATCCTCAACTGAGTGTCTCCTTAGAATTCCAAGAGCAAAACTTAAAAGAAGTGGTGAGGCGGCCTTCTGCTGTTATGCACCTAAAATCTGGAATAGCCTGCCAATAGGAATTCGCCAGACTAATACAGTGGAGCACTTCAAAAAACTGCTGAAAACACATTATTTTAACATGGCCTTCTCATAACTTAACTGTAATTTAATCCTGATACTCTGTATATCCAATTCATTATAATAACTATTCCTAGTGGCTCTAAAATCTGTACTAACCCCTACTCTCTCTTCTGTTTCTTTTTCCGGTTTCTTTGTGGTGGCTTGTGCCACCACCATCTACTCAAAGCACCGTGATGTTCCAACAGTGATGGATTAAAAGCCAGAAGTCTGTATGACCATCAGCATCAAGTGACTCCGTGAGAACCCTAACTATAAAGAGGACTATTTCATTTATGTTAGGTAGAATGCCCACAGGGGACTGGGCGGTCTCGTGGCCTGGAACCCCTACAGATTTTATTTTTTTCTCCAGCTTTCTGGAGTTTTTTTTTTTGTTTTTTCTGTCCACCCTGGCCATCGGACCTTACTCCTTTTCTATGTTAACTAATGTTGTCTTATTTTAATTTCTTATTTTGTCTTTTATTTTTCTTTTCTTCATTATGTAAAGCACTTTGAGCTACTGTTTTGTATGAAAATGTGCTATATAAATAAATGTTGTTGTTTTTGATGAATACCTGAACTCAAGTTCTGTGCATGGCTCATACAGGTCTATGATGTCATTCTGGCCTCGGAAAGCATCACGGGGTGCTCAGAAAGTAATGCAGGGCACAAAGTGAATTTCTAGAAAAATATTCAGCGAACAGCGGTAATGGCAAACACAGTGATAAGATATCCAAGTGGAGTGTAATTTTATACTATTTGTAGGTAGCTGATCATGAATTGATTAAAGTTTGGATATTTGATTGTTTAGTCATTCCCAGTTTATTAAAAATGTGTCACTTCAAACATGAACATGGGAAGTATCATGTTAGATAATTTCAAGGTCAGGGATTACAAATATGATTTACCAGGGATTTAGTCCTCTATTGACCACTGTCAGAGAGTGAAAAATGACAAATTTCTATTATAATTGAGAATATTTACACCTTAAACATTTCAATTGAAGTAAACAATTTAATATTTCATATATTTGATGCAACTATTATTATTTATTATGCACTCCTACCTCATGAACACCTTGAATCAGGCCATCTTATGCTAATTCAGACTTTTTCATTTGAAGATTGCATCTTATCTAAATAATCCTAAAATATTCCATATATCCACAGAAACTGAATATTACAAGTCTCATTTAACAAACAATAAAGAGCAAATTGTTTTCAATCTATTACAGATGTGCTTGTGCACAATATATTTGTAGACTACTTAGTCAAATATAAGTTATTGTGACTGCTGGGGTGTGCTTGGAAAGCCAAGAGTCTCCAGTCTTTATTATTTTAGTATTCCTTTGAGCCCAAGCATTCTAACTCCTTTTTTGTTTTAAATAGAACAACTGAGATGGATGAAGATGCATCTCAGCCCGAGTTCCTCTCTTTGTAATGAGATCATATGAACTATTGTCCTCTTTGGCCTATTATGTCCTCTGCTAGTTGAATCACCAAAATTGGTTGACCTAAAGTGCCCTCACGGATAGTTTGTTGCCATGCTGGTCTCTCCAAGTTTTCGTTGTTGAACATCTTGCAATATTTTGATCTACAAAAGCTACTGTTCATAACCTTAGGTCTGGTCTACCAAATCTCTTTGTTAATTAAGCCTAGTACTCTAAAAGTATTATTAATTAATCATTACTTTACACCTAAAATCATTGCATGAAGTACTGAATAATACTTGATAAGTACTGAATAATACTCCAAGTTAATTAGGTATACCACATGGAGTAATGTTGTTATTGTTGCTAGGTGCCATCGAGTTGGTTCTGACTCATTGCGACTCTGTGTACAACAGAGCGAAACATTGTCTGATCCTGAGCCATCCTCTTCATTTCTTCCACATTTGAACCCATTGTTCCAGTCACTGTGTCAATTCACCTTGTGCAGAGCCTTCCTCTCTTCCGCCTTCCTTCTATTTTACTGAACATGATGTAATTTTCCAAAGATTTCTCCCTCCTGACAACGTGTCCAAAAAATGTGAGCTGTAGTTTCGCCAGCCTCGTCTCTAATGTGCATTCTGGTTGAACTTCCTCCAACACAGACCTGTTTGTACTTTAGGCAGTCCTGAATTTCTTCTTCACTTCTTTCAGCTTGAGAAATGCCAACTGTGTTCTTCCTTTCTGGCTTCCCATCTCCAGGTAATAGCCTGCTTTGTCTTCTCTAGCTGCTCTGCCACTTCCTCACTTCTTCCTTTTGCTTTGGCTTTTCTAAGTTCAAGAGCAATTTCCAGAGTCCCCTCTGACATCCACTTTGGTCTTCTCTACCTTTGTTGTCTTTTTAGTGATCTTTTGCTTTCTTCATGTATGATATCCTTGATATTGTTCCACAGTTCTTCTGGCATTCGATCGTTTGTGCTCAATGCATCAAATCTATTTTGAAGACGGTCTCTAAATGCAGCTGGCATATGTTCAAGGTCATACTTTGGCACTTGTGGCATTGCTTTAATTTTCTTCAACTTTAGCTTGAACTTGCATATGAACAGTTGGCGGTTCGTTCCACAGTTGGCTTCTGGTCTTGTTCTCGCTTTCAAAATGTAACTTCTCCATCTTCTCCTTACACAGATGTAGTCAGTCTAGTTTCTGTGCATCCCATCCAGTGAGATCTATTTGAACAGCCTCCATCTATGTTGATGGATAAAGGTGTTTGCAATGAATAAGTCATTGGTTTTACAAAATTTTATCATGCGTTCTCTAGTGTCATTCCTATCTCCAAGGCCATATTTCCCAACTACCCATCCTTATCTCCCAGTTTTGTGTTCCAATCACCAGTGATTATTAGTATGTCTTGACTGCAAGTCTGATCAATCTTAGCCTACAGAAGTTGGTAAAAATCTTCAATTTCCTCATCTGTAACCTTAGTGGTGCATTTGTATAATAGTTGTGTTGACTGGTCTTCCTTGTAGGTGCATAGTTATTATTCTGTTGCTGATAGCGTTGTACTACAAGGCATATCTTGAGATGTTCTTCCTGACGATGAGTACAATGCCATTCTCTTTGATTTGACAGAAGCCAGTCCATCTCAGCTCACTGATACAAAGGATGTCGATATTGATGCATTCCATTTTATTTTTGACAACTTCCAATTTGCCCACTTTTATGCTTCTCACATTCCAAGTCCCGATTGTTAATAGGTATTTGTAGCTGTTTCTCTTCATTTTGAGTCGTGCCACATCAGCATATCTGGTTTTACTTCACTCACATCATTATGGTAGACTCGACTTTGAGGAGGCAGCTCTTCCCCAGTCGCATAATGAGTGCCTTCCAACCTTGAAGAGACACAGTATCGAAGAAGTCCAGTCTTTATCTCAGGTCACTGCATCCAAGTATCACAACCATATAAGAAAACAGGAAGCACCAGGACGCTAAAGACTTGGACTTTTGTCCTTTTGCAGAGATATTGGGAGCGCCACACAACCCTTTCCAGCAACCTCCTGACCTCCCCATGCTCTCTCAATCTGTCTGCTGACTTCATATAAAGAGACACCAGAGACATGAATGTCACTGCCTTGGTAAGTAAACCTATCAACAAGGTAGACAGTCTCTCTGCAGACAGACACACTGTGAATGGCTGTGCCCAACATGTCATGGTTTCTGAGTCTTGGTTTTTATCCAGGAAAAGTCCAGACACTCACTCTTTGCTAAGTCTCTCAAGAGCCCCGATCAAAGCCTCCATTGACTCCGCAAAGATCACAGCATCATCAGCAAAGTCAAGATCAGTGAATCTTTCTTTACCAACAGATGCCCCGCAGCTGATGAACCCCACAACCCCACCCAACACCCAGTCCATGCAAGCATTGAACAGAGTAGGAGCAAGAACACACCTCTGATAAACCCCAGTATCAACTGGGAAAAATGCAGAGGTTCTGCATCCACTCTACACAGCAATCACAGTACTAGTGTACAGCCTGGCCATGATATCCAGCAACTTTGGGGGGATCCTGCATAGTCAAACACTATAAAAATCAATAAAGGCCGCAAACAAACTCTGACGATATTCGCGTTTGCGGTAGATGAGAACATTCCATGCCAGGATGCAGTCAATGGTAGACTTCTTAGGCATAAAAATCAGACTGCTCCAGTCACTCGTAGGTGAGCAAGTGATCACGGAGTGTTATCCACCTGTAGATGCCCCAAGCCAGGCAATCCAGGCTGCAATCCAGGATGGGCAGTTGCCAATATTTTTTGAATGACACGCAGAATATGAGGGTCAATAGCCCTCCTCTTCCTAACTCTCCTGTTATTTTTTCTCAGCCTCATACACTTTTCCATTTTCTCTTGTTTTTAATCTAATTCAGCAGGACCACACACTTATAATTTTTTTTATATATATATTATTCAAATTGTTGCCTTTTCCTTGAAACGACCTTCCTCACATTTGGCAATAAAAATGAGAAACTTTGTGTTGCGTTACTTGTTGCAGTTGCTATTGAATTCAGTCTGGCCAATTAACAAGAGAATAATCTAAACAGATTTCAATTGATAAATCTTTAATGATTTGAGGGATTTTATACAAATGCACACTTGACAGTGCTAATTTAAAGCAAATATGAAGCTTGATTAAAAATCCCCATGGCTGGGAAGATAAATGTTTGAATAATTTATCAGATTTAATTGACATGACTATGATGTTGTAAACAGAACTGTTTTTATGTTCGTAATGCATTCTGACATAATGAATTTTTGGGAAAGATCCAAGAAAGACTTAGCTGCCAGAATGACAGGAAAAAATGAGTCCAGTTCAGAAGGAAACATTATATGCATTGACTGAACTTTCAATACGCTGAATGTTAGCTTTTTATTTCAGAAATGTGCAAACTGGGAAAACACTACAGGGTAGCCTCCAACAAGCACTAAAAAGGAAACGAAAACAGATCAAGCAGGTCAGGTAATGTTCTTCAAACGCACTCGGCACAATCAGGGTAAGCGCCCAGGGGTAATCATTCACTCTGACCCTTTAGACAAGGTGGATATAGTGAGCAAAATGCATTGTAATTCTTTACATATATTCTCTGTGTCAAAAATGATAAAAAATAGTCACTACTGCTCTGTGTGCTTCACAGATTAAAAAAACAAAAACAACACCACCATGGGAGTCCCACCTGACTGCAAGTGTTTGTCTTTGTCAGTGAATTGAACTGCAAAATCTACTCTCTGATTTTAATAAATGGCTGTAATTGTATGGATTTATAGCTACCGGTAATATATTTTATAGGAGGGCACTTCTTTATCCATACATTGAACCAGCCCCATTATCTCACATTGATTCTGCCTTTGTATAGTGTCTTTTGAAGATCCCTAAAAATATTTTGCATCTTCTCACAACACCATTTTGGTCTTCACAGGCAATCGCTATTTTATACTGTTTTGTTGTGACGGATGCCATGACATTACTACATGTGACATTCAAAGTCATGCTTATGCATGACATTTGGGGTCAAAGGTATGAGGTTCAGTCAATTAGTTTGCGTATTAAACATACAGGAAAGTTTATTTTTGTTTAAAATCTGTACTTTTCGACTCTAGTGTGTTTCATGATTTCTACTTTGGCTATGGCTACAATTCCTCTTATCTCCTGAGCACACACAGAGTGCATCCGGAAAGTATTCACAGCGCATCACTTTTTCCACATTTTGTTATGGTACAGCCTTATTCCAAAATGGATTAAATTCATTTTTTTCCTCAGAATTCTGCACACAACACCCCATAATGACAACGTGAAAAAAGATACTTGAGGTTTTTGCAAATTTATTAAAAATAAAAAAAACTGAGAAATCACATGTACATAAGTATTCACAGCCTTTGCTCAATACTTTGTCGACGCACCTTTGGCAGCAATTATAGCCTCAAGTCTTTTTGAATATGATGCCACAAACTTGGCACACCTATCCTTGGCCAGTTTCGCCTATTCCTCTTTGCAGCACCTCTCAAGCTCCATCAGGTTGGATGGGAAGCATCGGTGCACAGCCATTTTAAGATCTCTCCAGAGATGTTCAATCGGATTCAAGTCTGGGCTCTGGCTGGGCCACTCAAGGACATTCACAGAGTTGTCCTGAAGCCACTCCTTTGATATCTTGGCTGTGTGCTTAGGGTCGTTGTCCTGCTGAAAGATGAACCGTCGCCCCAGTCTGAGGTCAAGAGCGCTCTGGAGCAGGTTTTCATCCAGGATGTCTCTGTACATTGCTGCAGTCATCTTTCCGTTTATCCTGACTAGTCTCCCAGTTCCTGCCGCTGAAAAACATCCCCACAGCATGATGCTGCCACCACCATGCTTCACTGTAGGGATGATGCCTGATTTCCTCCAAACGTGACGCCTGGCATTCATGCCAAAGAGTTCAATCTTTGTCTGATCAGACCAGAGAATTTTCTTTCTCATGGTCTGAGAGTCCTTCAGGTGCCTTTTGGCAAACTCCAGGCGGGCTGCCATGTGCCTTTTACTAAGGAGTGGCTCCCGTCTGGCCACTCTACCATACAGGCCTGATTGGTGGATTTCTGCAGAGATGGTTGTCCTTCTGGAAGGTTCTCCTCTATCCACAGAGGACCTCTGGAGCTCTGACAGAGTGACCATCGGGTTCTTGGTCACCTCCCTGACTAAGACCCTTCTCCCCCGATCGCTCAGTTTAGATGGCCGGCCAGCTCTGGGAAAAGTCCTGGTGGTTTCGAACTTCTTCCACTTACGGATGATGGAGGCCACTTAGCTCATTAGGACCTTCAAAGCAGCAGAAATTTTTCCGTAACCTTCCCCAGATTTGTGCCTCAAGACAATCCTGTCTCGGAGGTCTACAGACAATTCCTTTGACTTCATGCTTGGTTTGTGCTCTGACATGAACTGTCAACTGTGGGACCTTATATAGACAGGTGTGTGCCTTTCTAAATCATGTCCAATCAACTGAACTTACCACAGGTGGACTCCAATTAAGCTGCAGAAACATCTCAAGGATGATCAGGGGAAACGGGATGCACCTGAGCTCAATTTTGAGCTTCATGGCAAAGGCTGTGAATACTTATGTACATGTGCTTTCTCAATTTTTTTATTTTTAATAAATTTGCAAAAATCTCAAGTAAACTTTTTTCACGTTGTCATTATGGGGTGTTGTGTGTAGAATTCTGAGGAAAAAAATGAATTTAATCCATTTTGGAATAAGGCTGTAACATAACAAAATGTGGAAAAAGTGATGCGCTGTGAATACTTTCTGGATGCACTGTAAGTCGGGCCTTGTGGTGTGCAGCTTCGAATTTGAGGCACAACACTGATGCACCTGAGAGAATGGATTGAGAATTTGATGATTTATTCATAAATATGCCTTAAAATGATAGTCACTACTTCCAGCCCAAGACAAAGCATCAGGAAAACTTTAAGCTTCTGAAAACAGAACATAAACGATCTCAAACCTGCTTAACTTAAGTTGAGGTTTCGGGCAGGCCAAATCCTATCCCGACAGCACTTGGCAAACATATTCAGATAGGGAGAATTTGCAATTGCAGGTCAGCCTAACCCGTGCGTCTTTGAGAATGTGTAAGGAGGAGGAGGTTGGGATAGTCATGAAGAAAAATTCATTCAGACAAAAAGAGAACCTGTGAACTCTGCGTGGGCAATGACAGGACACAGCATTTGAACCCAGGATACTTGATCTGTGAGGCAACACTGCTACCCACTTCTGAAACCACATATATGTGATTATCTTTGCCAAACTACAAGAAGAAAAACATAGTGAGAAAAGCGCAATATAAATGTAAAGAATGCATTTATTTTACTTTTTCTTTACTAAGGACATAACCTTTATTCTTCTCTAATAATTTGAAACTTGTTAAAAATGTCCACTTACAAAAAGTAATAAGAAAGCCACCCGGAGATCAGAATGCACAGATCATTTTTAGAAAGACTATGTGTGTTATCTTTGACGATATATGAAAAAGTTTGTGTTGAAAAAGATTCAGGCAAACCTAAACACTTTGCACATTGGATGTTGGACTTTGAATTAGTCTTTCTAGACTATGAGCAGCACACAGGGACACCGTCAGGTATTTTCCACCACCACCACACCCTCTAAGACATGAGACGGTCTGCTGCTGAAAATTCCCAGAAAAACAGGCAGGGGAGAAGGAAGAGGGATGTTGAGGAGAGAGTGGATTCTGAAAGATAGTACCACAGTTTCTCTTTGAACAAACACTGTAAGTCAGACTTTCATATATGTTAGAACATTAGAACTATCTAGACAAGAACAGGCCATTCAGTCCAACAAAGCTCACCAACCCTATCCACTTAATTCTTCAAAAAAAAAAACATTGAGTTTTGAAAGTCCCTTAAGTGCAACTGTCTTTTACCCTACTTGGTAGCTGATTCGATGTGTCTATGGTTCACTGTATGAAGAAAAACTTCCTAATGTTTTGGCAAAATTTACTTTTAACAAGTTTCCAACTATGTCCCCATGTTCTTGATGAACACATTTATCTAATTCCCTTCATACTTTTAAACACTTTAATCATGTCTCCTCTAAATCTTCTTTTGCTTAAACTGAAACAACTTCGATTCATTAATCTTTCCTCATAAATCATCCCCTGTAGCCCTGGAATCAGTCTAGTCGCTCTTCTCTGGACCGTTTCTAGCACTGCTATGTCATTTTTGTAGCCTGGAGCCAAAGGATTTAATCAACATTATCTGTCAAGTGATCAGATGGCTTGTTGTTGCAAAAGAGTCAGAATCTGCTGAAATTTCTGTCAGAAAATTGGAGATCAGTCTAGTTTTTCATAAACTTGCTTTATCATTTGAGTGTACTCCATCTAGTGAACTATGAAAGTCTGGAGAAATGCTGTTAGCACAATCACTAAAGGCTCCTAATACCAGCTGTTAATCATTGGCACTTTTGGACGTTGCAAAGCGCAAAATACAAGAGGGCCATCAATGTCAGCCTTTGACTCATTCAGGTAATCTTTAGTTATAGCAGGCAGTAAAATGAAGTGGCATCCCTACAGGTTGTAATAATCCATGTCAAGATCTATTAGTAGGACAAGTTTGATAGGAGAAAGCTTGTCCATCTGCATCATTTATTTACCCTTGCAGCTCCATGCTGAAGAGGGAGCATCCATCACAGCAGTCCATTACAGGATAATCAGAATGATCAAAATATTAAGGGTAGAGGTCTATTTTATAAGCAACTGAATTTACATAGTAGTGTCAATCAATGCATACATTTACTCTGATTGGTTCGTTGGTCTACACCCAGACGACTTATTAAAAATAAAAGTCAATATTATTGTATTCTTGTTCTTCTCATATCCTTTGGGTTGAGCCACCATCCTTGAAATTTCTGTGTATGTAACAACTGTCCAGTATTTTAGTTTACAGGATATCTGGCGACCTCTTAGGGCTCATTTATACTTCTCACTCAGAACTCGTACTTGCACACATCATGGCTGCCACGCGTTCATTTGATGCATCCTCTGAGCAGGTCCTCAGAAATTAACGCAACGTGTGCACGAGTTGCAGTACCAGCAAAAACTCGGGGGGCACAGTGTGATAAAAGTTGGAATGTGACATCAGTGTCTCGGGTTACTATTTACATGTGACAGAAAATCGCTTTGTAGATCCTACGGTATCGATGTGCACACTTCGATGTTTGATGAATGGTTCGCTGTATTGAAGCCAAATACTGACATACAGATGCATTTGTGGTCCTTTTATATTTAAGTGTTGCATATTCCCCACCGTAAATGACACGATACATTTTAAAAGTCTCACATACCATCTTTTGTGCTGTCTTTTTTTACAGCCACAGAGAAAAAAAAATTAAGGACATGGTGAAAACGTGTATTTTGTGATTAAAGTAGAAATTTCGGTTTTAATCTCGAAATGTCCACTTTGACCTCGTAGTTTACTTTATCATTAAAGCAGACTGTCGTAAACGTCATCCCAGTTTTTAATCGCTACAAGCTTCTGGGACTTCCTCCTGACCTGACAGCAGCGGCAAGCAGCAATAAATCACCACACAGAACACATTTCATGTATGATATTCCAACTCTCTGCAAATTTAGAATCTTTAGATTTATACTTGATATCATTTTCATGAAAAAATGCATTAAAGTATGTATGTTACATTTTACAGATAAATCGTTAATTTCGTTTAAATAATGAATACTGTTCATAATTACCCACATGGGGGTGAAACGGTGGCGGAGCGGTAGCACTGCTGTCTTGCAGGGAGTCACGTCCCTAGAATTCCCTGTCTTGGAGTTTACGTGTTTTGCTGCTGGGTTTCCACAGTGTGCTCCAGTTTCCTTTCAAAGATATGCAGATTTGGTGACACTAAAATGACGCCAGTGTATGTGACTGCATGTATTCATCTTGCAATGAGCTGATGCCCTGTCTAGGGATTGTTTCTGCCTCAATGCTAGGTGGCACGGGCACATCCCTGGATTGATGGATTTAATCATTAAACATCCTTTTCAGAGATATTGCGGTAAGGTATCATCGGAATTTAATGGGTGTTCCAGGCAATTCACAACACAGTGAAGCCGAACCTGTTCTCACTGTGATAATATCTCAAACTGCCACCTGCTGGATTCTTCCAGATTTACATAAAGTACGCGCGCAAGTATAAACAGTAAAACACTTGTGTAGCAGGAGCATCCACTGCAGCATGCGTCATGTCGGGTGAAGTATAAACCCGGCCTTAGTCTTTTTAGTACATTTTTGTATTACATCAACCTTCCTCCTAGTACACTTGTTTCCTTCATGACATTTTCAAACAAATGCTTATATATTTCAATGTGCCCTGCAAACCAAAATACTTAACTACTGTTACTTTTATTATTACTTCTAATTATTATAGCAGTGATGGCAATGTGTGATCCACCAATTGCACAACCATACTGAAGAAACTCCCCACCTCCTTTGAAAGCCATCCACCATTTCATGGAGTCACTTACCTCGTGGATGTCTCATGTAGAGCTGATCACAGCGCACTGAACGCACTGATAGTTTGTTTATTCTAAGAAGACCAGATAAGGAGTTAAAGTCAGCACCAGGGACAAGATACTGTAACGCCACTGCAACATGCTTTTCAATGGGTATTAATCTTCAAAATTGCATATTTTTTCTTCTTAGCAGAAGCTGCAGTCTTTTGCAGATACAGAAAAATATGACGTGGTCAAACGTGGTCATCAAACAATCCGAGCAAGATATTAGTTCACCAGTCTCGACTCATTCATGCATCCAGACTGAGCAGAACACACTTGAGGCTTTGACGAAATCTGTAACTGTTGCAGTTTTATAAAACAAGCTCTACCTCTGTTGTCTTTGCTGAATAATATCCCACAGTTGGCTTCTTCTTCACATTGTTCCTTCATTATCAGTAAAAATGGATTGCCATGTTGAATCCCTCAACAGAGAAAAATGTCAGATTGTTAATTTGCATTTTCCAAGGGAAATTATAGTGTCTGCTAAAGATGCATTTAAAGTATCTAGAGTAAAAACAATGCATGTACAATGTAGTTACAACGATTAATAGACAAATTACAAGTGCCTAGTGCAAACAAGGCAATTATGACATTTTTAGTCATGTAGCACAAATCATCAGCAAAGTAACAACCATCAGCGATGTAAGTTATCAGTCATTGGTTGTTGATGATATCACTTACTGGTACAAGCCTAGTAGATATACAAACTACCTGTGACTAAATTACATAGACCCTACATGAGGAAACCCACAATGCATGGTTTAAGTAAACAGATGGACCTTTGGATTTTATGACCCTAACAATGGCTTGAATTAACTACCAAATTTGGGGGAAATATATGAACTGTTTTGATGGATGTACAGATCAAAAACAGAACAAAATACAACAAATGAAAGGCAGAACAAAAATAAAGAACATATGTATTATCACTCAATTAGTGAGGCTAACATAAGAGAATTTTTCCTAAAGACCAATTTCTCTTGTAAATACCGCCAGTAAAGTCCAAGCCAAGATTTTCCAAATACAGCTAAGAATACAAGCCTCCAACTGTTTCATCAAGGGTAGAGAATCACAATCAAATTTACAACATATGTGTAATATTACATAAACTTCATTTGTCATTTCTGTATGTTTATCTTATATGTTAGTATGGATTAAGCTATTAGTGTATACTATAACCCAAAGGATTTGGCTCATATAAACACATCAAGCACACCCTCTATCAGGAATACTTGTCATTGTTGCAATGATGCCACTCACTACTTGGTGTTTGATCAACAGTAGATTCGTGGAATCATAAAGTAGCAATGCAAGCAATCTGGAGTCTTCAAATAACTAAACATCAATATCTTTGAAGGAAGAAAGAAAAACACAAGTACAGTCGACCCTTGATATACGACTGGCCTGACATGCAAACAACTTGCTTTACAACCAAAATTTTTGTTTTGAATTACGACCAACATCTTGCGTTACCTGTGGTGGGCTGGCGCCCTGCCTGGGGTTTGTTTCCTGCCTTGCGCCCTGTGTTGGCTGGGATTGGCTCCAGCAGACCCCTGTGACCCTGTAGTTAGGATATAGCGGATTGGATAATGGATGGATGGATCTTGCGTTACGACCCGAATGCGGTCACGTGTATCCGCTTGTGCGGTTGTAAACAAACAGCCGAGAGCATTTGTAAGCGTCAGTTGGAGCCCAGATACATGTGTTTGTGGACGTAATTTCGGTCAGTGCAGTGATTTATATAATTTATTTCGATAATTACTAAGGAAGGAAGCGAAGGTAACAAAGGTAAAGAAAGCGATCACAATCGAAACGAAGAAGGAAATTGTGTGGAAATATGACAGTGGTGTTCATGTGACCGAACTCGCTTATATGTACAGCATGTCGAAATCCACCATCTCGACAATTTTACAAAGAAAAGATTTGTATAAGGAAACTCCTTCCAAACAATAACCTCCTTACATTTCATTCTCCTCCTCCTTCCTTCCTGGAAGCCAAAGATGTCAACTTAAATGGTGAGTACAGTATGAAATTGTTGTTTCTGGTAGGCTAGGCACTTTTTATAACTTTTTGGTTAGTACATTAGAAAAATTATTGGTGTTTTTGGTAAATTATGCACATTATACATCCCTTTTTTATTAAAAAAAGTTAAGTAAGTGTTGCTGTGGGAGGTTCGGAACACATTAAGGGCATTTCCATTATTTCTTATGGGAAAAATAGTCTTGACTTACATCCAGCCCTCACGAACGAATTGAGTTCGTAAGTCAAGGGTCCACTGAACCTGAGTAAACCCCAAACAGGCACAAAATGCTAGTTTCATGCAGGCAGTGACTGGTCCAGAATTCAAACACAGAATGCAGAAACATTAATTTAGAGACCCTAACTGTTTTTTTCATTTAGCTGGCCACCACCAAATGTGTGAAAATAAATATTATAGAATAAAAAAAATATGTATATGTGCAACACTGTATCTTGTGTGAAATGAGAAAACTGAAACAAGATTGAGTTGTGGTCCTGAAGGAAGCCCTGCTTAATTTGCTTAATTGGTGTTATGACACAAACGAAAAAAAAGAACTCCATTCTCTTCAGAAGCTGGTCAAGAAGTGAACAGCGCCTTCAGGTGGATGCATCATTTAAATACAGTCAAGGCCATAAGGGGTGTGGTTTGTGCAGTACAGGAAGTGGCCTCATCAGTCTTCCTGTGGCTCCTCCCCCTTCATTCTAAAGGAACAGACCTACACAAAGTTAACGGCTGCATCACACTCGGTTCTTTCCTCATATTAGTCCAGCAAGAACCTGTTAAACACTCCACATAGTCGTGGGTCTGACCCCTGTATTAGTATTTATATTTCACTTCCATCTGGTCATTTGGCTTGTTGTTCCACGCCTTTAATGGATGACTTTTGCTGTAGCGTTTTTTGCTGGTGACTGTTGACTTTTTCCCTTCGTTCCTGTGTCCTCTTAGAGCTCTAGTGGCATTCTGACTTTTTTAATTCCATGTTCCTCAGCTCTCTTTCATTACAAATGTAAATTTGCATTTTAATGTAGTGTTGCCCTGGTCATATTATTTTCATTACAAATTGTCACTTTTTCAGTGACTGAACTGGACGTTTCTCATGGAGAGAATGGAAAAAAATGGACAGGCCTCACCGTACAGCAGTACAAAAATATACAAAAAGTGAATAACCACGAGCATCCTTCATACTTAGTTTTGTTTGAATTTATTAAGGTTCCATTATGAATACAAAAAAGTTGGTATTTTTTTCCTCTCCTTGATGTCATCTGGCCACAAATGAATGACTCGACTATATCATCATTTATAGGATAAATTGCTATCGTGGACCAATGCCTCAATTACTCTGGATACTTTTTATTTTTCATTATTTTCTCATTGTTGTTATTTTTATTTCTTTCAGTATGATCCTATTACAGTATTAGCTTTTGTATATAAAAGAGGCTCTCCTTTTCAATTCAGACTTGCTTTATCCTATTCAAGGTTGCAGGATGCCAGAGCCAATCCGATCAGCATTGGGCATGTGGTCTATCCCTGGGCCTTTATATATATTTGAAGGTAAGTTTTATTCTGTTTTTGTAAAACACATTGAATATGTATTGTATGATATTATATGACATTTATTAACATGTCGGTTTCATCATTTAACAGCATATGCCATTTCCATTTCCAAATAATTTTTCAAAAAATGAATTGAATGAAGCATTTAATTACTTTTGTTATGCAAATGCTATCCATCCATGTATCCATTTTCATGCCTACTCTGTCATGGTCAGGTAGCAGAGTGCTCAAGTGTTCACCAGCAACATCAAGTACATCACAAGAGCCAAGCCTGGGTGGGGTAATAGTGCATCACTGGGCCTACATGGGCCTAAACCTGCACCACTGGGCCAGTTTGCTATTACCAGCACATCTTTGGACTGTAGGAGGAAACACAAGGAGAACATGGAAAGTGCACACAGAAAACATCCTGACTATAAGCACAAATGGCATCCAAGACTGGTAAGACACATAGCCAATTCTGTTTGTTCTATAAGAAAATGTAATGAGACTTAAATTTGATTTTTGTTCAGTATCACAGCTTTATTTTTTTAAATGATTGCCTGATCAAGTGTGTTTTCCTTCTCGTCCTCTCACTCCAGTTACAATACATGGTCCCTCATTCTCATATCACGATCTCTCTGACTGCATGAGCTCTTCCCTTCTCCCCTTCATGTAGTCATAGCAAATCCTTATGTTGTTCTTTTCTCTCGTTGCCCCTTTCATGAATGTAACACCCTATTGCTCATATGCATGGTTGCCTGTCTCCAGTGTGTTTTTCTGGCATTGGCTCTTCAGCCATTTACTGAACACGTTGTGTCTCCTGGCCATAGCAGCTTGTCAATCTTTAAATGGAGTTCACGGAAAATGAAGCACTTGCAGCCTGAAGAAGCCAAAGGCGGACAGAAAGAAACCAAGAGTAGCAACACAAGCATGGCCTGCAGAAATTCCCACGCTTGAAGGGCTTACAGAGAAAAGGAGGAGGCCATGCCATGCAAGTGACAGACAGAATCTCAGTTACCTGAAGGGGACGAGCTGCTGTCACTTTAGATATTTGTATTCTGCCTCCTTCATGGAAAAAAAAAATAAAAATAAAAAACTGTGCCCAGTGCGGCATTGGTTTGATTTAACACAATCTGTGTGGGAGACTCACTGGGTCAGGATGGACTGAGGTGTGAACAGTTTTTAGATTTTAATTTTGTTGTGCTTAGTGTCCATTCTCCACTCAGCTATTTTCTGTAGGAAGTGCGTTTACTTATTATGTGCCTTTGGTGTGATTTATTAACATAAATATGAGCTTCTCAAACCTGCTTAATCCAATTCAACATCCTGTGGTTTGGTAGCCTATTTGTCTTTTAAGTCATTTTTCAATAACCACATCAAGAGTGCAATTCAGCTGCACTTATGAGACCCAAAACAGAGATAGATAGATAGATAGATAGATAGATAGATAGATAGATAGATAGATAGATAGATAGATAGATAGATAGATAGATAGATAGATAGATAGATAGATAGATAGATAGATACTTTATTAATCCCAAGGGGAAATTCACATACTCCAGCAGCACCTTACTGATACAAAAAACAATATTAAATTAAAGACTGATAATAATGCAGGTAAAAACAGACAATAACTTTATATAATGTTAACGTTTACCCCTATGGTGGAATTGAAGTGTCGCATAATTTGGGGGAGGAACGATCTCCTTAGTCTGTCAGTGGAGCAGGACGGTGACAGCAGTCTGTCGCTGAAGCTGCTCCTCTGTCTGGAGATGACACTGTTTAGTGGATGCAGTGGATTTTCCATAATTGATAGGAGCCTGCTGAGCGCCCGTCGCTCTGCCACAGATGTCAAACTGTCCAGCTCCATGCCTACAATAGAGCCTGAGGAATAGAGGAAGGAAGGGAAAGAAAAAAAAAGGAAAAATAACGTGTTTGCTACCTTCCAAAATGTCACTGATGGTTCATGGATGGACCTGACCAGGCAAAGTGACAGACAAAGCCTCTCGTGTCCTACCTGAGCAGAAACCATTCACCATTTTCAGTTCAATGTAATCTTGTATAGCGATCTTCACTGAGTGCAGACACAGAATGATGTCACGACTTCTTAGGTCAAGTGCAAAAATAAACTTTACAAATTACTACATACAGAATTAGTTTGCATAGAGATTAGTCGAAACTGAATATCATAAATGGAATCCAACACTATCTGTCTGAATGAATTGCTGGACTGTGGCTAGTTGACAATGGAGGGGAGGAAATTCGTTTGAGACTAAAAGCTCATCGTGTTTTCTCTTCTGTTCATTTGCACCCTTTACATGAAGGACTGGATTAAATGGTTTGGTTGCATTAGGCTTTGCCAGGCAGTGTGGTGTATGGGTCAAGGCTTTGCCCTTCAGGATTTGAGGTTTTCGGTTCAAATCCCGCTACTGACAATGTGTGACCCTGAGCATGTCACTTGACCTGCTGGTGCTCCAATTGGAAAACCAAAAGAAACGTAATAAATTATATCATAAATGTTGTAAGTCGCCTTGGATAAAGGTGGCAGCCACATAAGTAAATATTTACATTCATTTTGTTGTTTCAGTCTGGATACTTTGTGACCTGGCCTTGAAGAATTAGATTTTGGAGTCTAGTGAAGCTGAATTGTTCAGCTTTTGAATGAATGGATGATGGCATTTCTTAATGAAAGTTCTGGCCTGCATGACGGTGCTTCTGATGGTGGCACACCTGGGCGGACCACCAGCTTTCACTTATAAGCTCAGAACTGACTTTCAGTGGTGATAGTTTGTAAGCTGCAACACACACAGGTAAAATTTTCATCTAAATCCAAACGCTGGTTTGTGTGTGTCATCACACTTAACACGTCAGTTGCTTATTTGAAATACAAGTTATTATTGACAAAGAAAGAGGAAAACTCAGATTTCCTACTTAAAGATGAAGTCATTTCGGATTCTGTCACCTCTCTGGAAAAGGAAGACATCAGAAGCTGAGAATAACACAGGCTCACCTGTTTGCCATGACAGCAACAGATAATCGGATTCCCTCAGAAGAGTGGCACACTGTAAAGCACCTGCTGAACGTGTGGAGTGTCAGCATTACAATATATCATTTTCACATCAAAGAAAACTTTTCCTTTAAATGAAGCTGTAAAGTTGTCTTGTGCTTTATTAACTTTCAATCAATAAACATGCAGTTGGTAAGGTAATCAGGAAATGCCTCCAATTGGCTGACAATGTATCAAAGCCAGTGCTTCAAGGCAACAGCAAGCTCTAACAAGCAGTTTATTACCGGTAGCTGTTACTGACATTAGTCAAAACCAAGAAAGATAAAATAGAATAAGAAATGCAATGCTGGAAGGGCCTTCGGCATCGTGTTCTCCTATCCCTTTTGAAAACCTCACGCCTTCCTTTGATATGATAACAAATATAAATTGTTTAAAAACATCAAATGCAAAGCATACTAAAAACCTGACTGTCATGGAGCCAATCTATCTGGGAGTGAGTGACGCATCCATAATATTAGCATCGTGTTAGCAATCTGGAGTGGCCTTTTTAAATGCTATTCAGACGGGCCCACATTTGAACTGATGCTTATTGTGCATTTCTGTTTTACACGACCGCGTGCATCACTTTCATCTCCTCTCTTTGTTTGTTTCCACTCTAATGCTTGTTGCAAGCGCTTGCCCTGTGTGGCGCACAGTTTCCCTTTTTGGGGTTCACTTCTCTAATCTCTAATAAAAACAAAACTGCGACTGAACTGATAGTGAAATGTGTGTGTGTGTGTGTGGATTTATAATTCTATAGCAGAACATTACAAGAAAAATGTAAGCACACAGTCTATACTTCTTAAAGTGCAAATTACATTTCTTCATTTCCCTGTAATAAATAGGCTTGTAGAAAATTCAGACTTTACTTTAGCAGGCAAGGATTTCTTTCAATGCCACCAACTGTCACATTCAATGTTAATATAATGTTAAAATTTGCCACCTTTTCAAGTCAGCAGCTATTGTGTCTGCAATATTTAGACCAGAAGTCATTCACAGCCTGGATAGAAATGTACAAATTAAGCATGTCCACCCTGCTTGGAATGATTGCAAGTGCTTGGGAATATGATTTGCAAAATTAAGCAGGATTTAGTTAGGAAGAAACTTGATTGACACCCACGCACAAACACACACATATACATATATATATATATATACACACACACACACATACATATTTATCAAAAATAAAAAAAATATTACACACACATATACAGTATATATACACTTCATAAATATAGGTACACACATACATATATATACAAATACTAAATATATTGTGACAACTCTACAGGATGTGCCAGCCACCAAACCCAACACAGACAAGCGCAGGAGGCACACTTATAAAAGCACACATGATTTTATTTTTGTTTCTTCACTTCTTCCCCATTCCCACAAGTACACAACACAGTCCAAAGCACAACACTGCACAATACTTTCCTTCTCTATTGTTTTTCTTTCTACTCTACTCCTCCTTGGCAAGCCATGTCTCCCTCCTCCCACCTCTCGCTCACCTTGTAGTCTCTGTTGGCCCCTTATATAAGTCACTCAGAAGTGCTCCAGGTGCTCATTGCCCCACACGGGCTCAGGAATAGCTGCAATGCATCCTGGTGGTGCTTCCGGATCCCAACAGGGCTGTATCCAACTCCATCTCCCATGAAGCCCTGCGGGAGTCCGAGGTACCACTGCCACCCAGAGGGGCTGCCATCTAGCGTACTGGGGAAGGTGATGCTCTGTCCACACTTGTCCCCCGGTCCTTCCAAGGCAGAGGCGTCCTGGCCATCCATGACAATATATATATATATATATATATATATATATATATATATATATATATACAAAAACTAAATATATAGATACACATAACATATATATACAAATACCGAATATACAGTATATACATATTCACACACACACACACACACATATATATATATATATATATATATATATATATATATATATATATATATATATATATATATATATATATATATATATAAACATACATACACACACACACATACGTATTTATATATATATATAAACATACACACACACACACATATATATATATCGTTTTATACTTTCAGAACCTTGATGTAATTTTTCAAAACTCTACACACAAAACTCACAACTAATGATCAAAATGCATATTTTTCAAAACAATATCACTTTTTTCCAGCTGCTTGGATACAATACACATAAATAAAAGATCACTTGTTCATTGAACTGAAATCACCAATTCCAAATGACACAACTTAACATCAAAGTATTACCATTTCAAAATGTAATTCACACATCACATTTGGGATGAGTGATCTAACTATCAATTGATACAACTGCTCTAAATGATAAGTAATTGTTACATTCCTCTTAAAGCATAGTTTTATGGAAACTGAGTAACAATATCCTATGTTCACATCATGGAAGTGTCAGGATAACGAGATCATCTGACACCAATTGATTACTGCTGATTGATTTCGCCTTGTGGTACGAGTATGACTTAAGTGAAATCCACAGCAACATAGCGATACATTAAACATGGAGCAGGCAGATGGTCAAGCATGATGAGGAAGACGCGATGGTCACAGGACTAGCAATTGGCAAGCACCACATCTGAGAGGTGGGCTTGGAACTCACCAGAGAGATGGTCGTGGGTCCTGTTTGAGAGGTGTGGGGGAACGTGGTCGAGGAGAAGGCTACAGACCAAGACAGCGGCCACAACAGTAAAGAGTGTCCCATGAGATCAGAGCAATGGTTGTAGGCCATGTCATAAATCATGGTATGACAATGACTGACACAGCTAGAATGATTCAACCAAACCTCAGAAGATCAACTGTGGCCTCAATCATCAGAACCTTCCGCAATTAGAGGCTTCAGCATGCACTACAGTGAACATTACAGTACCGTAGGCTACTCTTAGTTGTCAGATGACTGTATACCGCATGCCAAAGTGTGGCACAGAGTAGGTTATGTGACTATGTCACTGTGTTCTACAGTATGAAAACATGTTTTTCCTATAATTTTTCCTACAGATTTGAGACTAATAGTGCCAAATAGTGGAGGCAGAGGCACCTCCTAACTGACAAACAAGAGCAGGCTATGGTCACCTTGGTCTGGGCCAGAAATGACAGTTCACTTTACAGAAATCAGAAAGCACATCCTGGACAATGAAGACATCTTCAACAATGTGGAAGCCATAAGTTTGCCAACTATTGCACACTTGCTGAAAAAGCACCAAATGTTTTTAGAACAGCTACTAGTCTATATACTGTGTGCCTTTTGAGATAAATGCAGACAGAGTGAAGCAATTGAGGACTGAACATGTTCAAGTATATTCAGTGTTATGATGCTGGTTTGTGAAAGATTTCCCATCTTTGTAATATAATCAGTGATTCTTTTTCAAACATATCTTTTTACATAGAAGGTGACGGCCCTGGATGGTGATGGAAACCATCATAAATTAAATTTTGTGGATTTCTGGAGGTAGAAAGTGCATGATAGGTGGCTGCATCAACTAGTAATACACTGCATCAACTGATACACTAAAAGTGTCAGTCATTAAACCATTACTTAAAAAGTCAGACCTAGACCCACACATACTAAATAATTACAGTGCATCCAGAAAGTATTCACAGCGCATCACTTTTTCCACATTTTGTTATGTTACAGCCTTATTCCAAAATAGATTAAATTCATTTTTTTCCTCAGAATTCTACACACAACACCCCATAATGACAACGTGAAAAAAGTTTACTTGAGGTTTTTGCAAATTTATTAAAAATAAAAAAACTGAGAAATCACATGTACATAAGTATTCACAGCCTTTGCTCAATACTTTGTCGATGCACCTTTGGCAGCAATTACAGCCTCAAGTCTTTTTGAATATGATGCCACAAGCTTGGCACACCTATCCTTGGCCAGTTTCGCCCATTCCTCTTTGCAGCACCTCTCAAGCTCCATCAGGTTGGATGGGAAGCGTCGGTGCACAGCCATTTTAAGATCTCTCCAGAGATGTTCAATCAGATTCAAGTCTGGGCTCTGGCTGGGCCACTCAAGGACATTCACAGAGTTGTCCTGAAGCCACTCCTTTGATATCTTGGCTGTGTGCTTAGGGTCGTTGTCCTGCTGAAAGATGAACCGTCGCCCCAGTCTGAGGTGAAGAGCACTCTGGAGCAGGTTTTCATCCAGGATGTCTCTGTACATTGCTGCAGTCATCTTTCCCATTATCCTGACTAGTCTCCCAGTTCCTGCCGCTGAAAAACATCCCCACAGCATGATGCTGCCACCACCATGCTTCACTGTAGGGATGGTGCCAGGTTTCCTCCAAATGTGACGCCTGGCATTCACACCAAAGAGTTCAATTTTTGTCTCATCAGACCAGAGAATTTTCTTTTTCATGGTCTGAGAGTCCTTCAGGTGCCTTTTGGCAAACTCCAGGCGGGCTGCCATGTGCCTTTTACTAAGGAGTGGCTTCCGTCTGGCCACTCTACCATACAGGCCTGATTGGTGGATTTCTGCAGAGATGGTTGTCCTTCTGGAAGGTTCTCCTCTCTCCACAGAGGACCTCTGGGGCTCTGACAGAGTGACCATCGGGTTCTTGGTCACCTCCCTGACTAAGGCCCTTCTCCCCCGATCGCTCAGTTTAGATGGCCGGCCAGCTCTAGGAAGAGTCCTGGTGGCTTCGAACTTCTTCCACTTACGGATGATGGTGGCCACTGTGCTCATTGGGACCTTCAAAGCAGCAGAAATTTTTCTGTAACCTTCCTCAGATTTGTGCCTCGAGACAATCCTGTCTCGGAGGTCTACAGACAATTCCTTTGACTTCATGCTTGGTTTGTGCTCAGACATGAACTGTCAACTGTGGGACCTTATATAGACAGGTGTGTGCCTTCCCAAATCATGTCCAATCAGCTGAATTTACCACAGGTGGACTCCAATTAAGCTGCAGAAACATCTCAAGGATGATCAGGGGAAACAGGATGCACCTGAGCTCAATTTTGAGCTTCATGGCAAAGGCTGTGAATACTTATGTACATGTGCTTTCTCAATTTTTTTATTTTTAATAAATTTGCAAAAACCTCAAGCAAACTTTTTTCACGTTGTCATTATGGGGTGTTGTGTGTAGAATTCTGAGGAAAAAAATTAATTTAATCCATTTTGGAATAAGGCTGTAACATAACAAAATGTGGAAAAAGTGATGCGCTGTGAATACTTTCCGGATGCACGGTATATGCCTATTTCAAATTTACCGTTTCTCTCTAAAATACTAGAAAAAGTAGTCGCCAGTCAGCTTCAGTCACACATTACGCATTACAATTTATTTGAGAAATTCC
The DNA here is from genome assembly GCF_900747795.2 of Erpetoichthys calabaricus. Taxonomy (NCBI): domain Eukaryota; kingdom Metazoa; phylum Chordata; class Cladistia; order Polypteriformes; family Polypteridae; genus Erpetoichthys; species Erpetoichthys calabaricus. The sequence goes on along the minus strand of NC_041394.2, from coordinate 210,967,328 downwards.
AGTTTGGTTTCCGCACTGGTCATAGTACAGAAACAGCACTAACGCGTGTTGTAAATGACATTCTGATATCCTCTGATGAAGGAAACTCAACTGTAATTATGTTGTTAGACTTAAGTGTAGCATTTGACACCATCGACCATTCTATTTTACTGCACAGGCTAGAAAATGATGTTGGGCTTACAGGCACCGTACTCGCTTGGTTTAGTTCTTATTTAGTACTGAGAAAAGCGCTGTATAAATGTAATGAATTATTATTATTATTATTACTACTTATCAAATCGATTCCAATATGTACAGAAATGTGCTGACAGTACTCCTTCATTATACACAGAAGTTCAATATGGTGTCCCGCAGGGCTCAGTACTGGGACCGCTACTGTTTTCACTTTACATGCTTCCACTGGGATCTCTCATTAGGAAACATAATGTTAATTTTCACTCGAATGCAGATGACACCCAGTTATACCTTTCAATTAAATCAAATGAAGTTTCTCCGATGTTGTCTTTAATTAGTTGTGTTAGCGAATTAAACGGAGTGGATAAATGAGAACTACTTGTCTTTAAATACAGATAAAACAGAGATATTAATTGTTGGAGGGAATGATGCTGATCACAACAATATTTTGTCATCATTTAACTCAGTTGGAATCCCCACTAATTTTACTGAATCAGCCCACAATCTAGGAGTTATCTTTGACTCTAGCATGTCATTTAAAGCGCATATTACAAAGTTGTCCAAAACATGCTTCTTCTTAAAAATCTTAAAAATGTTAGGAAATTAAGGCGCTTTCTAAATAAACAGGATTCTGAGAAATGAATTCATGTATTTATTTCTAGTAGGATTGACTACTGCAATGCAGTGTTCTCTGGATGTTCAAACTGTTCTTTATACAGCCTCCAGTTAATACAAAATGCGGCTGCAAGAATTATTACAAGAACAAGAAAATATGAACACATAACTCCAGTTCTTAAATCCTTACACTGGCTCCCGGTTAAGTTTTGGGCAGATTTCAAAATCTTCCTTTTAACATATAAAGCATTAAATGGCCGAGGTCCGGCTTACTTGTCTGAACTTATCATGACTTACAAACCAGAGTGCACATTAAGATCTCAAGATGCCGGTCTGCTTATGGTTCCAAGGATTAATAAAATAACAATGGGAGGTTGAGCTTTTAGTTACAAGGCCCCTAAACTGTGGAATGGTCTGCCTGCTACTATAAGAGATGCCCCTTCGGTCTCAGCTTTTAAATCCCGGCTGAAGACTCACTACTTCAGTTTAGCATATCCTGACTAGAGCTGCTGGTTAACTGTACAGACTGCATCTCTGTTGTTAGTCATTAGCACTAAAACATAAGTAACATGATAGTTAGAATTGGATACTAACCCTCACCTATTCTGTTTCTCTTCTCGGTACTCAAATGTGGCACTTGGTGCCACGGCCCACCTGTCAAGTTGTTTTGCCTGCCTAAGGTAAAGTCATCCCTGATGGAGGATTGCAGGAATCGTGGGGTAAAGGGGTCCTTTCATTGGATTGGCTGGCCCAGCGCTGTTTCAGCTGTGGAATAGACAAATGGGGAGGCAGCCTGATGGATGAGGTCTCCAGGACTCTAAACAAGTCCAAATCTTATTATGTGATATCATCTACTGTTAAATTCTGCTCCGTACTTCTAAAATTTTTATTTCTATACTGTATTGAGGATTACTTGTGTTCTGTTCTGTGTATTGTATTGACCCCCTTCTTTTGACACCCACTGCATGCCCAACCTACCTGAAAAGGGGTCTCTCTTCGAACTGCCTTTCCCAAGGTTTCTTCCATTTTTTCCCTACAACGGTTTTTTGGAAGTTTTTCCTTGTCTTCTTAGAAAGTCAAGGCTGGGGGGCTGTCAAGAGGCAGGGCCTGTTAAAGCCCATTGCGGCACTTCTTGTGTGATTTTGTGCTATACAAAAAATAAATTGTAATTATAATTGTAGTAACCCTTCTCCAAGCCATGAATAAGGCATACAAAGACATTAGAGCAGACCAGTGTCAGGCCTGGATTTGCCATGCTAAAAGGTCCTTTCTAAGATGTTTGGCAAGAGAGAACATTAATTTTGATGTGGATGAGAACCTGTGGCCAAATGTGCATGACAGGCTTGATGGAAATGAGGGACACCTGTAATCCTCTGCTTTGCAGGTGAGGAGCACTGCAGTTTGAATTACTATTCTATTTTTTTTCTTTTTTTGTAGCTAATTGTTGCTTTCATTTACTGTAAAGGGAACCTGTGTTGTGATTTAAAACGTTATAATTCATCAATACATTTCAGATTTGTTCAATGATTCCACTGAGTCTGTAGTATTCTCTCTAATGGTCCTTTTACAGTGACATTATGTGTAGCATCATGATGTATCACATATTCTGTACTTCACAATCTAATGATTGTATGAACCACTACACAGTGGCACTATTGGTATCTTGTGTGTGGGTGATCTGAAGAAATGCCGCCATGATCCTCTAAGTGCAATGTTTCTTTAACAATATGAATGCAAAATGCAATGTTTTGAACATTGAACAGCCTGTTTTACAAGTGGTGACCACTTTGAGTTTTGGGTCTAGAGTTTAGAAAAATTACATCAAGGTTCTGAAACTAGTGGCAAAGCGATTGTAAAAAACTGTAAATATACATACATACATACATACATATATGTGTGTATATATATATATATATATATATATATATATATATATATATATATATTATGACAGATGTCCCGGGACCTTGCCCCACCGGGACGCTGGAAGAAGGGAAGGACTGGGAAAAGGGCAGTATCTTCCCTGGACCATAAGGGGGTGACCTCCCTGGATTACATGGGGGCCACAGAACTTGGGAGTTCAACCCTATGGAGGGACGTGGCCACCACCAGGGGGTGATTGGACAGCTCCGGAATTGTGGTCCGCAGCACTTCTGCCACACTCGGAAGTGCTGCCAGAAGAGGAGCTGAACTCACTCGCCGGATGTTAATTAGGGAGCACCTGGAACACTTCCGGATGCTGTATAAAAGAGGCCGCCTCACTCCACTCAACAGCCGGAGTTGGGTGGAAGAGGACGGAGCTTGCCTGGGAGGAGTTGGAGGTGGTAAAGAGGAGAAAAAGAAATCTGAAGGACTGTTTGATGGTGATTGGTGCACTGTATTCTTGTGTGGTGCAATAATTCCTGTGTGTTAAGGACATTCTGTGTCTGCCTGTTTGTGTCCGGGTCCAAATATCGCCATAATATATATACAAATATTAAATATTTATACTTGCAAATACGAAATATACATACACACATACACACACATATACATACAAATACCAAATATATATACATGAATACACACACACATACTGTATATATGTACAAATACTAAATATATATATTATACTGTACATATATTGCATAAGTGTATAAAACGCTGTAGTAAATGCAATACTGTGTAACATCCTTTCATTTTACATGCCATTGCTGTGAGCCAATTCTTTGCAGCCTCCGGTGTAAAACACAAACCATGGGTGAAATGGCAGTCTGCGGTAGGGCACACACCCCAATGCCAATATACAGTAGAATCAGCAATGAAACTAACCGGGATGTCTTTGGGATGTACAAGCAAACATGGCAGTTATGTGCAGATGTGCCCAGTGGTGCGTCCAGTGGGATTCACAAGGCAGTTGTGTTGTAACACTTCATCCAGCTGGCAGTACTAAACAGAAGAATTCTGTATAACAAAAAAGAATATAAATGAAGCTAAATGAAGAAGTGACAGTAAAATATTTGGTAACACCTTAGTTTAGGTAATTCAAAAATACTTCTATTAGTCATTTACTATTATGTTTCCAGACCTTAACATACACATTTAAAAAGCATCAGTAAAGTGTTTATTCATCTCTGCAATGTGACCGACTAACAAAACTTCACTTTGGAGTGGGCTGAGGGGGCTTAACTGAGATACATTTCTCTTGATATTACATAATTAGTAGAAGACCTGTGAATCCTTCATATTTTTACCATCATGTCAATATGCCACACTGCACAGAGATGACTAATCTACTGTATCTACTGATGTTTTATAAGTGCTATGAAGGCAAAAAGAAGCCTTTGCTAAGGTGTTAAGAGTAAATGAATAATACATGCATTTTTACAGTACTGAGTGTTACCAAATATTCAGTTCATCCCGTGCGTTTGATTAGCTAAGAGATAAGGAACAGTCAGTGCACAATGGTGGGAGGTCAAGCAAAAACTGCTGGTGACACAGGGCAAGAACAAATGTGCCCAATCCTTTGACTATTCAAGCAAACCCCAGCAAACTGCTCAGTGTAGGCCTCTGAGGGCGTGGGATGACATACTATAAAATCGGAAAGTTTTTGGAAAAGCTCTCTACCTTGTGACCCCTGGCTTTGATGGTGGTATCTCCTACTGTACGTCTCGTTGCAGGGGTAAATTTCTTTTGATCATCATATCAAGCCGAATAGCTAATGCAGCAATAACCGGAAAAACAGCACAGAACAGTTTATATGTTTCATTTTGTTAAATTCTTGTTTTAATCCTTTACTAGGTAGGATTACACTAAGAAAGAAACATAAATACACAGTGTAAAAAAAAGAAATCCAAATTTCAGAGAAAAATATTAAGTAGAGGGGATAATCAAGCAGATCAACGAAGGATCATGGAAGTCGGTGGCTGTATTTTTTTTACATTAACTTATAATCCTTTAATTTTTGTCTCCTTTGCTGCAGCTTGTTCCTTTGTCTGCCCGGGTGTACACCTCTCCTCACTCATCATTGTGAATCATTTGAATTCCACTGTACACTGTCACCTGCTTGGTAATCTGATTACTTTATGGAAGAATTAGTATGTATATTTAATGTAGAAGGGTTTTAATCTTGATGAAAATAATCTTAAGGAACAGTGAGAGGACTACTCATATGTCTGCCAGATATGCCAGTAACATGCTAATAAATGACAGATGATTTATGTATCTGGATTCTTTTATTTATAAAAATAGCAAGTGGACTGATTTTTGATATTAATAATACAAGTGAATCCACTTTGATTAGACTTCTGTGGAGAGCTGTGCACATTCAGCATTACAATTAAATCTTCTGATGTGAAATGGGGATGACATGCTAATGAAGCAAGCCAGTGAGCCTGAACCGGGAATGTCCAACATCATTACAGGGTATCTTAGATGAAGAGTAATTATATGAGGAACACTGAAATGTCATTAAAAATCTTCACTAAGTGATTTAACCTACTCTTTCTCACTAATGTTGCATTTTTAGAGGCTAACTGAACAGAAAGTTCCTCTTCAGAAGTTATAAAAAAGCTTTTTAAATATGCCCCGATTTAAAAGCGTAAGATACAATCGAGCGTCTTAATTTAATTTGGTGCATCAAAATCCAATGCTGGTTATGTAATTGAAATCTCTCTCTTTTTTTTTTTTTGTCTTTTTTTAAATAAATTCGGATGAATTGGCAATTAGGGCTGGGTCTGATTTCCACGAGATGTATTGAAATTGATAGCTGGGGCTCGTGAAATATTTCAGTCTTGCCAACCCATATTATATACAGTTGTCTCTAGTTGCATTTCGAGTCTTGAGCTGACAAAATAGCAATAACGTGTAAAAAATTGCTTAATTGCATTATTTTTTATTATGGCTTAATTTCACATTTCCTCACTGTTATAGATACAATTACAATAAAACATTCAGAAGTCACTAAAAAAATAGATTGCAATGAAAAGTTTCTGCAGGAATGAAATGTGAGAAGCAAAATGAAAGCTCTGCCACAGGCGCAGATTTGGAAATATCAGCAGTTTTAAAAATCTTTGTACTTTCCTGCTGCTTTTTTGCCATTTGCAAATATACATACTTATTATATACTGTATATATATATATACACACCCACACACACACATATATATATATATATATATATATATGTATATATATTATATATATATATATATATATATATATATATATATATATATATATATATATATATACATATATACATATACATATACACACACATGTATGCATACAAAATACATGGTCAGTTTTTGCTGGAATGTTCCATTATGTCTCATTAGTTTTCATAAAATAACATGCCGATGTATACAACATTTGAACGACAATGTAGTTTTTGACTGTAATTCAAGTTTTTAGGTTTTTACAGAAATTATTTTTAAAAATATTTTTGTTTAGTTGCTTGTCATTGCTTTTGTGCATGATTCCATTTCTAAAAAATGCAAACTAGTTTAATTCTTTTAAGCAATTACACTTTCAAATGAGCTATAGAACTACATTTGTGTGCAAAACAGAAGAATTACATGGAAACTTGGAATCGTAACAGTTTGGCTTGTGATCTTTCCTCAGCTCAATTTCAGAGGGCTACATTGTCCTTTCCATTTTCTGATGTTTATTTCAAGAGGTTTTTTTTTTAAATATAGTTTACATTGTGTGTTGAGCATGATAGTGCACCATGATAAGGCCCGCCATACCAATGCCAGGGACAGGATGGTGTTTATTCTTTACAAAGTGATTCCCCTTTTTGCAGAGGAATGATTTTCAAATACAGGTCATTTTTTCCCTTAAAATATGTATTTAATACCACAAGTAAACACTTCTGTATAAACTCAGATGTAACAGGCCCTCATCCATGCTGGCTGAACCTCTAGTTTTACGTTTGTACATTCCTAGAGAATTGGTATGTCTGAGATCATATCTTTTTTCAATAAATACTGTAGTGACATACTGTAATCCAGTACTAAAGCAGCCATGAGTTTAAAGTCTACTTCTGTGCGTTTCAAGCTGACCCTCCAGCAGTGTTGTTACAGGACTTTGACCCTCAGATTGGTGGATGGTTTTATTGTTCTAACAGTAAACCATTAGGACAGGATCAAAAGCAAAAATAGCAATAGCTATAACACATTCAATTAAATCACCTTTTCCTCCATCGTGAGTCATAGTCTACCCTGCCACACTTTGCCTTCTGAGTTAGGTGTAGTTTGATAAAATAACCAGCCCCCTGTTCAGTGCGGTATCTGTGAGCAATCGGTGGGCATAGGTACTTGCTGAATAGTCCTAATGGTCCAGCGTTAGAGGGGCTTTTACCTAGTTCTGCTTGTGTGGTGCACAGATTACGTGCCACAATAATAATTTGCAGCAGTACTTGAAGTTGAATCAAATACAGTAAGTGTCGGTACCCTCTCGGTTTGTCGGTTTTTAGGTTGTCCTCCCAATATGTAGCAAATATTACCCGATGCCTGAGTCAAGCAGGTACCCCCACGGAATTTTGAGTGCAATAATTATCATACATTGGGCTGGAGAGTGAGGGATGGGGCACCTCTTGAAGTTCACAGCAGGAGGTCCTGGTATGCTGCAGCGAGCAATGGACAACTTCCGCTACTCTGTACTGGTGTGATATGTTACAAACAAGTTTGTAGCAGCACTACTTAAATTTCATACAACTCTCATCAGCCTTGGTAGTATTTCACCATGGGCAGCTTCAGTCTTGGTAAAAAAAAGGAGCCAAAAAGATACCACGGGGATCGCAATCTTTAGTGTTTATTCATTTCTTCTCTTCTCACTCTACCTTTGGAATACAACCGCTGTGGGATTACAGCTTCATTTTGGATTTAAGTCCTTGTCCTGGGCATGCTTGGTCATGCAATTTCACCTGGGTTGGTAAATGTCTTCATCTAGGGAGTGTTCCCAAATTCTACAGATCATCTCACAGCAAGAACAGCATGGTAGGACAAAACTTCCATAACATTCAGGAAATTGTTCGATTGGCATCTTGATTCATTCTCTAAATCATTCTATTTGCTTGTATGGCACTTGTTTAATAACATTTAATACATACAATACATAGTTAAAAGTGTAGCTCTTACTCCTGCCTGTTCTTTCGCTCCGTCTAATTACCTACAGTTATAGATAAAGAAGGGAAGGAGGGAGAAAGTGCTGAACTATAGTAGTGTACCTAACCACAGAGTGGGAAGTTTATGGCATTTGAGGCATTTTGGTTAAGTCTACACAATAAAGAATATAAAAGGGAAAACAGAGTCACCATAAGACCCCACATGACAAAGCAGGTGCATACCAGCCCACTTCATCCTCTGATTTCTGTGATTAAAATACACACACTTGTATGTTAAGTTTGTTCTCAATATATTTAATATATGTGGAAAATAGGCACTCCAGAATAGTGGTTCACATGTTTTTCACCTTAAAAGACTTAGAGAAGGAGCCTTGCAAACGGTTTTCCCAGCCGGCCCAGTACTTTGTCCACAACTTGTCAGGGTCTGCACTGTTCCAGAGTGTGAAGAGACCTACAAGACTTGTACCTGATATCTCAGATGTTCTTAATATGTGACTCACTATTTCAACAAAAGATTTCTTATTTAAAGCCTGAATTTTACAGGAGGTGTGTGCCATTGCCTGGAGAACATCACCTCAGCCTGTTTAAAAGTGACCTTCGCTTGAAGTCTTCATGGGTCTTTGCAGGCATTGTCATCGATTGCTCATCTGCACAGAGCACAAAGTAGAGTAACAGTTCGCCTCTCATCTGTTCTGATCCTTCAGATCTCTGGGTTCTGCCCGACTCATTTATTAAGAGGTTCTGTACGACCGAAAAAAAGAAATGAGAGTAGGGAACCTTACTAGGGAAGGATTTGGTTTTCAATTATTCACCGGCATCGTACTGGATACATCAGGCTGGCAAATGTTCAAAGTATCTCTTCAATCCTAAACCCAAAAATAGGCCCTGCTCATAAACTTATGTGACTCATGATCAAAGGTCATTGCTTGCTCTAGGCTGACCAAGACCACATGGATGTGACAATCTATTTTGAAGTGGACCGAGTATCTGAGTAGGGTCAGACTACCAGCAATTCTGCAGTCCACATTTTTGCAGCTTTAATTGGATATTTTACCTAATGACCGCCTTCAGCTGTTCGGCTAGTACTTATTATAAATGTGTGATTTCTTAGTAATTTTTTTCAGTTTTTTTCTTTTGGCAAGGTTTACTTCAAATTACACTCTTTGGTTCACTGAATCCAATTGTTATATTTATTTTTTACTAGAATGTAGTTTTAACATACAGTTGACCCTTGATATACGACCGGCCTGACATGCGAACAACTTGATTTACGACCAAAATTTTTGTTTTGATTTACGACCAACATCTTGCGTTACGACCCGAATGTGGTCACGTGTATCCGATTGTGCGATTGTAAACAAACAACCGAGAACGTTAGTAAGCGTCAGTCGGAGCCCAGATACATGTGTTTGTGGACGTAATTTCGGTCATTGCAGTGATTTACCTATATATATAATTCAGTAAGACCATGCAAGCAAGACACATAATTGCTAAGGAAGGAAGAGAAGGTAACAAAGGTAAAAAAAGCGATCACAATCAAAATGAAGAAGGAAATTGTGTGGAAATATGAGAGAGATGTTCATTTGACCGATCTTGCTAATATGTACAGCATGTTGAAATCCACCATCTCGACAATTTTACAAAGAAAAGATTTGCATAAGCAGGCTCCTTCTAAACAACCACCTTCCGTTTCATTCTCCTCCTCCTCCTTTCCTGCAGCCCAAAGATGTCAAATTAAATGGTGAGTACAGTATGAAATTGGTGTTTCTAGAATAGAATAGAATGCCTTTTATTGTCACTATACACATGTACAATGAGATTAAAAGCGGCTCCTTCAGTGCAGACATATGTGTAGAACACAACAAGTAAATAAACAAATAAACAAATGGTGCAAAAAGATGCAAAGAAGTTCCAAAAAAAAAGTTCTGCATAGGGCTTGTATGGTTGTTTCTTTAGCCTTAGCATAACGCCGGATCTGCGGCCCCGCTTCTGCTTTCTTTCCCTCCTCCATCTGCGTCGTCTCCTAGACCTGACAACAATCCACGGAGAGCCCGCTGGTCTCGCTATGTTGTCTGAGATGTTGCGCGTGTGATGAAAAACACTCGAAACAGATGTCTGGCTCTGGACACCGATGTCTATAAGGTTCTGACGGGTGTAGCGGATGTTTGCCGAACTGATCGTGCACAAACAAGCAAGAAAAAAAAGTACAAAAACAACAAAAAAGTGCACTGAAAAGGAGAGCCCTGAGCCACTGCGACCATGCGCACCGCCATGCTCCTAGCTTAATCTAGCCTACTTCTGGTAGGCTAGGCACTTTTTATAACTTTTTGGTTAGTACATTAGAAAAATGATTGGTGTTTTGGTAAATTATGCACATTATACAACCTTTTTTTATTATGAAAAGGTTAAGTAAGTGTTGCTGTGGGAGGTTCGGAACGCATTATGGGTATTTCCATTATTTCTTATGGGAAAAATAGTCTTGACTTACAACCAACTTGAGTTACAACCAGCCCTCGCGAACGAATTGAGTTCGTAAGTCAAGGGTCCACTGTAGTTGAAAATATTTAGTATCTTTTCTGGTGCAATCTTGCTTTCTCCTTGGGTGCTGACACACAAACTTCAGTTGTGAAGGAGCATGATTCTAGAATTTGCATGTTATGAAAAAACTCTGTGTGTGTGTAGTTAGTAATTCCTCAAAACCTCTCAGCTATTGGACTCAGACTCCTGATTATAGAGTTCGAATTAGGGGTACTGTTTTGGACTAAAAACAGGATGAACTTTTGGTTACTAAATCACTGACTGGTTTATCAACATTCCCTATCCTGGTCACCTCCATTCACTCTGTTGGCGTTCCTTGTGTAAGGCCTAATAGTACCTTGGTGAGGATCTTATAGTCTGCATTCAGGAGAGAAATTGGATGTTAATAGCCACCTCTATCCCTTTTCAGTTGGAGCAAAATCATACCTTCCCTCAACAACGCCCACCTTGTTGGAAAAAACATACTTTGACTGCTGCAATGCAAGGTGTTAAAAAGGGCATACGTTACCTGGTGTGTGGCTTAATCACAAAGTTAAAATACTAAGATAACTCATAAAAATCATCAACAGTCCAAATACAATGCAGTTGTAAGGTACAACTGAACAGTGTACCTCTAAAAGACCATCCTCCCAAAAACTGCTTCTGTGGCATCATACTAAATCAGTTCTTCTTTCCATCTACATATGATTAGGATGGAGAGGAGCCACTGCTGCATATCTTACAGCTTATTCTTGTAGTAAGATACTTAGATAGGAACCTAAGCCTACGCATATATAAAAAATTGTGCTCGCCAATCAGAGCAAAGTATGGATTATTAGCTTCTCTTCACTTCTGGTTACAAGAAGGTGAAGCTTCTGTAAAGATATAAGTGACATACTTGTGACTCAGGGAAAAGAAGAGTGACAGTCCTTTTAATACCTTCCATTCCTCATAGATAAGTGTTTGGACATGTGGACGATGTTTATGTCTGAGGAAGATTCTCTTTACAAACTGGAAAATTCTCAAGGTAAAAAACAACCAGAAAACTTAAGGACTGTGAATATACAGGTCTCAGTGTCATCAGCGATATTAGTAGCTCTTATGGCTCAAGCAATATTTCTGGAACATGATTTGTCAGGCAGTTAGGAAAGGCCAGGGAAGATTATGGAAAAAATGCGGTAACAACCACTCATGATGATTATCTTATTTATGGAAACAAATCTGTGTAAAACAACACAGTGAGGCTCCCACTTCATCTACAGGGGAAATAAAATAATAAAATGTTACAGTTTGCAGGCAGCAGGCTATTACTCTTTGGGTATTTCTCATCATTTTGATTGTCTTTTTTCCTCTGCCCCATCCACCTTGCCCAATGTCATCAGGCTACTAGAGGACTGAGAAGTGAGGATTTTTGTAAAGGGAAATCAAAAGAAAGAGTCAAAGAGAATTTCACTCATTTAGGATGTTTAGAAAGTGCCACTTCCTCTTCGCTGGGGACAGAACAGACAGACTCGTTGGACTTCAGTTCTTAGGTACATTTTATGAATGTTGCTTCTTGTCTTGGCTCAGGCGTTTCATCAGGTTGCCCTTAGAATTGCCCCTAGTCTATATTGTATTGCCGCACTACTGCTTTTTTAAAGGCTGTACCTTTGACTGACTCCAGTATTTCTAGCACTTTTCCCAAAGATCGCTAACTTTCTACTGTCTTGCCAGGCAGCAAAACATGTGGTAAATGTCCTGATTTGTTTAAACTGCTTTAGGTTAAATGAAGAAAAAAGCCAAAGGCCAAACCTTGGCAAACATTTTACATGTTAGTCAGACACACAAGTAAGAGTTTTACTGTACTCAGTTTACACAACAATAAACCTGAACTTGGTGTTGCGACTGAAACGATGAGGTTAAAGATGCCGGCAAGTCAAGTAAGACGGCTCAGACTCCTGGGTAAAAAGAGAGAAGCCCTGTGATTTGGCTTGGAACTACACTTGCTACTTCTTAAGATGAAGAGGAACAGCTTTATTGTGAGCTTCTGGTTAGGAGGCCTTCTGCAAGGCTGCCTTTGATGCTCGATTAGGCAGAGACCCAGAGTTAGACCCCAAATCCTCTGGAGGAACACCTTCTGCAAAAGCTGAAATACATTTTGAATTTATTCACTTATTTATTGATTTTTCTGCTCTTCTTTCAGAATATTCTCTTCTTAGAAAATGTGGGATAGCAGGAGTTTAATGATGCCCCAGATAGGAAACCAGTTTGTCCATCATAGCTATTGACAGTCGATGTCTGAATGATACGAGGAAATCCAAAGTTTGTGAATTCTGACTTCAGTGCACTGTCAGTCCAGGGAGTTTTGGCAAACTGAGTGCACCATCCCTAAAATGGGAGTTTTATGGTTTTTAATGTCACATGTTGGTCCACGGATTTTTAAAACTGTAGTGATACTGCATAAGATGCTTTACCCTTCTGAGATGATCTACAAAATGAATTATTTAGCACAAGTCGATCAGTTTATGGCATGCGATTAGGACTCCTTCATGCCAACGGTAATGTGCCTTTAAAATGAATGCCTCACTATGACTGCTCCATCCTCATTAGAGAAGTCAGGTGTTTCTTTGTTTTTTGTAATTCTAGTGTGTACTTGAGGAAAGCTGTTGTTTTTTGTTTGTTTTTTATTGAACTTCTCTAAAAAGATAAAGTTTCCTCTTGGGACAAGTAAAGGGCTACCATCCATCTTTCTGTCTATCTATCCATCCATCTAATCTAAACACAATGCAGTGCTGCCAGCTCATAATTCCAAGGAATAGAATTCAAATGCGACTTTCAACTGAGCCAGCATAGTTTTGTATGAACGTGCATCTGATGGCGTGTGCCCAGTCGACAATTTGCAACTCAACCATGGTTAGTCACATCCTGTCACAAAACGTCATTATGTACATAATGGTTCTCCAACACTGATCTTTTTGAAGTAGGGCCCTGTTTGTATTTGGAAACATTTCCCTTATGAACATTACTTGTTCCACTTGTTCAAATTGGAGTTTGGCTTCTAAGTGCACGGGTTAGACATGCAGCTATTAAAGAAATTATTATTATTGTCAACAAAGCAGTGGCTTTATGCACAGACTGAATCTGATCTGTGCCAGCAGGTCATAAAGAGTAAAATCAGATAGTTAACAAAGGCCAGAATTCCATTTTCCTAGGACTTATGTCAAGGAGTTGCAGAAGAAATAAGCTGGTAGTGTGTGCCCTTTGGTGATGAGTTTGGCTGATAAAGGATTAGAGCCTGAGAGTTGATAGATAGATAGATAGATAGATAGATAGATAGATAGATAGATAGATAGATAGATAGATAGATAGATAGATAGATAGATACGTGAATGTGTTATTTATTCAGTGCGGAGGTCAGGGCATCATTTCATATCACACCTTGCATCAGTTTGGGTTTGAGTTTGTTTTGTATGAAATAGTCGCTAAGCATGATTGGCTGAAATTATCACTAATGGCTGTGAAGGTTTAATACACTCACATATTATTTCTCTTTAAAAGCTTTTCTGTCATTTCATATTGTTTCAGTTGTGCTGATTAAATGGTCTCCTCTCATCTATTGCAGTGAAAAGTAAAATAAAAGCCTAAGTGAATGTTTTAAAAAATGTAGTAGATCAGTGCCTCCCAACCATTGGGTCTTCTGCCAGAGGGTCGCGAGTTGCTATTGTTTATAATGGTAGAAGGTCACAGTGGGTAGCTGCTCTGGCGATCGCGCTTGATTCCCCAACCCAACTCTGACATTTGCACTCGATTCTCCAAGTGAGATCCCCTGTCTTTAGTGGGTTGCAAAGACACTTACATGGGAAAAAGTGGCTCATGACACCAGAAAGTTTGAGAAACACTATACAGTAGCAGATAACCACAATGCTGCTATGAAAAATATTAAATAAACTTTTATTTTTGGTAATCTTATATTTAATTGAATTTTTAACCATATATTAAAACCCTGAGCACATGTGGCAGACGTGAAAGGGCCTGGAGAAGCCGTGGAGAACATTATGATGCCTGTAACATCGTTCAGCATGACCGGTTTAGTGGTGGGTCAGTGATGGTCTGGGGAGGCATATCCATTGATGGATGTACAGACCTCTACAGGCTAGACAACGGCACCTTGACTGCCATTAGGTATCAGGATGAAATCCTTGGACCCATTGTCAGACCCTATTCTGGTGCAATGGGTCCTGGGTTCCTCCTGGTGTATGACAATGCCCGACCTCATGTGGTGAGAGTATGCAAGCAGTTCCAGGAGATTGAAGGAATTGATACCATTGATTGGCCCCCACTCTCGCCTGACTTCAATCCAATAAAACACCTCTGGGACATTATGTTTCGGTTGATCTGATACCACCAGGTTGCACCTCACACTGTCCAGGTCAGTGATGCCCTGGTCCAGATCTGGGAGGAGATCCCCCAGGACACCATCCGTCATCTCATTAGGAGCATGGCCCGATATTGTCAGGCAGGAATACAAGCACGTGGGGGCCATATAAACTACTGAGTACGATTTGGAGTTGCTGCAATGAAATTTCGGCACAATGGACTAGCCTGTCACATCAGTTTTTCACTCTGATTTTTGGGGTGTCTTTGAATTCAGCCCTCTGTAGGTTGATAATTTTCATTTCCATCAAACGATGTGGCATCCTTTCGTTCCTAACGCATTAGCCAGTCTATAACAGTATAGACATCCAGCATATGTTACTTAACCCATGTAGTTTGTACTGTTGGCTGAAAAAAATTTAACCCTTGTGTTTTTAAGTAGAACGGAGATAACAGAACCCAGTGTCCATGAAAAAAAATCTTAACGTTATACAAGTCACGTAATCCACGTGTCAAGTCATCCGGCTGTACACTTCTAATGTCTCAAACAGTTTTCTTTAATAAAATATTGTTAAATAAACCACTTCAGAAAAAAACTCTTGTGAACTAAAAGGAATATATGTGTTTGGAACGGTGATAAATGTCCAAAAAGAAATGCTTTCATTTTTCAAAATGAGTTTAAGAAAGCATTCATACAAAACAAAGTCTGGAAACATGTAGATATTAAAGGAACCCGTGCCTAGTGTTTCTGTATAATGAATTATTTAATGAGGTCCCTCTGGCATAGGCGGAGGATTCCTGGAGCTGTGAAACAGCAGAGTGGACACTTGGGTCACTCTTTTAGGCTGCTTCTGTGTTAATTCATTAGGTTTAGCCATCCTGAAGCCAAGATGATCATCCAGAGGAAGATGTGCAGTGTTAATTGTAAGGCTCTCCTTGGGGAAATCGATGGCTAGCTTTCCATTTACAGATGCAATTCTTATGATTTTATCAAACTGAACTCAACATGTCTCCTTTAAGTTCTGTTTGCTTGCTGCGATTTTGAATGATGATTGTAAAGTACCGAGAATTTTGCCTTTGTGTTCATTCAAAGTGATGATGTTAACTTTTGATTGATTTTACCTCTCATCCCTATTGGAGTGTTGGAATCTGTTAACTCGTCCTGTCTCTGACTAGACTGAAGATCGTTTTCTAAGCAAAGATGCATTTTTTCCCTAAAAGATTCATCTCTACATGTCAGACTTTACTCCAAGAGCCACTAGGTCTTGACTGAATTTCACTCCGCTCTAGTCATCCTTTTAGAAGGTGCCTTCCATTTACAAGCAAAGGTTGCTTACACCAAAAACAAAACCAAAGTCACTGCTTTGCACCTTAGTACACCACATAAGGTCCTGCAAGGCGCTGACCACTTGGCAGATGGACTTTGTGTCAACTGGAAGTTTGTTTTTTCTCCTCCCTATAATCATCCAGCCTTAGCTTTATTCATATATTTCTTTATATTGATTCATGTGGAATGGAAAAGTGCAGAACATGAATCTACGCTTGCTACAACCCCTAACAGCTGATCTCAGTTTGACAGAAATTTATGGGGTGCTGCACATGAAGAGAGTCAGGAGTTCGAATGGAGGTGGGCATATCATTCAACCAGGCAGAAGTGTGATAAGATGAGCCCTCAGGCAATTTAAAAGTAGCGTTTAAGTATAGGTATTTATAACTTATCACGTTCAGATAAATAGCCGAGTTAAAAGTTACCTACGTGTAGATTTGTGCTCCATCGAGGAATAACGGGGTGGCAGGGCAAAGTCACACAGGCGGTCAGTGTCTCCTTGTGAGCTGGCCCACTGATTTGGAGGTCTACGAATTGGAGGGCTTCCCCAGGCTTGTCAGCAGAGAATACGCGCGTATAAAAATAAAGAGTTAAAACGCTGGGTGAAGGTTTACCGCGTAACTTACCAGCAGACGTGAACGAACAGCCGGCGCGACGTGCTTACAAACACATACACAACTCCCGCGGGAAAAGGTGGAAGTTTAAAACAGTGACACTGCACCTGATCAGAGGAGCACATAGGATGCGTGACTTGATGTCGCTCGCTACTGGGGGACACCGCAAGGCGAGCAGACGAGAGACAGAGTGGGAGTGCGCGGGAAAGAGAGCGAGCGAGAGAAAGAGTGAGCGCGTGCACGAGAGAGAGAGAGACTCTTTACTGCCGAGTTGGTGGAGCAGAGACAAGGGCGCTTAACTTTGAACATATTAACAAGGATGGCTGTGGGTGCGTATTTTTTCGTCATTGTCTTGATGCATATTTTTTTCAGTCTTTGTTTTTGTTCGTCCTTCGTAAACTTCCTGTTGAAGAAGAAGGAGGAAGAAAAGGCTTTTTGTTTATTATCCCATTGGGGATTTTCATCACTTTTTGCTCTGGAGTCACCGTTTTTTGCCTTTGTTAATGTTCTCGCATTGAACTGTGTATATAATTGCAAGAGAATACATTTCTTTTCTTTTTTTTTTTTTTGAACAGTGATCATTGTCTGTGTCTCAATTCTCCCATCCCCTGGTCATTCTTTACAGCTCCAGGTGCCCAGAGTCTGAAATTATGCAACGGTGCCATTGCATGGGGCACAGTGTAAGGAGTCTGAACTGAGATTTGATTATAATGCAGAGGTGGCAGCATCAGAGAAGTGGGTCTAACTGCAGCCTGCAATACCTATGACGTACTACGTACCCATGACGTACGTAGGTCAGGTAATGCCCACAACGTCAGTCACAAAACGATACATGACTGACCTCATAGGTTGGCAATTACACTCTGTTGTCACCAGGCGCCATTCAGTGTCAGACCTGAGTGCTCAAAAGGGAGCACATGACCTCACTAGTGTGTGTGTATATACAGTATATATATAGGTTGACACACTGACTACTTGGTAGAAGTAGTGAGTGTTGCCCTTAGGCATAACACTAGAACTTGAAGAGACCTGTAGGGTTTTGAATAGTACATCACAAAAAAGACCTGCCAGGTCCGTAAATATAAATGTTGGATCCTGTCACTTCATCCTCTAACCTGCACATTTGTGCCCTAATTGTCCACTTGAAGCATGTGTTTTTTAACATCAGAATGATATTGACAACCATGGCTCTAACATAGTTTTTAAATCCCCTAATTTTGATAAAATATCAAGTCTCTACCACACTATATGGAACTTTTTTCAATTTATCCATTTTTCATTATTCAAAGGAAAAAAAAACTTTCTAACATTTGTGGTAAATTCACTCTTAACAAGTTTCCATCTGTGTCCCTGTGTTCTTGATGAACTCATTTTGAAATAACAGTGTCGATCCACTGTACTGATTCCCTTCATAATTTTAAACACTTCAATCATGTCACCTCTTAATCTTCTTTTGCATAAACTGTAAAGGCTCAGTTCTTTTAATCTTTCCTCATAATTCAACCCCTGTAGCCCTGGAATGAGCCTAGTCGCTCTTCTCTGGACCTTTTCTAGCTCTGCTATGTCCTTTTTGTAGCCTGGAGACCAAAACTGCACACAGTATTCAAGATGAGGCCTCACCAGTGCATTATTAAGGTTGAGCATAACCTCCTTGGACTTGTACTCCACACATCGTGTTATATAACCTAACATTCTGTTAGCCTTCTTAATGGCTTCTGAACACTGTCAGGAAGTCGATAGCTTAGAGTCCACCATGACTCGTAAATCTTTCTCATAAGGCGTACTTTCAATTTTCAAACGTACCATTATGTATTCAAACCTAACATTTTTACTTCCTGTGTGTAATGCTTTACATTTGTGTTCATTCTCTTTTTAATGTGTGGTACAGCAGTAATCACTGCTGCCTTATGAACCCAGTGTTCTGGACTCGAATACCACAGCCACTCCTGGTCCATATGGAGTTTGCACATTCTCCTTGTATCAGTTTGCCTGAGATTCTGTTCAGGGTCGTCCCCCCACCTTCTGCTGCTGATGCTATCTTTAGGTCCCTTGACATTCTCAAATGCATTAAGCTGGTTCAAGTAGTGTATAGTGTACATGTCCCTCTACCATATAGCATCAATTTGGCCCAGATCCATCTATGATGATTCTACTGACTCTAGAAGTATTGGTTAGTTACATGTTTTTTACGGTCATAAACATCAAAGGTGACCCTGCCCTGTTCCCTGGTGGATGCCACTTTCACCAGTTCTGAGCAGGTTCCTTTCAGCAATAGCCTTTGCTTTTTGTCTTGGTGCCAATTTTGCACATGTCTATGTATTTAATTTCCTTTTCTTCTAGTGCGAGTCTGCTTTGTCTCAGTCTCTCAACCAGGGTTGTGTCCTGCCTCGAGTCCAAAGCTGATGGTATAAGCTCTAATAGTTGGTGACCCAATGTTGGAATAAAAAAGCTGAGGCAACGTATGGATTGGAACAACCAGCCATTTTTCCTCTCAAATGAGTGTTGTTCTTACTCCATTAGAAGGGGTAACGGATTGACCAAAAGGAAACGCAGGCCTGGGAATTTAGAAAAAAGATGGGTGAAAACTGGCTTGACTCTTAAGGAGTTTTGAAGTACAGCCTCGGAGATGAAGGTTTAAGGCAGCTGCCCCTTTATTGTGTTAGTCTTCAGTCACCTGATTTAGCCTTTTCTTTTTCATCTTTATTCATTTGGGCAAATGCTACACTTTTCACAAACAAAACACTGTCTATAAACTGCCTTCTTCCTCACATTTATTCACTTTTCACAAGGCCACACACACTAAAATCAAAGCGCCAATGAAGAAGCATCATGTCATGAAAGTGTAATGGATGAGAGGTATGACTTACACTTACGCACCAAAACTTGTATGGCTTGGTGATGTCCTGAAAGTTGATTTGGATCAGCTCTAGCATTGGACGGATGAATACAATTGTTAAGTGAATCGGGCTTAGTGTGAAGACTGAAAAACAAACGGTGTCTTCATTCTCAGCACTCAAGTTGAATGCACACTGTTTATATAACGGTATCTGAGTGGGGAATCACAGCAGCAGCTGATCGGAAGGAGAATTATCGGTATACAGCATCAAGCACACACTACCTCAGCCACAACGCGTCAAAGCCTTTCCTGTACGGACCTCGTGTTTCAGAAACAGTTTCATCCCAAGAACTATAAACACACTCAATCAGTCCATTAAGTGCTCCTTGTAGAACTGCTTGTACTTATAAGTACAATTACCTCACTGTAAACTTGCATTAGTTATAATATTGCACAACCTGCGCCACTTTATAAAGCGCGTATGATGACGATATAATTTTAATATGAAATGCAGCAAAATATGTTGCTTATAGTATACAGATAAAACTTTAACTTCATTTAAATAATCTGTGTTGTTAATTAAACATGTGAGGACACGGTGCCGCAGCGCTAGCTAGTTCACGGATAGCTCCTGCCTTGCGCTGTATTGCTGGTGCTGACGTGACACTGGAAGGATAGACGGATAGAATAATTAAACATGTACTACGAAGATATTTCAATGTTCCTTAAAAGTTTTGAAGAATCGGCGTTCTAAGCTTAACGTCTATTACAGAGCTGATTGTGTGGCGATTGGGTATTTGGAGAAAGAAAAGTAAGGGCAGGAATTGGAGGTTAGTACGTTTGAAAGAGACTACTTCTGTAATAAATTATTTCATCGAAGGTCGCACATGGCGCAGCAAGCCTCTTGCGTGAGATATGAACAATCACTGCGCCACCGTGTTCCCATGTTTAATAACATGCTTTCATTCCTGTCATCATGAAAAAGATATCACGTATACATCTCAGTATTTTAATTATTCAGAGAGCTGTAATATCACGTTCTGTGTCCTGTCGGAGAAAGAGAAAGAACAGAAGCACGTAGTGATTCACACACATAGAAGATCAAACACAGAACAAAGCATTTAACGTGCTACTTCAGAAACTAGTAAAATAAACGATTTTAAGAAGAAGTTTATGATGTTCTACTTTAATGACAAAATAAACTACGCGATTAAAGTGGAAATTTCGATATTAAAGTTTACATTTCGTGCTTTTTTCCCCACTGTGTGCCTATTTTTTTTCTCTGTACCCTAATAAGCTTTCATATGACACTCAGACGGTCCGCTGCGAGTCGCCTTTTCACGCCGACTTTGATATGTGATTTCTTTTTTATTTTGGGCACTGTGCGACTTTGTGAACTTGAGCTTTCGAGTTTCTCCGACACTATGTCACTCGAATCAACTTTCTTTTGTTGATACCACCACTGTTTAAACCAACAAATAGTACATTTTTCCTTTGCGTCCACTTGGTATTCACTGAAATTCTTATATTTCCCCCGTGCTTTTCCCATTGTCTTTTCACAGAAGGCTATTTATATTGATTTGCACATTCAAAGAGGCGTAATTCTGGGAGGAGTTGGGGCGGGACAGGAGGCGTGTGCACGCGCGTTACTTTTCACGCTGATCGGGATTTATGTAGTGGAAGAACGTGAAAGTTTGCGTACGCACAGATTCCTGCATCTGGATTTTTCTGTGCGTATGCACATTCTCGCTTTTGTGCTTACGCCATGTTATAGTGTGAGTTCTATGCACAGCGTTATACATGAGGCCCCAGGACTGCATCTGACTCGCTAAGATTATATAATTGAAGGTTACAACTGAAAATCACTGGAGTAGTTGTCTAATGTGATATGGCCTGTAGAATGCAAAACAGAAACATAAACGAGTGAAATTTGCATGGTATCAACTGTGCTCAGATCCACAGGCCTTGACTTGAGGCTGCCATGCAGTACTCGTTCACTTTGGCTTTTACAAAGTTAATCAGTTACTTTAATCGATAATGCTTATTTATGGCCCTGACTAAACTGGATGTCCATTTGACATACAACTCATTACCGTTTGCAAAGTCATTCCTGCTACATGAAAATGTTGGATTTTCTTCTCAGCTGTCTTTGGGGTTTTTATTATTTTGGTTAACTTCAACCAATTGGCTCAGTAAATAAAAAATAAAAAAAAATAAAAATGAAGGCTGGTGTAGGATAGCCAAAGTGCAGTTTTGGGATGTAAAGGTGAGGCACTACATGTGTATTAAGTATATAATCAAGAACCTGCCTACAGATTTATTGTCCTCTTTTCAGTCTCAGCCCAAAATTACATCAAATTAACATAAACAAACACAGAAAAGGTCTCTCCATGAGCAAGTTACCAAACTAAGCTATACCCAACAAAAGACTTGAATGTTTTTCTATGTAAAGCAGCCCATTTAGATCAGCTACAGAGCACAACAAGCGTGCAGTGTAAAAGGAGCTATAGCTTGTGTGGCTTTGTGATACAAGCTTGATGGAACCCCCAACCCCCAGGAATCCAAAGAATTTACCCAACATGATCATCCTACTTACAAGTAAACACTTTAGAGGTTTCATGCCCCTTATTAGTGGTATAGTGAGTCGAGCTGTGGTGCTGGAAGGACATGCACCTGTTGTGCTCACAGTCATGAAGCTGCTTAAATTACGACACAAAATGTGGGCCACAATTCAGGAGCACACTTAACAGCTTCCAGCTAATATAGAAGCAAGGGGAAGAGACATGGCATTTCATAAAACCAGATGGCATATGCAGATAAATTGCATTCTGTATGGAGATACACTCCACCACCCTATTTTTAAACAAAATCTTGTGTGGTAGTTTGAAAAAAGCATCGACTAAGGGTGAACGGAGTAATGACAGTGCACCCCTTTAAAGACGTTCTTTCCTGCAGATTTACTACTTATTTGGAATTTCTCCCATGAGAGGAACATCAACGAAGCTTTAAAATGCAGACGTTAAGAATAAATTCTTTGACCTAGAAAAAATATATATGATTGTTCAAGACTGCACTGAGCTAATGCCATTTAACACTTTCATTTAGAGCATGTCTTTAGCCCCGCTTGTTGCACTTAAATACAACAAGCCTTTTATTTAATAATACTATAAATATTTCATCAATTTTCATGTTTTGAGTTCTCTAAATACAAGAAAACCTGAATAGCTGAAAAGGCAACTACTGCTTGTCACCAAAATGGAAACACTCAATAGTCAAATGTTTTTCTTCTTAAATACAGTATCTTCTACTTACTGAAAGGAAAACTAACAAATTCCATCAACACCAATCAATAGTACTCTGAATATTGAACAAGTGCCTTTGTTAGTGTATTTATTGTAAAGATGGATGTGCAGGAAACAAATTAAATGTCTTTTAATTGAACTCTTTAATGGCAAAATCTTTTCTCCAGAGTGGCATTAAAAACAATTGAATTCATACTTGCTGAAAAAAGAATACAGTTACTTCAAATAAACAGAAGCGTAACAGTATATTTTATTCTGAAACTGGCTTATGTAGGTTTAAGGAATCCAGAATCCTATTGTACTCCAATGTTAAACGTGCTTATATACCAAAATCAATCCACCTTGTTCATTGTAAAAAGAAAACACATTCTTAGAAGTGCTTTTGAGAGTTACACAAACACACATTTAGGTTACATGAAAGTCTAAGTTGTTCATTAATCCCAGGCCTCAAAAACCCATGATCATTTAGGCAGAAAAGAAAGCAGATGTCAAGACTATGTAGTCAGAAGCAAATCAAGCTTTTCACGTTAAAAGGCCATAAAAAATTAATTGTCACTGGACAGTTTCCAAAGGCCACCCCTAAATATACTTGGCAAAGACATGACATGTACTGTTTTGTGTCTGATAGGTAAAAATGTCATTCCATTCATCTCCAGTCTGTGTATTTATTTTTTTTCCTTTTCAATAAAATAGATCCTGCAAATTTAAAGGCAAATAACCTTTCATGTAACCTATTCTTAGCTGCAATATTTTTTCATCTGTAGGCAAAGTACATATATAAAATTAACCAGCTGTAATTCCACTGCACTGGCACTCATAGTTCCCAAAGTCCCAACAATGCAAAGACAACTCAAGGTAGTGGTAGTATGAACAAAGGCTTGTAACATATCCATGAAATTTTAATTGATTTTCATACAGCACAACTCAACTAAGAATTCCTCCACATTGCATAAAAGTCTTATGCCCACCAGGTTTGTTTTCCAGCCATCCGTCTTTGTAGACAATAACTATGTACAAGTTAAAAAAAAAAAAAAAAAAAAAAAAAAAAAAGTATAACTCCCTGATGTTGGAGGTAGACAGTTGCTTTTTCAAATCCTAGTTTTGGTCCTTTATTTTATTCAGCAGTGAAAAGCCATGAATACAGAACAAATAACAGCTGTTACAATTCTCAACCATGACTTCTAATGTCAGAGAATTCAAGGTATGAACACAGTACACAGTAATGAAAAGTATCAAAAATTAGTTTACCTCAAAAAGATAAATAAACAAAAAAGGTATCCACCAATACATAAACAGATGTTTTGTGCTACAGTTCAAATTTACTGTATACATAGGGAATATTCCCAGTCATCATCGGCGTATGAGAGGAGAAAGAATACATGACTCGATTGCCAGACATAATGCTTCATAAGGTATGCACAGAACTTCAAGCAATAAATACATATATTAGTTTAAAGCCTTACAACAGCTACGCAAAGCAGATGCAGAAAAAGCAGGTTTGCTATTCCTAGCAAGCGATGATATCCAAGTAAAAATTCATGAAATGCATTAAAGCAACATTATTTGTTTTCATAGAAAAAGTTAATTTATGGGTCCACCAACATTTTTACATAATATGCACAATTATCAAAATACAGACAAAGCATCTCAGAAAACCCCATCAAACCTAAAATCTAGTGTAGAAGCAAATTGCAGTTTTGGAGGTTTTTCTGGTATTTATGTGCAAGCAGCTATTTTAAACAGTATTTATACAAAACCCATGCAAAATCTACAGGTTATATGCATTCTGTGGCTGAGACTTTTTTTTTCCATATTTTACCCAAAAATAGTATAGCTGAGGTATGCATACTTTAGCATTGTACACTTAGGCCACCTTCCTGATGGTAAGAATTACTACACGCATTTTAATTCCAGTCCACCGAAGTATTTTAGACATGCATTTGAAAAATACAGTAATCCCTCAAACGTAATGTTTACATCATCATCATTCTACATATGTTAGAAGACAACCTTTATTACAATGCAAATCTTGCGTTTCTGACATTGGGAATGTAAACCTTCTTGTTGACCATGTCCTAGAGACAAGCATAATAAAAATGTAACATTTATTGTGGCATTCACACAACTCGTGCAATCTGTCTTAATTGTTCTGGATTTCTTTTTTTGTGCAGAGGTAGAACCTTTTAGAAAGCCTTTTTTTGGGTGAGTGGGAGAACCCTTTAGAAAGACATTGTGTCCTTATATTTGGCGTGACAGATGATGACTCTAAGTCTATTTGCTGACTCCAGCAAAGAATCAACGATGAGCTTAGTTGCAAGAACCAGTTCCTCCATGTGGAACTGGTTTGTATGTTAAGCTCTAGCAGCCTGCCTTCTGTCAAGAACTGTTTGTAAAGCAATAACCATAATCAGGTTATGAGGTCCCTTGGTTTGGGGAGGGAGAGGGAAGGGGACAAAGAAAAGGCTTGGCACAGCACTTCAAAAGCAACACATATGTACAATATGAAGGTTTAAGCACAATGTAGACATACAATTGTATTTTAAATACAACACAATGCAGTATTACAAATTATTATAAAATTTTATGCATTGGTAGTTTTAGCAAAACAAGGACCAAAGAAAGCCAGCATATGAAAAATTTGGACTGTGTGCAAGTCTTTTAAAAGGGAGTGTATTGTTAGCTTTACTAGCCCGTTTAAGAAGAGGCAGAATTTTGTGTAACTTTGGTTTGACTGAAAACAGAAATGACCATTAAAGCAACCACATCCTTTTTTCTAGATGTTATTTGCTGAACTCTTCAAAATATTTATGTGAATGACCTTAAGCAGGAAGGGAAAAAATTAAAGCAAAACAGATATTTTGAAGTTTAAAAACTTGAAAGTATGTAAATGGTTTGCTCAAAAACAATGACTGTGTGGTAAAAGCAGTACCATATTTAACAAAATGTCTGATTTTGAATGATCTGAATAAAGCAAATATCACCTAGAAAAGGCAAAAGTCACCTTAAACACCATAGACTCCAATGGCTATAATAATCTTTTAATTGAAACCCAAGCCAGATAATTTCATATCAACTTGACTTTTTTTTCTTTTTTTTCTTTTTTGGCTTCACTAGATCTTTAAAATGTTTGGTTACTACTACGTTTTCAGTTTCATATATGACAACTCTGAACAAATTTTACAAAAAAAAAAAAAACAAAAAAAAAGACCCAAACAAACAAACAAAAAAAAAAAAAAAAAAAAAAAGCAAAAGTATGTACAAGACAACCCCACCAACATTACAAACTCACTACAAAACATGATTAAATGGGAAATGTTGTTTAAAAACAAAATGTAATCATACAACAATAAAAATTCTGCACTTCTATTAAGTACACAAATTATTTTGGTCAACAGTACTCATGATTCACATTAAGTTGATCCCTGTCCACCATTAATTTTCCAATGATTCACATAAAACCCATTGCTGCAATTACTGGCACACACATTTTTCATATATACAGTATATATGTGTCTGTGCGCGTATATGACAAATATGCAATATAGTACATACAGTATGCACACACACACACACACACTTAACTTGCGTATGCATGGTATACAGACAGTGTGTATGTATGCCAGATTCCTTTGTTCCCTTTGGTGGACACTTGAGATTAATCAAATAACACTTACATATTGACTCATTTTCTTTGTACAGGGCTTAAAGAAACAATCCCAG